>NC_040041.1:4948202-5297039 GCF_003713205.1 Coffea eugenioides
ATAGAAAGACCATTTCTCTGCTGCAGTATGTTGCAACAGTAAACTTGAATTTTGTTGTTCACTATACCTTTTTCTCTTGCAACTATATTTTGGTTGTAAGTTGTAGGTAGCTTGATACGTCCATCTGCTTCTGTTTATCACTTTGTATCGCTTGGTGTAAAACCTACTCTGACAAAATTAACTGGTGGCAGAAAAAACACAAATTTAATCAAGTTGGCACTGTAAAAGTTACAAGGCCAGCTGTTGCTGGTAAAGCATTGCTTTTCATATGTAACAATGACTTAAGTTGTCAATTGTACTTAAGAGAAAATTGGAATAGCTACTGAAACTTGGTCTATTTGTAAAATTTTGACAAGATTGATAAACATGGTGTATTGTTTACATGGTATTTTTCTTACTTGTCTTTTGCTAAATGCTTTAAACAATGCCATGACATAGATAGATGTATTCATTGATGCACTGGAATGTTTTCTATTTTCATGCTTAATAGTTGCTATTAATTCATTTTCTGTCTTCTGTTGCAGCTCCTGGAAATAGCTCAAGTTCCTGATGAACATGTGAGATTCAATTTCTTCTGGTTTCTTTACCTTTTAGTGAAATGCTTTTAATTGTTGGCATACTACATGCAATCTTGTGCAATTTAAACATTCTCTCTTTAAATAACTATTTCTTCATAAGAAGTTCCCAGGATTGATGTATGTAGGGGTATAAGCATGTTACATATAACCAGCTAAGATTGTTTACTTAATGTGAAGTTAGACTAAACAAAGGGTACCCAGAATTAGCCCCATTCTTGATGTAACATCTTTTCCTTGGGTTACACAATTTCATAGACATCATTTTGATATTAAAGGATTATGCTGCTCCTCTTTTTTTACAGGTGAATGAATTCAAGTCGATAGAGAAGTTCAAAATTTTCAATACCAACAACTTGTAAGTGTTATGCTTCTCATTTTAAGCTGAAATGTTATTTGCTCCATGCACTGTGGGCAATGCTTCCTTTATGGAAAATGCAATGGAATGATATATTTTCTGCTATCATGCAGATGGGTGAACTTGAAAGCAATCAAAAGACTTGTACAAGAAAGTGCACTGAAGATGGAGATTATTCCAAATCCAAAGGTTCTACTTCTTAACTATCTGTTCTTCATTCTGTCAATGTATCTGTTCTTCTATTAAATTTTGTCTGATTAACAGGAAGTAGATGGGGTGAAAGTTCTTCAACTTGAAACTGCTGCTGGCGCTGCAATAAGGGTATATTAACCTTATCTCTTGATATTCATTTTAAACATCTTTATTTTCCGTTTCTTTCCGTTTAGGTTTATCAATATGGCATTTCACATTACCAACAACCAAAAGTAAGAAGTATAATCATTTACTTTCACACCCCCCCCCCCAACCCTCAATCAGTTCTTTGATCGTGCTATTGGCATCAACGTTCCTCGATCTCGATTCCTCCCAGTAAAGGCAACTTCTGATCTGCTTCTGGTCCAGGTGAATTTTTAGTTCATATATGGCATTCTGTTTTGAATACTATATAAATTGCTGTTTATTCATTCATTTAATTTTTACAGTCCGACCTGTACACTTTGTCTGATGACGGCTATGTGGTCCGCAACGAGGCTAGGAAAAATCCAACTAACCCAACTATTGAATTGGGACCTGAATTTAAGAAGGTTGAGATTTTAATTCCCCCCATCTTTCTCTACAGGTTGAATTGTTTATATTGCTAATTGTGTATTCCAATTTTTTAGGTCGGCAACTTCTTAAGTCGTTTCAAGTCTATTCCCAGTATTGTTGAACTAGATAGCCTGAAGGTGAGCGGCGATGTGTGGTTTGGATCTGGCATCACCCTGAAGGTAATACAAACTAACTACTTGTGTTCCTGTTACTCTGTTTCTGAAGCTTTATGGATGTATCGGTCCTTGAAGATTTGCTTGTGAAATGTGGCAATTTGTGGTGTATAGTGTGGTTTGTTATTTCTTATTTAGTGTCCATATGGCATATGCACTAACTTCTTATTTTCTTCTTTTTTCTTCTTGTATTAAGGGGAAAGTGACAATAGCTGCAAAACCTGGAACCAAGTTAGAAATTCCTGACAGAGCTGTAATTGCTGATAAGGTAATATATGCAGCTGACTGCCTTAAAAATTCGGTTCATCTATTTAAAAAATTGGTTCATGGTGCATAGCAATTTGGCTTTACATTCTCTCTCTGTTGCCAGGTTATAAATGGCCCTGAGGATATTTAAGAGGTCTAATTCTCTGGAAGTGATGCATAGTTTTGCAGAAGCGATGGGGACTTTTTGGTTGTGATGACACTTGTTTAACTTTCTATGGGTTATGTAGTCACTTATGGGGCTTGCTTTCTTGGTTGCCTGATTAGCACATATATAGTTGACGGTAAAAAATAAATGGACGGTTTTGTTCCGCAATGCTGAGTTGTTATATGTGTTTTGTTTTTTATTTTTTTAATACATGTTATCAAATTGTGATCGTCAGTAGAGAAGTTTCGACTTTTGAGGCCGTAAAAATTGCATCCGCAAGTCAAATTTTCCTAAGGGTTTTTATTTGCCGGAGATTGTTGCACCTGCACCTTGAACTCTAGATGTATCTCCGTTTATTCTTGAAGGTGGTGCACTTGAGCTTCCGTCAACAATTACATTTTTTTTTTTGGTTTTTACCTACTCAACCCAAGTTGCAAAATGGACAAAGTTCTTGGTTGACAGTTATTCCGGGTAAGCAAATGCATTGTCACCGATGAGGGGACTGCAATTTTACCTTCGTCCCGGTGCCAGTGCTTTTCCAGAAAAGCTTGTCTGGCAAAACATGGGGGCGGTTGCTCTAGTTTTGCTGCCTTTTTAAGTAACCCAAATGGTATTAACACCGGCAAAAAAAACGTCTTGCAACTCATCATTGCTTTCGTTTTCAAGGCGGTGATAGTGGTCACAAGTTCCTCTAGAAGTGTCAATGCTATCTGGCTTTAAGTAAGAATATGATACAATTCTCAACATAAACGACGGAAGCACCGAAGAGAGTTGATTTATAATTCTTTAGTGCTTAATTCCGTAAATCACAAATTAGTCATAAATTTAGATTCAGACTCTTTCATGATTTATTGGGCAAAGACCAAACATTTCCTAAAGTACATGCTTGTTGATGGAATTTTCTTCATAATTCGAGATTGCGTATAAATTTTAAAAATTCAAAGCCTATTTAAGTAATTTCTGATGGAAATATATTGGTACTGGTACAGTAGTACACACTGATGCAATTTTGCATTACAAAATACAAATATGTCTTACACTTCTATTTTTATTGGTTCCAGCGAAAAAGAGTGAAACCTAATACTCCCCGAAGTATCAACGTGTAGTAGTCATGGGCTCCAACAGTAAAACACGAATATATCAAAAAGTGTTGATAGGTTTTGTTTTATCTTTGGAAAACTGGTAAGATACCTCAAATACTTGATTATCATGTTGTACGAGAAAATAGAAAAAGATGCACATATTTTGCACATACATACATCAATTTTGATGTTTGAGAACTTCTAGCCTATTAAATGCGATTCATATTTTTTCTATGGGATTCTATTAAAACTAAAGCTTATTTCGTAGTTGATGAGTAGAGAGGACAAAAGAGGAAAAAAAAAACATGAAGGAGAAAGAGATATGAAACTAGGTCCTGAAATACATCAATCAAGTACTGATAGTAATTGCATAATTCCCGAATCTATTGACGATTCTATCGAGGAGCTAGAGCCGTTGATATGAATTATTTTGGTAGATATTATGTTGTAACTTTCACAATAAAGAAGATAGTAATCATAGAACATATAGTTGTTGATAGAACTCTACCAAAAGAAGTGGGGGCTGTGCCTCTGGTGTTAACCCGCCTGACCGCCACTGATGCCTATTCTTATGCACATTGAAGTAGCAGCAATAGAATATCCAGCCAACCAAAAAAAAAAAGAAAGGAAAAAGAAAGTTTTAGACGATTTAGTGTCAATTCTGTAGTCGTAATTAGCAAGAAAATTGATTTACATGAGCAAGGCTATTCACTTAAATTCAAGGCCTGTGGTGACTCAACTTTTAAATTATTTTGTTTCCAAGTGCAGGAAAATTAGCTGGTGAAACCATCCTTAGTAGTAGTTCCAAGAATGCATGAGAGAAATAACGCTATTCACTGTCATATTCTATCATGAATGGGTACGATTTCCATTAAAACATTTTGTGCATGTAATGTGAAATGGAATATTGGTTCTCATGGAACAAGAGGAATTAATCATAGGGTTGCAGATATGTTTGACCGACAGATTTCTTATACATGCAATTTGATTATTGGGACAAGCAAAAGTATTTGTGAAAGAAGTGGATATGATAAGAATTGATAACTAACTACCAATCTTATTATATAATATGTTTAAGTGACCATGTTGATTAAATCTAACAAAGTTTGGACTTATAAGAACTTCTACATAGTTAGAGATTCACTGTAAACTTTTAAAAATACAAAGCCCTTTCAAGTAATTTTCGATGAAAAGATATGGGAAGAGTACACATTCATGCATGCATGCAAGCAATTTTGCATTAAGAATAGGCCTTGTACTTCTAATGTATATTTGTTATAGCAAATGGAAAAAAGTGAAAACTAAAACATCTCAAACATCCTTGTAGGGATTTACTAACAAATTAAGAAACATTTATATTCAAATCCCAACAAGAAAATCCCATTACAGAAGCAATCAAATTCACCCAAACCTAGATCCTACTGCTAATCTAATCTTTTGCACAGTGGAGCTTATAAGAGCATGAATTGTGGCCACCGAATCTGTGATTAGTTGGTCAGAAAATGTGTCGGGGCGCACCATTATTTGGAAAGCCACAGTGAGCAGTGAACTGTTCGATCCGATCATGCTAGAACTAGAAGAAGCTCCGGCTCTAGCTCCACCATCAACTCCGTCACTTGAGATGATAAAGCCCGATGGTAAAACATTTGTATCTGTGGTGTCTTGACCACTTATTGCAGAAGTAATGGTTGAAACTGGCACTGGAGCATAAATCAGATTAGCCCCTAACAAGTCGATGCTGCTTTCTTGAAGTATCAACATGTTTTCCTTGGGATTAGCGGCCTGCAACCATTATATATGAGTCAATATTAAAAGTGTTCATAGGTTTTAATATATGGAAAACTAATCAGATACTCAAAATGCTTATTGCCATATGATACAAGAAATTTGAAAAATAAAAAAACATCAAAATGTTTACCTGCATGAGGGAGATGGAGTTTCCAGGGTGAGTGCCCGTGGAGATGTGTGCAATTTCATGAACAGGATTTCCTTCGGACAGAACATTCCACTACAAATTATATGGAGGGAAAATTATCAATATATAGGTTAATTTTATTTATTTTTTATTAAAGACTAGAATCTCAAAACTTGTACTATAATTCTCTATGTAGACAAAATGCTATAGTGCATTCATCGTGCAAGTTTATGTGAAGGTTGCATTTGATCTAACAAAAAAAAAAAACTTCATGATTTCCAACTAAATTTAAAAAACGTTTGATTAATAGATGCTATGACTAACAAGAAAATTGGTGAATAGGGAATAAAACCTGGTCTCTTGCATGCTCATCTTTGAAGAAATCAAACAGATTCTCAAAGGAAGTTGGAAGCCGCAGGGACGCAGCAACACAAGCGATCATGTTATTGGGTTGGCCGGAAGTATCACTTCTATGAACAGAGACTCGAAACCCATTTCTGTTCAATTCTGACAGCTGAGGGAGATCTAATTTCTCTGGCATGCTTAATATGTGACAGAAGTTTTTGACCATCTTGTGAGAAAGTTTTGTCAGGCTTTTCCGACCTTCAGGTGCATCAATAACTGGATGAAATTAACAGCAAAGCAGAAAAGCTCAAGAAAGTTGGAATAAAATCTCAAAAATCAGTCTTTCTAAAAAATTTTAAATAGAAACTTGATTTGTGAGTACCTCCTTCAAGTTCATGTCCAGGAGAAGGTCTTGGTCCCATTGAAAATGCAAATCTCTCACACATCCTTTGCAAAGTAACAATCCATCTCTTGGCTCCATATGCTTGAGAATCACAAACCATATCCTTATAAAGAGGGTGAGTAAGAGATCTATCATCCACTTGAACATGTTCAACCCATGCCACCTACGGACAAGGATATAAATATCAGCTAGGTTGAATACGTATGTCTACTAGCAATTTCTTGGTTGATGCTATCTAAAACTTGATTAGGTACTGATTTATATTTTTTTTAGGTACTGACTCTATCATTTTTAGCACACAGTAAAAATACAGCACACAATATGCACGAATTAGATATTGTTAGAAAAATAATAAACAAATATATGAATTGTCATGTAAACTGATATTTGTTTATACTTGTTTCGATCAATCTGAAGTCTCAACTGAAACAGATGATGAAATGAGCACTGGAACTTACATTTGCTTTTCCATTGGGCATGTCTTGAATAAGGCAACCGGAAGGAAACATCCATGTTTGTGAAGAAGAAGCATCTTCTAGCTCCTTAAGGGAATCATAGGAAACATTTACGATCACCCACGTTGTTGAATCAAGTTGTCGGATATAACGAAGGAACGCCAACTCTCTGGGTGCAACAAGAGGTGAAAGAACGTGCAACTTTTCATGCATCTGCAATAACACATCCATAAAAATTAATCAGTTTTGTATTCCAATGGCTACTACTACGTGATCAAATTTTCATTAAGCAAAATTACAAAAGAATTATACCACAAATAGAGAACCACCCCTTTTTCCCGTGTCAAGCGCTTCAATTGTCCTAACTTTGGTGACAATTGTAGGAAAAAAGTCCATCCATTTTTCCTGTAACATGAATAAGACATTAAAAGATAAATGGAATACTTACGTGCTATTGAATCTAATAAAACTAAATCATAAGTCATATCTCATATTTGATGGATTAAGGGAAAAAAAGAAAAAAGGAGCAAGAGATATTAGAGTAAACCGGATCTTGAAATATATCAATCAAGTGCCTGGCAGTAATTGGCACAAGTCCTGAATCTCTTGATGATTCTATCCAAGAACTAGAGCTGTTGATATGGGATATTTTGGGATATAGCTTGTCATAAGTTTCCCGATGAATCAGATATCTCTCATTAGTTGGAGACTTAACCCATAAGGGCTCATTTCCTCGGAAAAGCTCTAACAATTCATCCATGGCATTAACAGCAGTTTCAACCATCACAGATTTTTCCATCTCTTGTATTTCAGAGAGCCTTTGAGGTAACAATGTGGTCATTGAAGTCCCTGGAATATTTTCACCTAAATATGATAGGGGACTAAAAGATGGTGGCAAATAAGATTCGAGTACTCCAGATCTTCTGGAAAAAGTGGATACCACACGGGATGCCCTTTCAAGCTGCAAATATACATAGCAAAACAAATAAATCAGTAGTAGTTAATTAGGAATTGTAAAAGGTAAATTAGATTTTGTTTAAGTTATATTTGAGAATTTCAAATAGATGAAGATAGATTAGAGTACCTCTTGTTTCAACCCAGCATTTTCAACTCGTAATCTTTCTAGATTTCTTTGCCTTGCTTCTTCTCCAGAAGATGCATCCTCACATTTTGGGCATACAAGATTCCTTAATGCTTCTCTCATAACAAGATTCTCATAATAGAATCTGTCATTTTCAACTCTAAGGGCATCGTTGTCAGCTCGTTCATTGTGGCTCTGGAAAAAAAAAAAAAAAAGAAGATCAAATCATAGTAGATGATTTTCAATGTCCCTAAATTTTTATTTGAAATCGTTTTTAGTTCCTATAGTTTGACCGCGCGTGCAACTCATGTGACAACCATCAAAGATATTATTATTGTTGCCAAAGGCAACATTATCCCAAAAAAAAAAAAAAAACAGTTCTCACCGTTTCCATTTTCCAATAGATTCTTATTTCTCTGTCTAAAATTGTCGAGCCCAACTCACCAACATCAAGATAATATATTCACCAAGTAAATATATATCATTAGTATTCTCAATTTCTTTTGAATGTGAAATGGGACAGGAACTCGAATAATGAGTCCTAACATTTGAACATGCAATATTAATTAGAAATGTGAGGGAGCTCTTAGATATTTTTAACCAAAAACATCAATTTTACTCATTAATTCAATTATGAAAGAAAAGTACAGAACTTGAAGAAACATATTTAAGCACAAGGACCTTCCAATAATCATCCAATGAATCTCATGCATTCGTCCCATTTTATAGAAAGAGAAGTAGTGCGACCAAAGAGCAGTTGATATCTTCCGTAAACTCCCAATATTGGATAAGAGCAAAGATTCAATGGTACAAACAAAAAAACAAAATAGTTTTTTTCTTCCGTATGAAACTACACTTTGATTCTTTATAGATTTGATTTCCAAAAAAAAAAAAAAGACACTACCTATGAGTTGTTGCCTACGTTATGCATAGACCCTTTACGAGAGAATGAAAGATATTGGAAATACGTGGTTTTCTCATTGATGATAGTGCTCTTGAATGGTTATCACATGAGTTGCACATGAAGAATGACACAAAAAAAAAGTAGCATTTTAAAAGAACTAAAAATATAAAAAAATAAAGAAATAATATACCTTTGTTTGGGTTCTTTTATTTTGGAACCAGAACTTGATTTGTCTAGGTTCAAGCCCTAGTTCTCTACTTAATTGTCTCCGTTGATTTTCATCTGGATGAGGACAGTCTTTGAAAAACCTACCAACCAAAACATCTTGTAAAGACGTAGGATTAGAAGAATAATATAAGTGCTACTTTCTTTTATTTTTTCAAAAACAAAATGAACTATATCTGTCGAAGATGTGTGCAAAAAAAAAATTACATGGGTCATCATAAATTTTAAATTTAATAAAAATCTATCATGCTTGCAAGAAAACATGGAGAAATAAAATGAACAGAAAAGAGTAAATACACAAATGTTTAGAAAGGATCTAGCATGTAAAATGTAAACTAAAACTTTTGAAAGTTTCATTGAAACGTATAAGATGGTAAATAATACTGTTATCTCTACATAAACTAACAATAGAAATAATAATTATCTTGTAAAAAGGATTTACCACTAAATTGGGTTTACATATAAATTCCAACATTTCAATAGAAGAAAAGAGAGAAAATAGTTATGTTTTGCATCATAAATCAAAATAATTAACACAAACTTTTTTATTTATGATGATTTACTAAAATCAAGTAATATTGATATTTCAAAGAAGATTAAGATGTGTTTTAGTGTATTTAAGTAGCTTTAAACAACGTTTTTGCAAATAATTATTAGTATTTCATGATCATCAAGATAATCCTTAGGAACTTCATATGCACAAATACTACGAGGGTGAGTAAGAGAAATTTCTATTCTTACTCTTCAAGTCGTTGGATTTGTTCAGCGGAGTGTCGATGATACTGTTTTCTCTCCCTCTCCCTTCTTGAGTTTGAAGAATCGTCATGTTCATCAGCTGATCCACTGCCCTCAGGTGCAAAATCCATTTCTGCCTTCACAGTAACAAAAAAAAAAAAAAGAGTGAAGGTATTGTAGTAAACAATATTGACTGGGACAACACGACTTACGCCTAACTAGTCTACTTTTTAGTACTTATATCGATATAGTAAAAGCATCATATTCACCACTAATCTTGAATGACATCACCTATGAAATTTTCACAAAATAAATACCATATACAAAAGAAAGAGGCATTCGAAAGAAGAAAGAAGTTCCTTCTACCTAGTATACTTTTGCTTCAAATTGGAGTTATGTTTCCTCGTTCTCTATGCACCAACAAATTTTGGATGGAGATGCAGAGCTTTTCTTATCCTTAATGCTAGCTGTGAATAGCATGGCCATGGGGTTTGCTTGTCTATGCTCATATAATAGCATGTGCTACTCCATATAAAGAAAGTCAGGTAGGCAATTTCCTACATAATCCAGAATCTAAAATGACCTAAAATAGTAGGAATCAAGATATTTGTCTTAAAGGAAATAAAAACTTTAACATGTATGACTAGACCAAGCATGGAAAAGTATCAAAATACATTGACCTTAGCCTTATTTGCACATTATCATGTTAATCATTTTTGTTTAACGCAGCGAGTTACCATTTTCGATGTCTATGAGCCAACTCAGGATACTTAATTTAAGGCGATCGATCAAGTAATTTTCATTAAACAATGAATTTAAGGTGATCGATCATGTAATTTTCATTAAATATTATTCAATAACGAATGCTTAATCAAGAAAATCACCTAATTATTGCTTAAAAATTTAATTAAACTTTTAATTAGCGTGTTGTGGAATTGAAAATTTTTCTAATTAAGAAGTATTGCGGAGAACTTCCAAATAATTGTTTTGTTTTTGTTTTGAGAACTTGATTAGCTCATTATTTTCTTTTCTTTTATTAACGGTTAATTTATTTTTGCATTACACTAACTTGTCATATATAATTTGTCTAAAACACTTATCCAAACGACATATAATCATTCCAATTAAGAATTGAAGGCCAAACTTATATTAAAATCTTGCAAGATTCAAGGGATCAAGCTAAATCTATTATTTTTCATACATTTAATCTCTATCTTGTTAAGAGATAACAACAATTATACTATTATTTCTATGCTAGGTCCTTAGAAATCCTAATGCCATGTTATCAGGTTCCACTTTTTAAAAATAATCTCAAATTTCTGACTATAGGATAGGAAAATATTTTTTCTATGCGAGGCATGTAGCAAAGATGTGTTTTTAAATAAATCTCAATAAACAATTACTGTGCTAAAATACTTTTTACATATACTTAATCGTGGATATCATCATTGCTTTTTCCTAGTAAATCACGTTCTCTTTGTTAGAACATAGTTAATCACTTTGTCTAGCAGAATTATCAATCCAAGATAATTATATATCGTAATTTAACTAATTCTCATATACAAGTAATCATTGCTGTTGTGGTTGATATAAATGTTTGCTAGAAGAAAATTACAAAGTCAATGTAACCATGATATGGCATGATAATAGGGCTTTCTAAAGTGATACTTCCTATTGCGAAAGAGAAGTACTATTGTTTCTAGATTGTTTATCTTCATCTACTAATGTACATAGTGTACATGCATGGTTATTATTGACATATTATCTCCATCAATCTCTTTTAAATACAACCAATAAATATTGTTAGTCTATGACCTAAATGTTGCAGTAGGAGAGATTAATTACTTTGTAGTTGATTTGATTTATGTTATCTTGAATGCAATATGTATTATAGTTATGATACTTGTATTATCAAAGGATTAAATCCTATAGGATACAACTTTGAGATTATAAGATCTAATCAAAACAAACCCTATAAGAATTAATGGTAAGATGAAATTACGATTCATCAAATTGTTATTAATTACTTATATAGTTCAAATTTTTTTTTGTAAAACGATATTAAATAAAAAAACATTAACTACGTGATTAATAGTGCCATCTAGCTTTATAAGAATATACCGCCAAAATTGCAAATCTGTGTTCAAAAACTAAGGGGGAAAATCGAATTTCATTGTGAGAAACCATGTTAACAACGTACAAACACTTAATTTTTGCTATTAAATTAAACAATTATAAGCACAGCTAGTTTTGGAAGACTACAGTAATGTTTACATACTTTTACTTTTTTACATGTACATTACAATCAACTTGCTTTGGAAATTAAAAAAAAAAAAAAAACTTGCTTTGGAAATATGTTTGCATCGCTAAAGGTCCATTACGTTCCAAAGTTAGATATAACCCTCGAGTATTTTTGCCTTCAAACTGCGAACATAGAGATATATAATTAACCACTTTCATAATAGTATGCATGCACATATCAATGAAGACAAATAAATGCTACCAACTTTTAAGAATCTCCATTCTGTAGTACGTCATTATTCCCAAAATTTTCAAGCAGGTACAATTAGACTTGTCATTAGCTATTCTTTGATATTTATACATTAATATAGATAAACCCTTCTTGGAACTTGCATTTCTAATCAAGCTTGACATGTTACAAATTAACCAACAAGTCATGAATTTGAGATTTTCCCCTACTCCACTATTAAAATGTCTATCCTCAACTATCAAAAAAGCTGTAAATTGTAAGAAGAATACATGCAATTTCCCCAAAATTTAAGATTCCGTGAATATTCTTAAATAATCATTTCTCTCATGAAATCCAAGACATACACACCAAAAACGTCAAAGTAATAATTCACTAAAGCATCAAGCAGTATGGAAAAATGATTAATATTGCAAATTTGATGGGTAAGAAACCTGTACTTCCTAATCACCAATGCATTTTTTTATTCTTTAGTGTTAAATTTGTTCATGAAATGTTTGAATACTAGGACTGGCGAATGGATGCTTGTCAGAAATGTTATAGCTAGGGCTGCAAACGAATCGAGCTGCTCGCGAGTCGAGTTCAAGCTGGCTCAAGTCGAAATCGAGCTCAAAATATTAAGCTCGTTAGCTCGCGAGCTCAAGTATATATATATATATTTTTTGTTTTAAGTATATATATATTTTTTATTTTTTATTTTAATAGTAAAATTACATATATATCCTTAATATTTTATTATTTATTAAAAAAATATTATTTTATTTATTTTTTAAAAAATAAAATAATTATTTTTTATTTTTTTCGAGCTCGGGCTCGAATCAAGTCGAGTCGAGCTCGAGCTTGAAAATTGTGAGCTCGTCGACTCGAGCTCGAGTTGAGTTTAATGAATTTAATCGAGACTCGCTCGATTAGGCCAAAACTCGACTCGTTCGTGCAGCCCTAGTTATAGCTAGAAATTGAATGCAATCAATTTTATGCATCAATTTTGTTTTAAAATACTGTATAATTTGCAATTGGTTAGCTAAAAGATTTATGGATTTTGAGGAGGGTCTTTTATTCAAAAGTTCCCCAACCCCATACTTTTAAATAGAGGTGTTCAAATTTCATAAAAAACCAAAGAACCGACCAATCCAATCTAGATTGGATTTAGATTCTGGCAAAACAAGAATTTAGTAAAATCAAAATATATTCAATTATAATGTTTGGTAAAACAGTTTGGGAACGGATATTAAAAATATATTATCAAATTATCAGTTATTGATCGAATCTTTGAAACTAATATATATATATATATATATATATATATATAAACACACAAACACATTACAAAATATTGGTAATGAGTAATTAATTAACTATTGACTACTAACTAGTGGTCCAGTGTAGTATTACTAGCTAAATGGATTGAATTTTGTTGAAAACATATATGGGATATTATTTTCGCACAATAATTTTTTATAGAAATTAAAATATTTTAACTTACAATTGACATTTTACATTTCGGATATTATCCGATCACCAATGTCCAATTTACCAAATTAAAGTTTGGACAATAATTGGATATTGGTTTTTTTTTTTTTCTTTTTCATATTCTTCCCACTTCCCTACTCCCTTCCTAAACCTTACCCCAAACCTGCAGACTAGGAGTCGAACTCTCAACTTGACAGGTGAGAGCATAGCTCCTGGCCAACAGTCCAGCGAGTTACTGGTTAATCAGTTATTGGTCTTAAAAACTCCTAACCTGACTGATAGGCGAGAGCATGGCGTCTTGACCAACAGCCCAACGAACTGTTGGTTAATTGGTTATTGGTCTTAAAAAATCAATTTTCCAATTCTCAAGATTTTTTTTTTTTTTTTTTACTGAATTATCAATTACCGGCCAATGAACATCCTTAGTTCTAAATACACAGTCGAAAAGAAAATCAATTCAAATACACGGTCTCCATTCTCTCTGGACCTTTTTGGCAGTTAAAGGCCAAACAAACCAAAAAAAAAGCCCAAAATGCTCCAAGATCTGATTGGCATTGCATTCGTAATTCCAAAAGCCCAAAGTTCAAATGGTGTAAATTTAAGATACAACTGAATATAAATGGGCCAAATTTAAGTCCTAGACCCAGCCCATCTACAACAACAAAAATGATATCGGATGAAATAAAGGAAAACGACAGAAACTCTGAATAAGCAATCTCTTCGTGTCAGACTGTCAGCTGCAAACCAGTTGAACGGTCCCATTTTGAAGTTTAGGGAATGAAGTGGGATTCTGCAGATAGTTTGAGGGGAACAAAGTGGAATATACCTTTTCTTTCCCCTGAACAATTAAAGTTCAATCTTCTACAGGTGAATTTTGCCTTGTAAAATACTATTCAAGAAATATATTTGATGGTTCTGGGCTTTATGGCTTTATAAATCTTTGTTGAAACTAGCTGGGTTGGGGTTATAGGAAGTGATGGCTCAGGCTCATTCGGGTTTGTGTATTCATGGGGAGTTTTTTCATGAGAAGGAGGAAGGAGTTAGGGAGCTCTGAAATGGAGGGAGATGGGGTATATGTCGGCTTATTTGGATTTTAACTACTGCCACGTTAGGCCAGCCATATCCTTCCTAGTGTATCGATTTCTTGTTAAAATTGTTGATTGTCAAAACTGAAAGAGTTTTCAATATATTGCGAATTGAATGATTTCTTGAAATATTTTGCAGTTGACATGTTTACGAATAATCGGAGGCAAGAAGAGCGGACTGGAAAATATGGAACTCCCCGGGTAAATTACCTTCAGGTATATCTCTGCTGTAAATTATTGCTATCAGAAATATTCAACTTTTCCCTGTTCAAAATGGTTGTGAATGCGAAAATGTAGTTGAGAGTTGTATTTCTTTTATCTGCCTTAATATTGATTGTTTGGGAACTTTCATTAGTGGCAGTTGATAGTTAGCATCCATTGTTTTCTTTGTTTGATTTAGGAATTGGTGAGTCAGTTTCAGAATGCTACTGATGAAGGTATGTTTTGTCCAATTCTTGTTTAAGCATATTTACTTGCTTCTTTCGGATAGCATTTATGAGGTTAAGGCATTTGATTAATAATTAGCCTTGACATTACTGACAAGGTTTATGAAGTAATGAAACTAATGGAACAAAAGATTATTCTGCAGTTTTTGTTGTAGATTGCTAATTAATAATTGATTTTGACATCATTTAGTACTAACAGGGTTACGAAGTAATGAAACCAATGGAACAAAAGATTATTCTGCAGTTTTTGTTGTAGATTGCTGATCAAATAAAATTCAAGTTTTTTTATTTGCTGACATGGAGCTGGTACTGGGATCCCTAGATTGCTTCTGCCATAGAATTTCTGTGACTGCTAAAAACATTGTTTCATCCATGGAATCTATACAGAATCAATTTCTTGCGGTAATGGTCATGTGACCGTAGACTAGAACCTTTTCTTTGGAGGGGAGACATGCATAGATGAAAAGGGTCTAGAGGCGAAGTTGTTGTATGAATGCCATATTGCCCTGGATTGGTTTGGATGAAGCAGCCTTAGCAAACAGGTTAAAGGTGGACGATCAGTTTTGAGCCAATGACCTCCTAGGTTGAAAACTCAGAATGAAGAATTCTTGACTTTGCCACAACCCTGATGGTGATAATGCTATCAGGGAGTATGAACTGATTCATGTTGATGAGGAATATGGGGAGCTTGTCTTATGGATAGGGTTTATATTAACTTACTCCAAGATAAGTGGGATGAAAGGATTGGTTAATTTCATGTTTTAGTCCTCATGCCTTCTCATACTGTTAACTAGGGACATGGTTTCTGTGGGAGTATCTGCACTTATGACGTATGATATCTATCAGCAATTGGTATTCTCTATCATGGAATAACGTGTCCAACTAATAATCCTACTCATCCTAATTCCAAATATAGCATTTGTGGTCTCAAAATTTTGTGTTATGTATCTATGAACATCTGTACCTAATTTTGGTCATTCCGTTTTAAGTTAACCTATGAAATCTTGTTATTCAGAGATAAAGGAGAGAATTGCTGCTAATCTAGCAAACTTTGCATATGACCCTTACAACTACACATTCTTGCGCCAGGTAGTTCTTGAACTTTTGAGTTATATACATTTTTCTTTCTGCCATGACAATGAATGTGCTTGCCCTGATATAAGCAGCTTAATGTTTTGGAACTTTTCCTCGACTGCATGACAGAGCCCAATGAGAGGCTTGTGGAGTTTGGTATTGGAGGAATCTGCAATGCCTGTGTTGGTAAATTGGACCTCTGGCCCTATTTTATTAGTCATTTAAGAAAAGAAGATGTCTATTATTTTTATATCTTCTAAGATTTTCTCAACTGGTTTTTATTGCCAAACAGTCACTTATGGTGTATAATGTAATTTGCTTTTCACTTGTAATCTAGATCCGTCAAATGCTGCAGTTGTAATTCAGTGTGGTGGAATCCCTCTTGTCATTCAATGTCTCTCTAGTCCTGTCCGAAACACGGTAATTAGTAGTATTTGTTTTCTGGCTTGTTCAGATCGTTGTTTGGATGCCCTTACCCTTTGACTATTGGAAGTTGACTTCAATCAGGGCTCAAGTTGCATATCCATACTGCATAATTTTTTGAAACTAGAAAAGGTTTACATCGCTTACTTCACTCAAAGTTCATTGACTATCATTCACTCTATTTATTGCTAAATATTACAGAGACAGCAGTGGAATAGAGATGAATCCTGTGGCAGTCACATGCTAAATATTCCAGTTCTGGAGCATCTTTTAACATTGGCATTGTAGTTTATGCTTGTATTTCATGGAAGCCACCTAATGCTATCTTCATCGTAATTACTAGATTGACAAACTAGTGTACTTGGTTGATTTTTGTTGACTTGTATTTCGTTAATATGCTATTTGAGCTGAATTTGGAATGCAAGGCCTCATGGATACTCCATGGATTACTGTTAGTCATGGCACATTGACCCTGCTATACTTTATTGCCAACCATTTATTTAGAAGAATTTGTTATTTGTAGTTATCCTGAAAGTCACTTCTGCCAGAAAGAGAAATGAATCTCTCAAGTGTCCTTTGAAAAACGGAAACTTGGTTATCATCTTGGTATAGTTGTGGGTATTGTGTTTACCAGCAGTATAATTTTGTGCAAGTGTCCGGATACTTACTAGTTACTGCAAACAAACCTCAATATGGCAGGTGAACTATGCTCTTGGGGCTCTGTATTATCTCTGCAGTGCATCAAACAAGGAAGAGATTTTGAAGCCAGAAGTAGTGGATATCATCAAAAGATATGCTTCAGCTGGTGCAGTTAGTGTGAGCTTTAGTAACATAGCCCAGGCTTTTCTCGATAAGCATGTCTCTGAGCTGAACCAAGCATAGGATTAGGAAGCCCAATGAGACTGTGGCATGTAGAAATTGTATTTATCATGTGTTCATCTTCTATTCTAATTTCTTTTGCGACTTAAAACATCCCTATCTATATGCATAAAATTGTTTTTACCGTGTTTCTCTTGTGGTTTTTTTTTTTTTCAACTTCAGAATCAGTAGTAGTACTTCAAGATCAAAAGCCTACGACTTTCTTCCAATGTATACAATGTGGTCCATCATCTTAAGTTCCCTACGCTAATAATGGTCAGAAACTGTGTACTTGAGTCTGTTCATAATTGAGGTAGTGGATATCCAAAGCAGGAGAGAGAGTAGTTTCAATTGTTTGGAATGATTAGATGCATCAAATGGATGGGATGGAACCCGTCCGATCTTTTCTCATTCCTGTGTGTTCATTGTCAAATAAGGATGCGCACATTGGTTGCAGTCCTGAAGAGTAAAGAGGGACGGACCCCATATGCTAAATGCTATGCTCTTTAGAAGTTTGGAATAATCATTGGACACATAACCTTCCCCAGTGGCCACTCCACATTGGACATCAATGGAATAATCATCTGCCGGTGACAGTGATGTGGGGGAGCATAATTGAGTGTAGGGACCTTGAAAGAAAGTGTGGGGTTGGTGAGAGTAGTTTAATCAAAATTTATGTTCACTTTAGATTCGTGCATTTTTAGAGGAGGATTTGCAAAGTGCATTTTTAGAGGCTTTGAATCCGACATTTGTTTCTTGTGATCAATTTACAGTCACAGGTCCTATCCTTGCAAATCCTCCTCCCGGAAAATTCATATAAATGGAGGGCTCAAGGCCATTTTCAGGGGAAAAAAGTGTCGTTATTCCATAAGAGAAGGAAAGTGTTAACAATAAAATCACCATCCTTTAATTTTGAGACAGAAGTTCCCAAGTAAAAAGTTCACTGTCCACCAAAGAATATGTCATTTTTTTTATTTTTATTTTTATGTTTTTTGTATCCTGTGCCATGTCAGGATTGTTAGTTTTGTGAAATAAATTTTTAAGAATCTTTTTGAAATAAGGTCTTAACGCATTTTTAAGTTACATGCATTATATCCTTAACCAATACAATGTCTTTTTTTTTTTCAATAAAAACTCTAAAAATTTTCAAAAACAATCTAGAAGAGTAGTGGCACAATCTTAATAAAAATTTTAAAAAGTCACAAATACCAAGTAGAGTAATCCACTGATCTTCACCTCCAAGTAACATGCATGTTTTAAAGTTTTCCATTGGGGATTTCTTGAATGTTAAGAGGAAAAAGGTTTCTTTTTTCATTTTTTGGGTTATTTTTTACTTTGTAATTATAGATTGGATTGAACTATTAGAGTTGGCTCAATGACCAGCAGAAGATTTTTAGAGAAACTCTTAGACTATATGTTCGAATTTTGAACCTAATAGTTACCATTAAATCGTGAAACTTATAATTGGCAAGGATCAAAGTAAAAAAAGTTTAAAAAAAAAAAGAAAAAAAGCTATAGATTGGACTGTTTGGTTCATTCAATTCAATGCTGGGTACTGTCAACTGTGATGGTCGATGGTAGTGTCGTGACGTGACCAACCGCTCCCCTCGCTCGCCCACCAATAAAATTTTAAGACAGCACTTAAATTGGAGCTGATTTTCCTTTCCTTTTCCCACCCCTCTTCGGCTCATATTCATTTCTCCAACTCAGGGTCCCGGATTTCTCGCCGGCGGAGATTTTCTCGCTAATCTCCGCTTCCCCCGTTCCTTGCGACTCAAACCCATCTTATATATCTAGCTCTTTCATCAGATAAGCTCGCAAGAACAAAACAAAGAAAATGGCGTTCGAGAAGATCAAGGTTGCCAACCCCATCGTCGAGATGGACGGTTAGATATTTTCCCACCCCTTTCTTTTGATCTGTTTCCTTTTCTATATAGTTAAATGATTGTCATGCAGATCTGAGTTGCTGTTGATTCTTGCTATATGGGTTGACTTTTGGATCCTAGAGTGCCAATGGGTCGTGCATATGAAGCGAAAAATTAACAAAAAACTCTGATGTTTACGAGGTTTAAGTGATTAGTACAAAATCCTAGTATTGATTTTAATGAAAGTTGGTGGGCCCTTTTTTGGCTTTTATTGGAGATGTTTGTTAGCATTTTGAAAGATGATATTTTTAACTGTTGTACCTGCATTGAAAAATCTTGATCCAGCTTCCATTTTTTGTTTTTTGGTTTTGTTTTGGCAATTTTGTTTGCTGGTGTTGGTATTCATTAAACTTTATCTGTTCAAAATATTTGAAATTTTTTTTATTGATCAGTGTATGTCAGCGTCTCGATTCAGATGTTAGTATGTCAAAATTGTAGCTAAATGTTTGTCAACAACAGATACAAGCAGATAGTCTGGGCATTCTTGTTCTGGCTTGTGATGCAGTAAACTAACCAGAAAAAAAGGTTCCAATGGAGTTTTAAGGTGTATAGTAGTGGTTTACTAGATAAGCATTTAGGAAAGAGATATAATCTGCCCAGACATTGGAGAAAAAATTGTGGAACTGTTACACTGAGGTTCAGTCTTGTTGCTGGCTGATCGGAAATGGCATATGACTTACACTGGTTAATACATCAAATGAGCTGCTATACATACAATACTAGATTGAATCTAAATAAGCCAAACTTAAAATTTAATTATGATGTTTTAGTCAATGTTCTGCAGGTTTTCTTTGTCATTAATGAGAATGTGCCTTTCACTGTATTATCTTCTTCTTTACGTAATGCAGGAGATGAAATGACCAGAGTCATTTGGAAAGCAATCAAGGATAAGGTAACAAGTTTGCATTTCCAGTGCTTATCTTGTTGGACTTCCTAGTTTATGTTGTTATATGTATGTTTAATTGCCAAGAATGTTAGTAACAAGGAAGTATGCTTGTGCTGCAGCTCATTCTCCCTTTCCTGGAGTTGGATATTAAGTATTTTGACCTTGGACTTCCTCACCGTGATGCCACTGATGATAAAGTTACAGTTGAAAGTGCAGAAGCTACTCTGAAGTATGACTTCATGTTACTTATGCTTTAGTTTCAAATTGTCGGACCGTTATGTCTCTATGTTCGGGACCCAGTAATTTCAGTTTGCATGCCACAATGTTTTTATGTGGTTCTTATTTACATGTCATTTTCCTTTTCTTGGTTATATTTGCTTGAAATATCTCCTGTTGCTTGCGTTCTTTGGCCTTACATTTTGTTGATGTGATTTAATTGTAGGTACAATGTGGCAATCAAGTGCGCAACCATCACACCTGGTATGAATAGTCACATGAGACCTGAAACCCTTAATTATGCATTTTGTTATATATGAGGTTCACGAACATTTATTCTTCAGAGTGCAGTATGATTGCTTTACATGCTTAATAATATTCACATTCTGTATCTAACAATCACAAACACAGATGAAGCTCGTGTGAAGGAGTTTGGTTTGAAGGCTATGTGGAAGAGCCCAAATGGCACAATCAGGAATATTTTGAATGGTCAGTGAACATGAATCCTCCCTCATGCTTTTAGTTTTATTTGTTATTATTTTTTTATAGTTTCTTCATGCGAATGCATTAATCTTCAATGCCCATCAATTTACTCTCACTGCAGGCACGGTCTTTAGAGAGCCAATTCTCTGCAAAAATATTCCCCGGCTTGTTCCAGGTAATGAACTTCATGCAGTTAAAACAATTATACTCGAAACATAAATCATGAAATGGAGTAATTTTGGTTACTTGCTATCAGGATGGAACAAGCCAATATGCATTGGAAGGCATGCATTTGGAGATCAATACAGAGCAACCGATACTGTGATCAAAGGAGCTGGAAAGCTTAAATTGGTGTTTGGTAATTCCTCACTATCCATCTTTCATTACCTATTAAGCACCTTAACCAAACCTCTTTGACTTGTGAATTCTGATTTGGTTATCAACAAAGAAGTTCATTTTGGTATCTATTTTACTTATAACATACTTTTCCCCTATTCTTTTTCTGGCTTCTTAATGCCTAATATCAATATGCAGTACCAGAAGGAGCCGATGAAAAGACTGAGCTAGAAGTATTCAACTTTACTGGTGCAGGTGGAGTAGCTCTATCCATGTACAACACAGATGAGGTATGGCTTTCAAAATTGGGGTCTTATGGTTAATTTTTGATGATTCTCTTTGTGGCTCATTTATAGCCCTTTTTTGTTGTTTGTTGGAATTGCAGTCTATCCATGCTTTTGCTGATGCCTCAATGAACATTGCACACCAGAAAAAATGGCCACTTTATCTTAGCACAAAAAATACCATTCTCAAAAAATATGATGGAAGGTATGCTGCACTTCCATGTTAGGAACTTGTTTATTGATCTAAACAATTGCTTGAGTACTCTTGTCAAATATTTTATGTTTAATTCCTATAATTTGTCTGTTTCCAATTTTATGCTTTTCACGTGTTTATCTGAGCCTTCTCTTGTTGTTTTCTCCCGTCATTTAATTTCTGCCTTCTCTTTGTCTTCTCCAATTTCGTTTTTCAGCCTGTATTTGTGCTTTCCTTTTTGCTTTTCTCCTGTCATTTAATTCCTGCCTTCTTTTTGTGTCTGTCAATTTTGTTTTGTTATGTAATCTTATCTTCTTTATCATTTGTTGCTCCTTAAAAGGTTCAAAGACATATTCCAAGAAGTATATGAAGCCAACTGGAAATCAAAGTTCGAGGCTGCTGGAATATGGTGGGCTACTTATCTGCCTTTTTTTTTGTGTTGGGGGGGGGGATGCTGCTTCCTTCCATGTCTTGTGAATTTTCCCACTTAACTGCATAATACATGTAACAGGTATGAACACCGTCTTATTGATGATATGGTTGCATATGCTCTAAAGAGTGAAGGAGGTTATGTGTGGGCTTGCAAGAATTATGACGGGGATGTTCAGAGTGATTTCCTAGCACAAGGTATGCAAGTTGTATTACTGATGTCTACACATTCTGATTGTGTTCTTGGAACAGGAGTTGCTTATTAAAGCCTCTTTTGCTTATGGAGAAATAAAAGTCCTGTGTCATGTAAATGTTCAATTTTTGCACAAACTTAAGTTTTCGGCTTCTTTTCAGGGTTTGGATCTCTTGGGTTGATGACATCTGTCCTGGTATATTTCTTTTCAGTGTTTACTTCCATCATGATATCTTTTATATTTTTGCTTCCTTTATTTGCTCAACTGAAGGCTTGTATTATTGGATGAATTTTGATATGACTATTTACTTAGTTTTGTCTTTACATTCATCTGCGTGCCTGTGTCAATGGGTTTGGTGTGATTTAGGTATGTCCTGATGGAAAGACCATAGAAGCTGAAGCAGCCCATGGAACTGTTACACGGCATTACAGGGTTCACCAGAAAGGAGGTGAAACAAGCACAAACAGCATTGCCTCGATCTTTGCTTGGACACGAGGACTCGCACACAGGTATGGTAGTGTTAATTTACTTTTTTTGGCTCTTTATCTCATCATGACCATCTCATGGCAGACAATTGTTTTAGTTTACTCACAAATGAGAATGATGATGAACGTATTTCTTTTCTTACTTTTTTACAGGGCAAAGTTGGATGACAACCCTAAACTGTTGGACTTCACTGAGAAACTGGAGGCAGCATGCATTGGTACTGTTGAGTCAGGAAAAATGACCAAGGATCTTGCACTTATCATCCATGGACCTAAGTGAGCAGCTTACCTAGTACTGTTTATTTATGTACTTTTCTTCAGACTTGTCAATAGGGAGGATTAGAGAAGACCATCTGTTTAGTACTGCTACTGCTGTAACATGTTTTCCTTTATGGTGTAGGTTAAGCAGAGAACGGTATTTGAATACTGAAGAGTTTATTGATGCTGTGGCTGATGATCTGAGAGCAAGACTCTCCTGCAAAGCGTAAGTGTATGTCTCCTACAAATTTAATCCTGAGATCCCCCCCCCCTCCCCCTTTCCCCTTTTTTTCTAATATTTATTTGGTGAGTGTTCTGTTTGTCATTTGTGCTAGTGTTTTCTTTTTCTCATAAACCTGGAAAATTATTTTTTTAGATAATGAAGTTTGTGTACAATTCAGAGGCCAAGCCTCTTGTTTCCTTTGTGACCTTTTCATCAAGATCTAGTTGCTGTTCTTATTTGTTCCCAGAATTTTTTATTCTTAGTTTAGTTCTTTGCTTGTTTCTTCGTACAAAATTTAGTGATTGAACATGTAACAGGAGCTCTTGTTCTTTTTGCTGTTGCATTCTTACCAGGTCTCTGTAGGCAGGTTGATGGATCTGCTTCTCTCTGTTCTGGATTTTGCTAAGAACAAATAAAAAAAGGGAATGAGAGGAGGCTGTTGGGATGGTGGTCGCCTGAATTTGCTCACTCAGTGAGATGTATTCTGGTTGTCAGTTTAACATTATTTCCCTAAGCTAAATGCTTTGGACATTTCAAATGTTTCTTGGAGCTCGATTTCTCATTACGCATCTATAATAACCTTAATTTATGCCATGTCTTTCTTTTACTCTTTAGCCATTTCATCATTTATGAAGATTGTGAATGCGGGGGAAAAAAAATTGGTGTAGGAATATGTTTGAAGTAAATAAGCTTTGTCATCTAGCATAAGTAATCCTGACAGAATCGGATCTTTCTGCCCTGTTTTTGGCTTTGAATGGCTAAACTCGTTTATGGGAAGGGGCACTCCTGAGGACGGGGGCACAGTGCTAAAATTTCGATGCCGCATGCATGCATGTTCCATGAGATTTTTGAGATGTTGCCCGAAAAATGTTTGAAAATCTGATGCGTTATTCCTCCTTCACTGCCCACAGAAATTATTTTCACATCCATTGAGAGAATTGACTCTTTTGAGTATCTTATGTAACAGCCCTTTTTGTGTCTTCGGATCAATTTGTTATGCGAAATACTAATCTCCAAATGTTAATCGAACTCGGGACTGGTATTAATTTAGGAATTTTGCTTCCCAAAATAACTTTTTCGGGGACCACAAAATTTTAAGAAAAGGAAAGGAACAGAGAGAATTTTTCCTGAAACAAATCTTGAATTTCACAAATCTTGACCGCAAGCCCTTGTCAATGTTCTTGAATCTCTCTAATTGCCTTCTTTCCAAGTTATGTATGTGAAAAATGCCTTTAGACCCTAACAAGTGTGAGTGCTGACATACAAGTCTTTGCAAGTAGATCTCGTTTCGCAGGGGGCCAACTATTCAATGATATGTGATTAAATCCTCGTCCGCCATGCCATGTTTGCATCAAGGAGGCAACTCCGTAGTCGAATGCTTTTGTTTTGTTTTGTTTTGCTGTATGGTTCCATTGCTGAAGTAGAATGCAGTAATAACTAAAGACAGACCTGATGGTCGGCATTTCACTTTGATAACTCCAAACCCTGATGTTGAAAATTAATTCATTAAGAGTTTTTTGAATTTAATATATTTATTTCACAGCAGAAAGAAATGCCTTAAGAACTGCTTAATTTTTGTTCATAACTTTAAATGAAATTTTTTTTGCTGAATTTTCTGAACTGATTATAGATATATTATACCTCCCTCCCACAAGCAATACAACTCTAATACACATGGCTCTCACACGCAACAAACCTTGATACATGCTCTAACATAAAGTGCATCAACATCCTCAAACATTGAGCTTTAGTATGCTGCATGCAAAATAACCTGTTTTCTCTTCTAAATTACAGTAGTATAACCTGCGGCATCTCTTTGTTTCTTGAAATCCTTATCGTGTTGTCTGTTTACAACATGTATCTTCAGTTACTTCATAAAAAACACAAAGGACATGCTCCACATTTAGTTGGGGGTCACATAAAAATGACCCAAGCAACAGGTAATACGACTAAATCAAGGAGATGCTCATGAGTTGAGCGAAAAATTTTCTAATTGCACGGCCGGCAGAGACTAGTATATCCTTGGATCTTTTAGCCAACGAATGAGTGAAAGCTGCCATAAAAGAAAGCAACTCCAGTGTATCTGCCACATGAAATGTGAAAATTTCTCCGTTTAATCTACGCTCACAAGCAAGCAACATGGGGTTAATTGACAACTAAGCGTGATTACCAAGTAGCAGAATCAGTTGAACGTCTTTGATGCCCATCTCCAATTTTGAAATTGCTGCTCTCATGCTGATATCTGAAAGAATGGCAATGGTCAGTCTAGACAAAATCTTAACAGTGGTTCAAATGCTGCCGCAAATGTATGACACTTTGACTTTCTGATATATAATTCGTTACCCTACCTCTGATAAAATGGCAAACCATAGATTATATATATATATATATATATATATATATAGACTGAGTAACTAACAAAAAAAAAATCATGTTATATGGTGATTAAATACAGAGTTCAAAGATAAAATGCTTACTGTTTTATCACCCAGATTTAACCATTCATGCAGGAAGAAGAGCATCATCTATTTAGTATTCCCATAAGAAAGATACTCATTCTAGAAAATCCCCATGTACTTCACAGTTCTATAAATCCACGGAATCCTACAAGCCCATCTGACTTCTACTACATTAAAACAAAACAAAACATGCATTTTCCTAGCACATAAGCAAAGAAAGAACTAAAAATAGCTCTATTCTGTAAACTTAAATAGAATCTCACCAGATTCAGATTTTTCTTTGGGGTAGAGACCATGGAATGCATTTTTAGCATAAGCCCTCAAACGGACCCGTTGAGGAGCACCCAACTTGCTGATCAAAGACCTAAGCAGACCACTACAGAAGACAAAAAGGGGAAATAAGGTGATCATCAAAGAAAAAATACATCCTTAGACTTGTGAATCATATTAGACATCAAAGTATAAAACAAATTGTGATTAGAATGGGAGGAGCATGGCTGGAAATGAAGGTAAGCATTCTTACTCAGCACGCAAAACTGTCAAAAAATCAGCTGGTAAAGATTCCATGAAGGAGGATATGTCCTCCATCTTAAGGGACTTCAGTTCTCTTTTTAGAGTCCTCTTCTCTTCATCTGACATTCCTCTTCCAAGTGGAGATTTGCTGCGAGGTTGCAGATTTAGAAAGTGTTGTACAATTATATTAACAGTACTATGCTAGTAGAAACTCGAAACTACAGGCATTAAACAAACACATGAATCAATGCTTCATAAGTTGACTTTTCATGCCAACCAATTGATAGTAATTTCCATTCAAAATCAAAGAATAATGTACAATTTTTCCTGTTTCACTGGACATGCATTAGTATGAGCTAAACTATGAAACCAAAGTTCTCACAACAAGATAAGGGAGAGAAACGAGCAACGAACTTTCACGTAACTTGTTAACTAATACGTTATGAATTGTGACCGATTGTTTTGAATTTCTCCGAATGATGCAGGTAACTGTATTCTATAGATAAAGAGACCAGCTTTAGCTTTAATGTGTCATGTGGTGAACTTAAGTGCAAGGACTTGCATTTCTTGAGCATATCAAGCTTATTTCCTATACTTTCCCATTAAATTATCAGTACATCCGCACTACTTGGTCATTACCAAATCAACATGCATATATTCAACTTAGAGCATTAGTGCCAGACCATAAGCAGGGGAAATATGAGCCGCATCTTCACAACCTATCCCTTTAAAAATAAATAATCACCTGTTCAATGTTCTTCCTGTGAAAATGACGGGAAAGTATCTGGAGTACTTCCCGACACCCATCTGTTCACCAATCTGCTCAATTTTGTTTGAGTCCATGAAAATCAAAGCCTTCCAAAGTTGGCAGTAGTTCAGCCTGAAAGCTTCATCCAATTCTTTACAGATCCCATGATCCAGAAGAACTGCATGACCACATCAAATCAAAGTTATGGCATCACTAAATGTCAAAAGTACACGTTATATTTTCGAGTTAAATTAGCTCGTTTCTTATTTATCACTTTAATTTATGAGTAACTGCATACCCAAAGAAAATCCACTCTGTCCTTGAGAAACCAATATATTTCCAGGATGTAAATCCCCATGCAAGAAACCATGGATAAATATCATTTCTGCCACAACCTCCGATAGGGCCTTTGCAACCTGTGAATACAAGTCAGTGACAGTGGCGAATAAAGAGTGTCAAACAGTAAAAATACTGCACTGCATCGTAAGTTAGAAAGCTTGCATAATCCAACTACTTCCTGATTAAAAAGTCCGAAGAGATATTCATACTACAAGTAAATATGCTTCTGGTGGAAATATGATCCGCATCAAAACACAGCCTACTTTCCAGAAAAAGAAACCAGAAAAATTTTAGCCTGCCAACTTGAAAAACCAACCTTAGTTGGATTAATTCCCATTCGCTTCATAGATTCCACGTCATCAACCTGAAAGCTAAGGAATTTCCTGTTAATGGCACATATCGATATGTCAATACAAATGGTGGCCAAGAAAATTGAAATTGATGTACTAGCATTTTATACCAACAATGACTAAGAAGAAATTAAGGAAACCAAGCATTTTTCCTACTGAAGGAGAAGAAGAAAAAGAACTTTGTTGATAACAAGAAGAGTACATGCATACACAGCAAGAACTCAGCTAAATGGGAATTAAAAAAGACAAGACATAACAGTTTCAGAATTACTTTGCAAAATCTTCCCACATTGATTGATAACGGTAATAGAAAGAATAAAATAAAAAACTTGTATGCTTTTTTGCAGACTACAAATCGGTTAATGCTGGTAACCATATGTGAGCAACTACATGTACCAAGAGAAGCAACTCATATAGTTGTTTCATCCAGACCAACATGGAGACGACAGATAAACAGATTCAGAACTTTAGTTTTGGGATTCTGAATTCTGGTAGTCCATCAACATTTTATGCCTAGGAAGCAAGATGGAAATTGTACCTTCTGTCCTTTACAATATTGCATTGTCAAAACCTGGGTGGTTGTCAAATCCTGGATAGATTTCTTAAAGAGTGAGCCAAGCTGATACATGCATAGTACAATAAAGTACCAGGGGCAATGCACAAATCTGAGAATGTAATGGACTTGAATACCATACCCAAAAAACACGGGGAACCCTGACAAAACTGTTGCTTCTGAAATTTTTGGCTGCTCGTTCTGAGTTCATAGCTTCTTGAATAAAATCTATAAAGCAACAAAGATCATAAATGTCCAGAAAAACTTTTGTCAATATATCATTTAGAATTTGCCAAGATTTACAGCTACAAGAAAAGAAAGTTCAAGGAAAATTTGTCAAGGAACATATAATGATCACTCTTATGAACGACCAGTTTATGTAACTCTTAACTCTAATATTATTGGTCTTCTATTTCCTTGCAATGAAGCCTAAGAGAAGAAAGAAAATGATGTGCAGCACGGGGTAGAATGCATAAAACCTGCACGGAAAGAAATTTTCTACTTGGTGTTCAATCAATTTGTGCCAGTCTAAAATCACTTACCAAGTTCAGAAGATATAGATTTTTCAAATTCTGACACTATCCACCCAAATCTGTAGTCAGGAAAAAACTGTCGAAAGAGGGACAAGAAGAGAATTGTAAAGCGTGTGGAGCCATGTGAGCAGAAGAAGAAAATAACATAAATAATTAACCACATACATGGAATTGAAAAGTCAAAAATGTAGAAAGATGAACAAGCACACCACCCAAGTCCATAACTTGTGAGGTTATGCAGTATCCGCAAACATTTTCAAGTAGAATACCTCTTTCATTTCAACTTCATTCATAGACACCACAAGAAAAAAGCCAAGAGACACTGGTATTAAAATACAGCCTCAAGGTCAAATGCCACTCCGAGTCAAAAGGTCATTGTGAAAAAAAAGCATTTCCCAGAAAAAGAAGTTCACTGAAAGTCATTGTTGGTTCTTAGTTCTTACACAGTGTCAACCTCTGTCCAAAGACATTTACCAGCCCAAAAACTCGCTGAGTTTGTTTAATTTTTCCTTTCTAACACTCTCAAAAGTCCATTTTTCCTTTCTAACACTCTCGAAAGTCCATTTTATTTAATTAAGCAAATTTTATAATGGATACCTCTATGACTTCAATAACTGTTCAAATGAGATGTTGTATGTACCATTAGAATTTAAGTTATCAAAACGGGTGCAACTGTATTTGAGTTGGTCTAATGGGGCAAAGCTGAAAAATAAACAAACTCCCAATTCAAGCAGGGTCCCAAAGGGTTTGGTCCGGATAGTTTAGGTTTACTTCATTGCTAGTGTGACCTTTTCTAGTTATTTGTTCCCCTAAGCCCTCCGAAGAACCATTCTCTAAGAACTAACATCGCCCAGAAACCCAGTCCCACAACACTATTTCCTGCAATACTTGCCAACAAATTATAGCAGGTAGCTTTTGGTGGATCCAAGGATATCTCAGATTTCCCAGATGTATATCTCTAGTAAATGCCGCACTAGATAACACTTTAGGAAATCAATTCTCATTGAAGAAAGGAATTGAGCTACATATATTTCAGTGTGGAAAAAGTTAATATTTGGTGAAGCTGAATAATGAACAAGGAGAAACAAAAAGACAGAATCAACAATTAAGAGCTAAGAGCATTGCTTGATGATGTAATTAGTTCATACCCAGGTGACTAGTCTTGAGAGGACAGACATCGTTGCAAGGTCATACTTCATCTGCTTCTCTAACCCAGGATACTGCACCTGCAATTATAGATGTGCAAATCAATTGAATGCCAATGAAAAATTGTAAATATAATTATACATCACCAAGCACCACATCCACTTAGTTTTTAAATGAGTACTGATGGTGACTAAGGATGGCTGCTTCAACCAAATGCTACAACTTGAACTAAATGGCAATAAGCCACAAATGTTAACTTCTTCCAATGTTATGTGATAGAATTACTAAAAAAACCACTACATTCCCATGCAACAGGAATCTTACAGAGAACATGAAATAGAAGAAGTGGTTCTGTTGACAAAGATATGAATAGCCGAAGGTTGACTTTTCATCTTGAGGAAGGGTGGGGAACAAATATGCTGACAGCAAAGTCCCACAAATGTGCACAATGACTTTTTTAGAAGATGAATAAACTAACATAATTCTAAACATAAGAACACATATATTGTGAAAGAAGAAGGGGGTGGGGGGAAGGAACTCCACAATGAACAATTAACAGATAGAAACAATAAACCAACCTTTACTGCCACATCCTGGTTATCATTCAGTACAGCATGATGTACTTGAGCAATAGAAGCAGCTGCAACTGGCTGCTCATCAAATGAAATGAATCTAATAGGAATAACCCAAAAAAACTGGTAAGCGGTTGTACCCAATGATCTTCTAGTAACAAACACATTAAAATTCAGTAGCAGTTTTGGTCTAGATAAATGCTCAACAGATTTAAGCCTATCATATGAAGAGTATGTTTTTCAGTCACTGAAGGTTAAAACATCAAATTGCATTGAACAAATGAATTCCGAACTTGGAGTTTCTCCTTTTCTTTGGAAGGGGGTAAGCTTGAAGCACTTAGGTTAATATTCGTCCATCACTCAAGATGTATATGCCAAATTCAACCTCAATTTAGGAAGTTCAATATACTTCAAACAACAACTAAGCCAGTCTAAAAAATTAGACAACTTCAAAACTTACATCTCTGATAAATCACGACCAAAATTGCTGACTAGTAATTCTTTGATAGCTTTGAATTGGCAAGGAGCTGTCTAGTATAGCATACAACCAAAATCAATAAACTTGTCAGAATTGAAAAATTCTCATCAGAAACCAAATGAAGGTCAAATTTAGAAGGGGGAAAAGATTAAAAGCACATAAAAATTTATTCTAATTTCAAAACCTGATCCTGTAATGAGGAAAGAGTTGATGAGTACTCCTTCGGAACTTGCCGCAGAGCCGCAACAAATTGACCAGCTTTCACATAAAAACCTCTATTGAACTCGCATAATTTCAAAATTCTCTTCGCTGACCGCAAATGGACCTATTATTGAACAAAGAATCAATATTTTAAACGCATTTCCTGCCAGATAACTGTTTCATAAAACAGTAATAGGCAACAATAATGGACATAAGCACCTAAAATTAATAAAAGTTTAGCAATGTAATCAAATTTCTGAAATACCAAACCTCGGAGAGAACATTCCGGTACTTGTCGGACTTCTCCGGCAAGTTATGTAGAGAGTACTTATAGTCAACTACAGTGGAAGCTATCTGCAAGAACCAGCATTTACCCGGAATAAAAATCATAAGTACTAGTCGAGATTCAAACGAGAACTCGTGATTAAAAATTCCTGTTCAAATATTTGAATGAAATGAAGAGGTACTGTGAAAAGAGCGCGAGAGGATCGAACGGCGCCATAAAGCAAGGGGAAGTCAGTAGCGTGAGGAGGTGAAGGTAAGCGGAGAGAGTCAGGGTTGTCTACAAGAGCTGCGACACCGGCGGCGGAGATGAAAAACACCGACGTCTTAACCGCGGCCTTGGTTCTGGCGGGAAATAAATTAAACAAAAATCGGGTCCTCATCTTGCAAAAGATCAATCGGAGAAGGACGGAGAGAAAGAGAGAAAGAAGACCAAAGATTCTTGCTTTATTTGCAGGAGACTCTCGAGTCGATCGGAATACTCGGGTTAATTCGGGTGAAAAAGTTATGGTCCCGCTTTTGAGGGAAAAATCGTGTCGCTACTCCCCTCAAGTGGAAACGTTTTTTTTTTTTGGGTTGTAATAGTCACACGACTTTGTGCATTTCTTTTGATGAACAGAGCATGATGTGAATTGGGGAACAATTTTTTTTTCCCCAAAAAAATGAGTCGAATGAGTAAAGGAAGACTCCTACTCCAACCCCCCCGCCCCTCCCCCCACACCCCACGATAAACACAAAAAAGCCACCAAAAAAATTTTGTTTGTTGTTTTTGAAAGGAGGATGCTTCATTTGTAGTTGGTGACAAAGTTGCCTTTCTTTTTTCTGTTGGAAGACTGACAAAGTTGCCTTTACCAAAGAAGGATGATATTGAAGGAGAGAGCATTTCATTATTAGGACAAAGTAAGTACATTAAATGCTTTGCATTTGACATTTTATAGGCGCTTGAAATAAATCGTGTGAATTATACATAGATAATAGATCCCATTTTAAGAATATTCTTCTTCTTGAAGAAAATCTGGAATGATTTCTTGTAAATCAAACCAATTAGGAAAGAGCTTATGGTAAAGGAGTATTACTATATAATATACATTTATGTACCTAAATGCAGAATTGCAGATTCAGGATCATTTCTGAAATATAGATACACAGATATTAAGTATAGATACACTCAACTCCACTAAAGCTCGAGGGACATTTAAAGAGAAAATATAAGTATGGATACACAGATATAGATAGATCATAGCAGGCTCTTTCAAGTGTTGAAAGCCAATGGAAAAAGTTTGGTTCATGTTATAGTTGAGTAGAATGCATTGCAATTCAGGATAGGGAACTGTTTGAAAGAGTAGAATGCATTTCAATTCAGGACAGGGAACTGTTTCAGTCTGTCAATTCAATAAATATGAATGACTACACTTGCGTCCCTTTATATTAACTTGCGGAAATGCACAAGGACTTTTAGGTGTGTCAATAAGACTTTGAAGGCTGTTCCTGCCCTGAAAGTCTCAGAAAGTAGCAGAAATTGATTTCAGGAGGGGTGTAATTAAAGCTCATACCATTATCCAATTAGCATATTTAATCACCCGACTCCCTTTAATGCTATTTCCCGTGTAATTCCTTTCATGATTTTTATATCAACTGTATTACATTGTGCCTCAAAAATGTGTCAAAACATGGAAAACCGGCATACAGATGGTTATTGACCAATGCTGCCACTGTGATGCTCAGGCCATGATATGACATGCTTCTGCCCAACTTGTGATAATAAATGCCAATTTATGCACACTTATTACAAAACCAAGGAAGATTAAGTGGTCTAGAATGACGTTTCAGACTCTCATTCCATCTTCACAAGGTCTTACCACTGTGGAGTCTGGACATGTCCATGAGAACCAGAATCCAACCAGAGAAGCCTCACTTCTTCAAGCCTATCCTTCCAGGCTTCATAGATGGAGTGGTAAGCTTTGCTCTTCTGTCTTCCAAGTCCAGGTTTATCGGTTTATGCTTGTCTTATGTGTTTGTGGGACAAGCTTTACATGATTACATCTACAAAATGTACTAGTACTAGTGAAGTTAGGATAACTAAGCCCAGTTACTTTTCTCATTGTTAAGCATTTTTTTTAATTTGCAGAAAATTCCAGCATCTTTCTTGAAGTATTTAGGTGGAAAGATATCTGAAAATCAGGCAGTATTGCGAAGGGGTGGTGTTAAGGAATGGAGGGTAGAAATTAGTGACCAGTGGCTGAGAGAAGGCTGGAGAGCATTTGCTGTGGAGAACAACTTGCAGGTGGGAGATTTTGCAGTGTTCGAACATGAAGGAAATATGGTGTTCGAGGTTTTGGTTTTTGACCCTAGTCATTGTGAGAGAGAATATGCATCCATTGATGATGAGACAAAGTGCTCCAAGAAATTTAAAGCTGCAGGTTAGGTTTTCTTTTCTTTTCTTTTAAAGTGAATGTGTTTTTCGTTTTCTGCTTGCATTTGTTATTTGATGGATCCAAATGAAGTGTGATTAATGTTCTTTTGAAGCAACTGAAGAGATTCCAAGAAGCAAGAAAGTTAAGTTGGAACTGTCTGATGATCAAGAGGAACCTGATTCTACTGATCAAATTTGCCATCCCTATTTTATCTTTACTGTCAAGCCAATTAACCTTCTGTATCACCGATTGGTAAATGTGACTTTTCATGGTTTTCCTTTTGATATATATGAACTCTACATCTGTAGACCTATATATTTTACTTTTGGTGCATGAATGATAACATACTAGCGATACTCTAGAAAATGTATATGAAATGTCCTCATAACTCATTAGTATTTATACATTGATAAGCATGCTTTTAAGCAGAGAAACTAGCTATATACTGAAATCTTATGATCAAGTTAAAATGGTTAATAAGCATTTATAGCTCCATACTCTAGGGATATGCTCCCCGGAAAAAAAAATTTCTTTGAGTTTTCACCCAAAAAAAAAGAGCGCTGCTACAGGGGAAACGAAAACGTATGTTCAGTGCTCTCGCCTTCATCTTTATACCATTTAAGTGTCCACGAGTAGTATCAACTGATACGCATATTTGTAGAAGTTACGATTAACGGCCTCGCTTGATTTTGTTGTCAGAACATTCCCAGGGATTTTGCGATGGAGAACGGTCTATTCGGCAGAGAATGCAATATAAAGCTAAGAGATCAAAGCCAAAGGTCATGGAGTTTAAAGATAAAATCCAGTAGCGACTGCGCTTCCATTCAATGTGGATGGAAAAGTTTCGCAAAAGCACAAGGGCTGAAGGAGGGAGATGAATTCGTGTTAGAGCTCACTGAAAATGGAGAGGCGCCTGTCTTCAATTTCTATGGCAAGCTTTTCTGTTATTATTATGTTTCCTGATATGTATAAAACATACATAAGCTTGAAGAAATTCAGGCAATATAAGTGGAAAAGTGATGTTCTAAGTTCATCCCTAAGAATTTGATACATACCATATGGTTGGTAGAGTTAATTGCTAGGCTTTAGAATAATTGATGAATCAGATAGGTTTCAGACGTACTAGTGAAAAATGCATACTTTTTAAACTGAGGCTAAACCTAAATGGTAGTTCATCATGTACGAGGAAAGGAACAGAAAATGGAGACTTCACAGTTTTGGAGATTAGTTACTACTTAGTATTACTAATTAATCTTTTCCTGGAAGCACGAAGTACAACATTGCACCAAAAGGGCTGCTTTCCTTTATAATTGGATAATGATCACTACTAAAGTACCTTAGGGTAATTTTTTCACTCCAGAGCCTCTGCCTGCCTCTACAGTCAAAGTCCAGTCATTATAAAGCAGGAAACTTTCACGATTTTAATGCATGCACTAATGTATGGTAGATGCTAAGTAGAAGGTTTGAAGGTTCCAGAGTTCTATATAATAAAATTTGGCTACCTGGTGGAAAATCAGGTTGTAATTTGTAGATGACTTCTTTCTTGAACTCTTTTCATTCATTTAGGAAAAGACAAGGCATCAACTCGAAAATCAGGAAAGGAAGTCTCTTGGCGTGATGAAGAACCTGTTAATCCTCACTTTACGTCAACAATAGAACCTCATTGCATCAGACGTTGTATATTGGTGAGCCTTTTTGTCTCTTGCCACAATCCATTTCTATGGCACGCTATACACTACAGTTGCAACATACCTGGCAATCCAATGCAGTATCTCCCAATGAAGTTCGCGAGATCAAATGATTTAAGCAACAGAAGCTGCAAATTGATCCTCAAAGATCCAAAGAAAAGGTCATGGCATGCAGAACTCAACTCAAGAGGCAGCCGAGTTTGCATCTCTTTTGGCTTGGACGAGTTCTTTACTGCAAATGACCTAAAGGAAGGAGACACTTGCAGTTTTGAGCTTGTGGAAAATGGAGAAACACCTGTTATTAACTTTCTTACACGCTTGACAAAAGATGATCAGCCTCCACCACAGCCCGCCACTGATGATCATTCTTACTTCATCTCCACAATCAAGCCTTATAACATCAAAAGTTGTGTACTGGTAAGCATTGGAACTTCTTAAACTGTCAAAGTCCATTTATATAACGAGCTTTGGGACCTTTTGGGATCTCTGATATGATTTGTCCTGCAGCATCTACCAGTGAAGTTTGCTAAACCGAATGGTTTAACCAAGCTGAAGGGAGAAATGATCGTCAAAGATGACAGACAAAGGCTGTGGAAAATAAAATTGAAGGACAGGGGAGATAGAGTTGTGCTTTCAAGGGGATGGAGTAATATCTCCAGAGCAAATGGCCTTAAAGTTGGGGACAGGTACAAGTTTGAGATCATCAAGAAAGGAAAGAGACCTGTGGTGAATTTCCATTGTGAGTATTTCTTTCCAGTATACTTTATGCTTTGTTAGTTAAAATTTTAGAGTTAATCTTATAGTCGCTATTTAATTTCCCTTGTTGCTTTTAATTGTAATCTGTACTGATCAAATATTCAGTTGTATACTCTTCACTGATTGCTAGGATGCCCAGTTATAAATTTTAGAAGAAGAATGAGAAATGCTACTGAATGCTTAACCAACCCTTTGAACTCGCAAGTAAATTATCTCATCCTAATTTACAGGTTTTGCATGTTTTAATTTTGTGAATTAATTTACCATTCTTCAATCAAATTTTAAGTTTCTCTTGATGTGTGTTAGCGTAAGCATTATTCTCCAAAACTGATGTGATCTGCAGGTAAGTTTCTGAAATCTGAAGAGGACAGCCCAGCTTTAACACCAAATTGATGATAATTGACAATTACACCCAACCTTCCAACTTCCAAGCACAGTATTGGCACAGCCCATCATTTCTGTAACACCGTGCTTTCTTCATTTCTGATTTCTGCTTTCAAGAAATCATTAATTATGTGCTTTTCACTCGGGCTACTGCTGAATTATGTAAAAGCATCATTTGTACCATTGGATGATTTTCTTTACCTGGATAAGTTCACATTCTGTTTAGGAAATGAGGTAAAATATTTGTCTTCGTGTGGGATATATCAGAATAGAGGGATTGATTCCTATTTCCTAATTTGGTCAATTCTGCATGATAAAGAAAGTGTAGGGGTACGTATGTATAGAATTACATCCCCATACCAAAAATGTGGAGTAGTTAGAAACTAAGGATTACCGAGAAAACATTCTAATTATTGCTAGCTTGACAAGAAAATAAACACTATCTCCCATAACTCAACATATCCATTCTCGCATCCATCTCAATAACCTAGAATAAATCTTTTTTTAAAAAAATCGTCTTCATTTTATTACACGTACATGAATGAAACCTAGAAAAAATTTTAAAAAAAATTATGAACGTTAAAAAAAGTATGGTTGCTTTGGTTTAGCGTTCATTAACCCAACCCAAATCTATATTGCGAGTGTTTCACTCAAGCAATTGTTCGAGCATGATTTGGACGTGAGAACTTGACAAGTTGAACCTCTAGAGAGAGTCCAAGAACAAAAAAGAAGTTACTAGATATTTTAGGCTTATGCCGCTTTTATTTACCAAATGGTCCATACTAGCGTTTATGAATGGTAGTAGGAAAAAGACCATATGGTGCAAGACCTTTCGAGTGTCACGGGTTGCTTAATTTTCTATAAGCACGGCGAAGCCTCCCTGTCTGGCCGGTTGGTCCAAGGCTGGTGAGCGCGGTCGTGTGCGATACGTGTCACAAGGAATCCGTCAAAGCTTTTGTGACTTCATTTTGCACACATCGGAAAGAGTGGAATATTTGAAGCCAAATAATAAATGTGTTATTATCATCTGCAACTTGATTTGCGTAGAAAAATTTTGTTGGAACTGTTAGACCTGTTCAAGTCTTTAATGAAGTTGCTCGACTTCTCCTTTTGCGGCATTGTGAAGCAGTTGACTTAAAAAATGTGGAGTATATGGAACTCAGTTTGAAGATTCGAAGGCAAGATGGACAAACTAGAAAAGCCGGATTCTAGAATAATACGTTAACCTCCCAAAAAAAAAAACCAGTGTCTGCACCCCATTTCTAACGTTGGTATTCTGCCTTCCCCATCCTGATTTTCTTCTTTTCAACCGTTGGAATCTCACGACGAGTATTGACAAATACACAGACAATCACCCAGAATTCTTTTGACCATGCAGAATAGAGACATACTGGAGCCGCGGGATTGACAACCGTTCCGGAAGCTTGTATGCATTTTATACATTGTGGAACATCATTTGTACACGATATAATACTAAAACAACAGCGAGTAACACTAGAACAACATTTTGTGGATCCCACACATGTTAAAATCTGGACCTTACAAGTTTTATTGGCCAAATCTTGGCCATTAATTGGCAGGACCCTGCCCCTTCTCCAGACATACTTACGTGTTACTGTACACAAGCGTGTGGGTACAGAACGGGGTCGACGAACGTCCAATCTCATGTAATTGATTTCGATCGTAATCAAATTGGAGGATCAAACCACCCTATAATTATGTCGGCAAATGCGCATGGCCTGTATCGAGTCCACCTAAATTTTTTTTCTATATATTTGTATAACTTTGCATTTCTGAGCCACTGATAAGTGCGATCTTAAATATATATGTGTATATCATGGGTTTTTTGGATGTTTATACTGCAGAAGTTGTAAAAAAAAATTTTGAAGTGTATAATTTTTGGATATTTTGAAATATATAGTTTAAAATTTTTGAAGAGTTTCTTAAGATTACTGGGGCTAAAGTTATTAAAAAAACTTATAAAAGCCAAACGGATCCCATATTATATTAAAAAAGTAGGTAAAGATAGTGATTAGAAAAATCTTTTATCGTTTCTCCTTTTCTATTTATTTTTTTCCCGGCAAAGCAAAAGGGGGAAAAAAAAAGGTTACTTGTTCCTTGCTAAATTCCGACCCTGAGGTCCAATCTTCTTGGGCAAACAATCCTGATATAGAGACAGATGCCAAACCGTGGTATAGTAGAAATTCGCTTTTGTCTGGGGGACTGGAAGGATGCCCACTTTGTATTTTCATCGCATGAGGCGGCGAAAATTAATCCGCGATGTTTGTTGATTTTTGTGTGGAAGAAATTCGACCAATCGCGATCCAGATGTAGCCCAGCCGGCCCCACCCACCGGGTTCAATTAATTTTGATCCCTAAACTTTGGGTTATTGACACATTTGGTCCTCAAACTTTTTAGTATAATACATTTAGTATTCGAACTATCAATTTCATACTTAAATGAGAAATTAATCAATTTGAATGGAAATTAGAGTTGGGAAGAGAGGCATTATTGGAGTTGGAAAAGTGAAAGTAGCTGCTCGCTCGTTCTATTTTACTGATTTTAAATCATGTACTTTAAGATTTTTTACCAAATGATCTCTTGCTCATCAAGCGTTCAAATTGATTTTAAGTGGTGCACCGCACTTTTTACTCAAAAAATACTCCAAAAAAAAAATGCCATTCTATAAAAAATTGTAGCAAAATCATGCGCGTTTCATTACTCGGTCCTCCTCATCGTTAGTCAACTGCCAGTTGCCAACAAAAGAAATTTATTCCCCCAATCTCCTGGAAACATGACCCCAGCCCATTGGTTGTCTTGCTGCCGGCGACGCCTCCAACTTCTCCACCACTCGTCTGGAAAATAACACGGACCTAGTCCTAGTCCACTGTTTCGCTCGTTAGCTGCTACCGGGGACGGCTCTAACCCATAATTATACTATTCATCCTTTTAAGGGGAAATTTCAACTCTAATTGTAGCAAAGAGCTCCAAGAAATCCAAAAGAAAGAATGGAACCTGCTTGGTGCCAAGGCAGCAGCACCCATGTTCCCACGCATGCCATCATAAACACCATGGACATGCAATAATCCTATCTTGTCGCATCTATTGACCAAAAAGGATGGACCATCCGTGATTATTCTAACAAGGGTGCCCACCGTCTAATCGCTTCCTAATCTCCATTTTTTCCATAATTAATTTGTTTACGGTTTTACCTTTCCGCGGCCCTTCGCTTGCACTATAAATATCATATTACTTCCTCTGCAAACTTTCGTCATACACGGAAAGAAGCCACTACTGCCTTTTTCCTTTACTCTTGAAAGAAAGTCTCTAATCGTTTTTTTCTTTTTCTTTTTTTAAAAAATAATCACTCAAAACCACCATGGTTATCTCCAAGACTGCATCCCAATCGGATGTCTCCGTCCACTCCACCTTCGCTTCTCGCTATGTTCGAGCTTCTCTTCCCCGGTATGTACATAAAAAAATCTCGATGATGATGATGATGAGGCGTTATCTGGTGATGATTATGCCTTAGTAAGTTAATTATACTCTTACGTATTTTTGTTCTTTCTGAAGGTTTAAGATGCCGGAGAATTCGATTCCAAAAGAAGCAGCTTATCAGATCATCAACGACGAGCTAATGTTGGATGGAAACCCGAGGTTGAATCTGGCATCCTTCGTGACCACATGGATGGAGCCAGAATGCGATAAGCTCATCATGGCTGCCATTAACAAGAACTACGTCGACATGGATGAATACCCAGTCACCACTGAGCTCCAGGCAAGTCTCCTTCTTCTTCTTCCTTTTTTTTTATTTTTTTTTCTGCTTTAATTTGCGACAATATTAATGATAATAATATTAGTATAGTGTTGCATCTCACTTCAGCGCCAAGTTACCGAACTTTGCGGCCAATCAAGTATTTGTATCCTTTCTTTATTGAAAGGGACATTGAATCTCTCCCGTCAATAATCGTATAAAAGTGGTAAGGGTGTCAATTGTAATTTACACCCCTCAACTATTTGAGATTTGCATTTTATCCCCTAAACTATCAATTATGGGAATATAGTGCCGCAAACTTTTTAGTTTATTGCAAAATATTTCAATAACCTAAATCGCGTTGGAATTAAACTAGCCGTTCACAATTAATAAGACAATCAGCTCCTTGATTAATATGGAATGGTAGCTCAACTACTGGCATTTCTTTTTAATCTTGATTTGCAATTTTCTTTCCCAACATAAAACGCGAATTGATGGAGCATGATCTTTTCACGCAAAAAAGTTTATGTCAAATTGCTACTTTGAAAGGGTGTGAGTCCGTTTAGATTGCTATTTCTTACGAGTTTTTATAGAAAAAAATATATTATAGCAATTTCATATATATAAAATTAAAAAAAAGTGATTGAAAAATATGTATTCTTCGAAAATATAAAAAATTTTGTGTCAAAACAAGGCCTAATTTTTTAAAAGATAAAGGGTTTTTATTAGGTTTTTTTCACATGTGAATGGACAATAAAATTGATCTGTATCCGGGCTATCATAAATGCCACAATTGATAGTTGACTTTGGAGGGGTTTAAGTGCTAAATCCGAACATTTCAAGGCTGCAAAGTGCATTCAACTCAAATAGTTTCTACAATTAAATAAATAGTGTCATAATAAATTTTAGCTAGTTGCATGTTCTGTGGAGTTCCGGGAGCGTGGTCCCTCCATTTACATAGGGTAAGTGCCGCGGTTTGATGGCAGAAGAAGTCTTGAAGATGCCCTCCAACACGTGGAAGTCCACATTTGATCAAGAATGTGGACTTGGTTTTAAAAAAAGGAAAAAAAAAAAAAAAAAAAGTGGACTTGGTGGTATCACTAGACATTTTTTTTTTTTGAATATTGTATCCCTAGACTTCACTTTGCTCCTCTTAGCTATAGCCTAGTTACAGTACTAATTACTACTATAACTGGTTCATTATTATTTAAAGAAATCAAGGGCGGATTGAGTCGTAACTCCTGGGCTATCATTTTCTTTCTTTAACCAACTCCACCTGTTTTCCTTACCTCTTTGTCTATTGGAAGAAAAATTAGGCCCCGTCTCGATCATCATTTTTTTCCAACATTTTTTTCAAAAAAAAATTATATTTTTTGCAAACACATTTTTCAATCATCTTACTATTTTATATGCATCAAATCTCTACAATATATTTTTTCACAAAAATTTTCAAAAAAAAAATAGTAATAATTCAAACGGGCTCTTAATTGAACAGCCAACCGAAAGGACAAGGGTGGTACCACATCCCATAAACAATAATCGGTATGGAAAGTGGACAATTTGGGACCGCTCCAATAATTTTGCACCATTCCATAACTGGAAGACTAGTTAGAATAGTAGTACACTAGATTCTTGATTCTTGTGTCGTCTGTCTTCGACTCGTGCCAAATTCTTAGACGTACATTTTTCTTTGTCGGGATGCTGAAAAATCAAATCTTTATTTCATTGTGATTGACATATTAAGCCCTCTATAGTTTCTTTGTTGAAAGAAAGGTAAGATGCTGCGTTAGCTTTTAGGTCATTGCCTCCGTCAGTTAATTTATTACTTTGGGAATGTTCAAAAGTTTTCCACTTTCACATTTGAAGCTTGAATTTCTAAGATATATTCGTTAGTCGATGAGAACGTATATGCAGTGGAGTGGGCCAGTTGCTGTGTTTTTTCTTCAAGAATTATTTGCACGTTCAGATTTGGAGAATTCGTTGAGCTTCCTTCCTACAATGTTCAGACAAGATGACGAAAAAAAAATAAAAAAAGAAAAAGGATCCTAGGTTTGGACCCAAAGTAAAGTACATGGAAGGCCGGAACATGGCACTATCATTTGTCGACTTCACATCAAAGATGGGTTTTAGGTAAAATATATCATTTCTGGCTATTAGTATCAATTAGTCAAAACTACCATATTGGGTCTCAGGAACAATAGAAAAACGGACCAATGCTGCCCCACAACTTTACCTTCTATTTGCAGTGGCCCTCACCCGATTGGTGCGATATCACTACTCAGTCACTACTAGCTTTATGATTTCATAATTACATCCCTTTCTTGACTTTTTTTGCCGACGCTACGGACCAAAAAATATCTAGCATATCTTGCTCGGTGTCCATTTGGTGAAGGGACCAATTCAAAGAATTCATTTGGTCTGATTAAATTATTGCTATTTTTTTTTTTGGGAGTTTTTGTGATTGAAAAATATGTTCTTGAAAAACATACAACCTAAAATTTCTTTTCGGATCTATGTACGTCGTATTCGCCCTTTAATTCACAATTGAGGACCGAATATGTCTCGCTAATCAACATTAGGATATGCAATAATATATCTGTACAAAGTGATAGTAGTAGTGTTTGGCAAAGATTGCAATTGAATAGCTCGAAAGTTGCTTTGGAGAAGCTTCGTGGTTTGTCCAATCATGGCATCCTGTTCTCCCTCTTACACCAAGGGTCAGAGGCATCTACTTCTTCTTTTGTGCATTAATTGAATGAATTAACGTCACAAAAGTAAGATACTTGAGAAAAAAAAAATTGAATATGCTTTAGTATCTAACTTTTACTTTGCATCGTTGTTTGTTTTATGCTGTCTTGTGAAAAACGAAAATAGTAATACAAATGTATACCTCAATTCCAATTGTAACTTCCTGCTTTCTATAAGAGAAGACACAAGTATGCTGCCTAGGAGGATGCATTTTATCCTCCTTTTACTGAATTCCGCCTGAGAATTGAACTTTCTACATGCAGAAAACAGTTCTTTTTTTTTTTTTGAAATTATTAGGTGATCCGAAGTTGGAAACATGAAATCAAATTTGCTTAACCTTGTTTAGGACTGATAGAGGACCTGCAATTCTGGACATTGAAAGAAGGCGTTCTATGGCCGGAAAAAAATATTGTTGACATGTTACTGCTAGCACTCTCATTCACATATTGGATCCAATGCTAACAAATTAAGTGATTGTATAAAACTTTGATGGCCTTTGATCTAATTTCTGATGCAGAACCGATGTGTGAACATGATAGCCCATCTTTTCAATGCACCTCTTGGAGATGGAGAGGCTGCTGTTGGAGTGGGAACAGTAGGGTCATCAGAAGCCATCATGCTTGCAGGCTTAGCATTCAAGAGAAAGTGGCAGAACAAGATGAAAGAACTAGGCAAACCTTATGACAAGCCTAACATTGTCACTGGTGCCAATGTCCAGGTACATTTTGCTTCTCTACCAGAGTTATTGTGGTAAATCCACAGCTTAAACTATTAGAGTCTGCCAAAAAGATTTAGCGATGCATGGCGAGCCGTGGTTTATCATGATATGGGAAGAATATGCGTTCTTGGTATGTTCTGTTTGGGAACTAAGTCCATAATGAGCTTCATTTTTCAGTAATGCCATCAAATTTTACAGGTATGCTGGGAGAAATTTGCAAGATACTTTGAAGTTGAGCTAAAAGAGGTGAAATTGAGAGATGGATACTATGTGATGGACCCCGAGAAAGCAGTGGAGATGGTGGATGAGAACACCATCTGTGTTGCTGCTATCTTAGGTTCCACCCTTAATGGAGAGTTCGAGGATGTCAAACGTTTGAATGAACTCTTGCTAGAGAAGAATAAACAAACAGGGTAATGCCCCTTTCTTTTTTTTTGAAATCGCACAACTCCTCTAAGACCTTTGGCGTCTTATTATATCTGTGCTTGGCAGATGGGATACACCAATTCATGTGGATGCAGCAAGCGGTGGCTTTATCGCACCATTCCTTTACCCAGAACTTGAGTGGGATTTCAGGCTGCCGCTAGTGAAGAGCATCAATGTTAGTGGCCACAAGTATGGACTTGTATATGCTGGAATTGGTTGGATCATCTGGAGGAACAAGCAGGACCTGCCTGATGAGCTTGTCTTCCATATTAACTATCTTGGTGCTGATCAGCCCACTTTCACTCTCAATTTCTCTAAAGGTAATCTTTTTTTCTCAAAGTCTATAATGTAAATTAGCCTCATCCTGATCTAGTTGAACAAACATTCAAAGTTCACACAACTTTTTGTTGGTCTTCAGGTTCTAGTCAAGTCATTGCCCAATATTATCAGCTCATTCGGCTAGGTCAGGAGGTAGGTATTAAAGCCTAGAAGGCATCATCAGCATTGCTGGCTTTGTTGATATTTAGGATGATATGCAGTTAGAATCATAATAATTTAATATGGGATCTCTATTTATCTCAGGGTTACAAGAACGTAATGGAGAATTGTCAAGAAAATGCAATGGTACTGAAAGAGGGATTGGAGAAGACAGGAAAATTCAACATCATATCAAAAGATACAGGAGTTCCATTGGTAGCATTCTCTCTCAGAGACAACAGCCGTCACAATGAGTTCGAGGTTTCAGAGATGCTGCGCCGCTTTGGATGGATTGTGCCGGCTTACACCATGCCGCCTGATGCTCAGCATGTAACAGTTCTGCGCGTCGTGATACGAGAAGACTTTTCAAGGACGTTGGCCGAGCGCCTTGTCTTGGACATCGACAAGGTCTTGCACGAACTTGATACTCTCCCTGCCAAAGTCACAGCCAAGTTGACAGGCAACGACGAGAATGCTCATAATGTGGCCCTTGTCAAGAAAACTACTCGCGAGGTGCAGTTGGAAATCACTGCAGCCTGGAAAAAGTTGGTCGCGGACAGGAAGAGGACCAATGGCGTTTGCTGATCGATTGTTACCGAAACCTTGGAACTTATGCTGGTAAAAGTAAACTTTGTGAGTAATTTTGGACTTGAGCGTGGTAGAGTTTGATCGTTTAGGACTGCATCTATGAGTTGTCATCCCCGCTGTATTGGGAAGATTACCTCTTTTTTTTTTTTCCCCATCAGAGTTGTATTGGAAGGATTACGGTATATTGTGTTTCTGTAATCTGGATTCTCAACAGAGAAGTGAGCCAGTCTTATCTTATTTTAATATGTTTGCGCATGATAGTCTTATCATTTAACAAGCTCGCCAATACACAAGTTGCTAGCAAATTTATATGAATGAAACTATTAGCCCTCCATGTCTGGGTTAGTCATACCTGTCATAGTAGTTAAGGCAGATTTGGCATTTCTTCTACTTTCTTCCAAAGGATTAAGATGTTCTCTTGCCAAAAAGAGCTCTGATGAGCTGCTTTCATTAAACGTTTCAAGTACAAAGCTCTGATTGAACATTTGTGAATTATTGAAAGTGACGATCAATTGTCATTGCGGAGAGGTTGCTGCTACTTTCTTTCCCCTGTGGGCACGCAAGAGCGGAGCATGGCAGGGCGGGGACAGAGAAAACGACCACGACGGATAAGGCGGGGGCGGTTTTTTGACAACGGGACGGGGCAAACCCTTTAACTCGCCCGTTACCTAACCCGCAGCTGCAATCCTCGAGGAACATAAAGTTGTCCAAAACTTGGATAGATGCGATTAGGGATGGCAACGGGGCGGGGTTGGGGCGGGGGACCCCTCCCCCGTCCCCCGCCCCGTTGCCTATTAGTTCCCCCCGTCCCCGCCCCGTCCCCCGCCTCCCGCTCCTCCCCCCCGCCCCGCCCCGCCTTGCCCCGCTTCCCCCGCGGGTGTTAATAAAATTTTATTATATAATTTTATTATAATTAAATTTTAATAAATAATCAAGTACTAAAATATCAACACATCACCAAATTATTATTCATTGTAATTTTACAATTGAAACTCATAAAAACAATCAAACATAAGTTATTTGAATACAATCCAATATGATGAAATAAATATAACTAAAATAGTCAAGTTTTCACTTTTAGTACAAATGCAATCACTAATTCATTATTGTGTTTGTGCTTTTTTTTGAGAAAAAAGTGTTATTCTATTAAGTGTAATTAGAAATTTAGTATAAATGTATTAGTAAATTTAGTATAACTAATTAATAAATTCTATTAGTAGACATGTAGAATTATTCATATAATTGATAATATCAATTATATTACATAAACTAATATACATTATATAATACATCTAACTAATAATATCATTATCATAAGTTTATAACTAATTAACTTACATGTTATATATAATTATATATATATATATATATATTTTTTTTTTTTTGCGGGGGGCGGGGCGGGGGATGGGGCGGGGGTATACTCCCCCGCCCCCGCCCCGTTTCTAAGCGGGGGGAAAAAATTCCCCCCGCCCCCGCCCCACCCCCGCCCCGAAAGCCCCCCGCGGGCCCCCGCCCCCATTGGATCTTGAAAGACCCAATAATAATCCAAATTGAGTCACATTACTTGATATGATGATGTGGCACAATTCCGGCCATTGAATTTTAAAAAATCACAATTCCGGCCATTGAATTTTAAAAAATCGGACGTAGACAAACAAGTGTGAGTCTTGGCAGTTTTCGTTCTAATTGAATCGCTTTACGCGTACTGACATAATTCGAGGAAATATCTACCCAAGTACTGCTAATCTGCTATAAGTTCTTGGTGCCATGAGCAGATACATGACAAGGGGTTAGGCCGAAAACAATACAGAGACAAAAAGTCATATGAGAACACATCTTATCATGTCGCGTCCAGTGGAATCCATCAACAACCAAAACATACATACTACGATAAGGTGATAAACAGCCCAAAAGACAGTACAAGTGTCTCATTGAATATTATCCAACAACCTAATAAGTACCACATCACACCGCTTCCTTAATTTCTTAAATTTTGCCTTCTTTCGGCTTTTGTATCTCACAGACACAAAAATTACCAGCAAGTGAGAAGACAAAAACCTCCTTACTTGGGTGGCCCCTTCACGACAGTGACTGGACACAGTGCATTTTGCACCACGTAGTTGCTAACACTTCCAAGCAACACCCTGCACGTATCAATTCTTTCATTAATTAGAAGATTACAAATCAGGTAAGCATATTAATGAACACTACTAAAACAAAAGAGGAGGCCTTGAATGGCGTTACTTGGACTGGGATTTATAACAGTTTGCCAAATACTATCAGCTTAAGGGTTAGATATGATGTTAAGAAAAATATTAGAAAAAGGGGTACCTTCTCAAATAATTACACGGCGGCTGTACTTAGTCTAATTTGAAGCATTTGGGAAATGATGATTATGGTCGGCTAAAGAGTTTACAAAAAAATTCATAATCTCATAAAACAAGTGAAAGCCATGATCATCGCTGCTGAATTGATAACCTCTTCAGGATTCCTAAGAAGTAGTCCAAGGTTTTACGTAAGATCACAAACACAAAAGAAAAAAGAAAGGTAGGTAAGAGAAGATCATAAAAACGGAGGAGAGCCAGTTTGGATATCTAATTGCAGCGTTTAAAAAATGATGATGATGTTCGGATATCTATAATCAGAGCAAGTAAAATTCATAATCTCACCAAACAAGTGAGAATCATGATCATCACTGGTTGATTAATTACCTCTTGATGGCTCCTAAACCTCGACTTCCAACAACCAGGGAATCAAGTTTAAGATGATCCACACCCTCGCACAGCTTCTCCCTTGGATCCCCCCAATACACCTTGGCCACCACCTTCACCTGCAAATTTTCACAAACCAAACAACCATCCACATAAATCTCAGTACAGTACAACTTTGTACGCGTTATCAGAGAGAGAGAGAGAGTGTGTGTGTACTATACCCCTTTGGTCTTGGCTACCATGTCAAGCAAGTCAAGAACCTCAGGATCAGGATTAAGTCCATAATGCTTAGACACGTTGATTTCTCTAAATTCCGCAAGAGGTATCAATGCTGAGAAAGCCAATTAGCAACAAAAGTAACTCAGAATCAAGCTAACAACAAATATAAACATGCGTAAAGAAAGTTATTGATTGATTCTTCTACGTGATCCGGTGTCTTGAAAGAGCTGCTTATTGGTAGTCTCGACTTTGGGTGAAACCACTTGGATGATGATGAGACTATCCCCTCCTTCGACCAAATTATCAGCAGCCCATTTGAGAGCTAATTTGCTGGTCTGAGAGTAGTCCATCCCAACTCCCACTGTGCGTGCCTTTCCCATCTTTCAATTCCTTAGTTTGCTCTCTTTTCTATCTGAAACAGAAGTATGAAGCAAGGAGGTTTAATATGGTAAGCGGGGTACTTATCAGACGTAATGGTGGAATGGTGAAATATCAAATACGGTGGGCAGTACAACTGTACATTTCAAAAGGGGCTGTTGGAATTGTGTTGAATTTAAAGGAAGGAGAATGTTCTTGAGAGAACTTGGCGGTAGGTGTTGGAGTATATATAAAGGTGTCATTTCAATCAAGCCCCTCTAATCCGCCATTGTTTTTCACTTTTGGTCCTTCAAAGTTTGGACCTTTTGCCACATGACATGAGCCACTGGAGAATCTATTGGTAAGATATGGATAAACGTACTGTTGACGTTAAGTTTAAATAGTATTTTCAATTGACTGACTACACGGCAAGGTATTAGTATCTCTCATAGATAATTACATAATTGGTAAGGGACTTAACATTGAAAAAGAGAATGTGAACATGCTGTCTCCTGATGTGCTCAATTGACTTCCTATCAAAATTTGGAAGGCCAGAAACATAATAATCTTAATTCCTCCATAGATCAATTGACATATTCTTGTATTTTGAGGGGTTTAAGTGAAACAAACTTATCACTAGATCCTTTTTTACTTTTTTGGTACAAAAATGTGGTTTGGAGGGTTCTTGCTCCGGTTACTACCATGAATCAGGCAAACCTTCAAAACCATAAATCATTTATAAGAGTATTTACGTATCGTTCACTGACATATAATTCTTACAATGAAAAAGAAATTCGAACGCACGATATTTTGTTAAAAAAAAAAAGATTCACGCTTACTAGGAGTCAAATTTATGTTGGCAATTTTATCGATCACCAGATGCATAATTGGCTTTTCTCACTTTATTATTCCTACTTTATTAAAGGAGGAGACTATCCCATGTTCCTATTCATTCTTTGCAGTAGTAAAGCAATACAACTCCATTGCATCCGGGACTTAGCATAAAGCTAAATATACCGGGGACGGTTCAGCGTTGGTCCAGCTGTACCAGAAACGTTAATGAAAAAAAGTAAGCATGGGCTAGTGGTAATTAAGACTAATCATAGCATCAAGACTAATGAAATACCAAAATAACGTTGTAGAGGATAACGCACTAAAATATTTTAAAATCGTACAAAAATATCCGTTTTTTCCTGAGTATATTGGGTCCTCGCAACGATACAAACATGAAATATAGAGACAAAAGTGTGAAAAAGACGTTTACACGCGGCAACAGACGTAAATCATTAAATTGTTCTATACAAATTCACAGAATGGTTTGCTTCCCATTCCAGAATGATGATGAGTTTTGCAGCTAAATTTGAAAATTTCCACATTCAAAGCTAGTTAATCAACTATAACAAGCCTGTAATCAACGAGTTGCTGGTTACGTTATAGACTTATATTGCCCATTAAAAATGTGAAACAAAACATTAGTGGCTAGATGTCGAATTTGAGTTATTTAAAATGCAGATTTAAAGCTCCCTAACACCTAAGGTGATTGGAAGGAACATTTTATTTAAAAGGCCTTGTTTGGATTGCTTGTTTCCGTCGGAAAATATTATCGTTTTCCGTTATCACATTTCCCTATCACCTTTTTCCCTCACATATATCAAATCGCTACAGTAATTTTTCCATGAAAAATGACGAAAAATGCAATCCAAACACAAGCGGGCCAGCTTTCCCAGCCCCTCCCCCTTTCTCCTTGTAAGGTTTTATGGGAAATGGTATTTACATTCCTGTTTATGTTATTCACACTTTTATTATTATTTTAATCATATAATTTTCATTTATTAAACTATATAATAAAACAAATAATGCAAGTACAAATCATAAAAAATAAAATGCAAATAACATTTTCTAATTTTATAATCTCCCTCGAACGTTGGGCAGGTGGCCAACCCTTCCCCATTGCTTGGTCAGGGGATCGATCCCTTGGCCAAGCAGTTGGGGTGGGAGGGAATTGGGGAGGCGGAGAGGGATTAATAAAAAAAAAAAAAAAAAAAACTCCAAAGTACCTATTTCTATCAAACTCGATTTTAAAAAATTGGGCTCCGAAACGGCCTTTCTTTACTGATCTTATCATAAGTAAGTTTGGGCTAATATTTCATGGGCCTTGAGAGTGCCCTTGGACTACGCTAAAGACAGCATTCAAATATCACGCTTTCGTAGAATGCATCAAAACGAGCAAAACAATTGAGGAGGTGCATTAGATATGAAATCGTGCAAATCACGTAAATGATGATCTTCTTATTATGGCAAATTTGTTTCTTCAACTTCAATTTGTTTTCTGTAAGGGGCTCAATTATGATTATCATACGAAAGTATGTTGCCTTTTGAGGAAGAAAGATAGTAAAACTGTAAGAACAAATTTCCTTGCATTATATACACCGTGTTTTGTTACTTGTCATGATACATTTGTCACACGAAAATTTTTTAGAATTAATTACGTTTGCTAGCAAAGTTGAGCTACTCAAATATATTAGCTTTGAAGCAATACCTTAATAGGGCATGATTGTTCTTGTAGGTTGTTTATCCATTCCAACTAAAAACACATAATGCATTCACTTGACTTGAACCCTTTTCATATGTTAAAAAAAACTATTTAAAAGCTCTACTTCTTTTTATTCATCATGCAGTAATTTTATTCAGTCAAACCATTATTGTGTGATTTTAAAGATTGTGTTCGAAAACGCGGGATTCAATCAGTAACATGGACTATACTTTTCAAAGTAAATATTTTGTCAATTTCACTTACCGTTTTGTGGTCAACTTGGCCCAAGGAATCAATGAGGATGATGCTAATTCATGGCGTGAGTTAAGGGGAATAATACTGAATAACGAAAAGAAAAGCCGATGACTATTTATTATGTGCCACATAATTTTTTTACGCATAGTAGAGAAGAAATTGTCATCAAGATCTGTTTTTGGAGGCTCTCAAAAGGTCTGCGCAATTATTATATGTTCTCTTGATAAGTAGCTACCTTTGACATCGTAGTAATTGATATAATGCATTGTTTGAAATTTTGAATCAGCTCTTCCTTTTTTTTTTTTTGTGCCCCCCACCTTTTATTTGAACTAGTAAGGAATAAGTGTATCAAGTGCGTGTAAGGGCCTCATTTGAGATTACGGTGACTCATAAAAATGTATTTCTGACACACTTACGTTTAACAAAAGTGCTATTAAGTTACAAAATAGTCAGGCTCCTTAATTTACGGGAAATTAGTTACCAAATACTTTAGAAGTATTTTTAGTACTTAAAATTTTTTTTTTTGTTTTTTTTGTAAATGCAATCCCAAGTAGGGACAAAGTCTCATGTTAATATGATCAAAACAATGAAATATACGATTAACCAACATTTATTGAATTTAAAAAAGAGTCAGAAGAAATTGCTCGATCAAGTTTGGTAAGTAATTAATAAGCTGGACTCTCAGAGTGACCACAAGAAAATTTCTTTTTTCTCTTGCTCAGCAGGTGCATCGCTAGCTAGGCTTAACCAATTCTCCAATGCCTAGCATCCTAGTTTTGGGCCATAGAAAGTCGCTGCGATATGCTACTTGTAACGAGTACAAAAACGATGATATTAATTTGGGAAATATTTACGCTTCTCGGCTAGCCTCTAGCACTTCTTGTAGCCTATATTTTTAATGAGTAAATTAGGGTGCAAGATGCTAAATGTAAAAGTGTGAAAATCAATTTTCTAAAATTTTAAGTGCATAAAAGGAAGGAAAAGATCAAGAAACCTTCTTTACCAACAAAAATTTCCAAATCATGATTCTTGGGACTCATAATTTGAAAATAATTTCTTTCATGTTAGCTATTGGAAAGGGAATCCAAGATCCGTTTTTGAATGTTATTAATGTTTCTAATTTTCAATGTCAAGATAGTAAAACAATCACAATATTCACAATGGTTTGTCTAGTAGGTGTTCACGGGTCACTCATTAAAATATATTTCAGGTGTTATATTTTTGAAAATATAAGATTATTTATGAAAAGTAAATAAATACAAGGAAAAGTAGACAAGATTAAATAAGGAAAATATATAAATACAACGGAGAATAATAGTTATTAGTATGTGTGTATATATGATAGATTAGGTGAATATTAAATGTGTTAACGAGTGCTTTAAGGGTACATATTAGAAAAATCCAAATATAAAATCACACAAAACATGAGAATTAAGAAAGTTAAATTGTAAAAAAAGGGGGGAAAAAAGAAATTGAGAATGGCGAGAATCACCTAGCATGTAGATTCCATTTCCGACTCTAACTTTTAGTAATGTGTATTCAAATTTACTGTCGATGTGATCAGTATAATTTGTAATCAAGTTATGATTCTAGATATTATCGAATATTGTTGCATATTTAGTTCGAATCCATCCAAACTATTTAATTCGAATCCATCCGAACTTCTTTTTATTGCTAAGAAAAGACTTCAACTAGTTCGCTAAGAAGTCCATGTCACATCAGACCCCAATTTGTCCAACTTTCAATGAAAGAGCGTGGATCACCGACTACTTAACCCTCAATTAAAACGTCAAATAATGTATTAAAACTAGGATTAAGAATAATTAATTTGTTGGGAAATTTTGTAGTCCTTTTTTTCTCCTCGTTCCCAAAATTACCCTCCACCTTAATCGAGATCTGTGCTCTTCCCCTTTCCCCTCTTTCCCCGTCTCCGCCCTCCATATTTATTCACAAAACACACACCAAATCCACACACAAAAGCTTTTTTCTGGCTAAGTCCGAGTCCGGTGAGGTGGAAAGAATTGGAGGAATGGTGTTGAGGAGATGGGACCTCGTCGTTTTGGGGTTGCTGCTGTCAACGGTGGCAACAGTGGTGAAATCGGATGCATCGGATCACACATACAAACCTAAAGATCAAGTCCCTCTTTACGCCAATAAAGTTGGCCCTTTTCAAAACCCCAGGTTGACGTTTCATCAAACACTTCAATTCATTATCTATCACTTGGATTGTTGGACAATTGATAGCCCATTGCTTTGTTTTCTGTAAATTTAGCAACATTCGCCGTAAAAAGGTTGATTTTTTTGGTATTTATTTCTTTTGGTTGATAATTTTCGTTTATGTGTTCTCACTGGAGCTGGTGTGAATTGTGCTTCTTTGATTGAATCGTTATACAATTTTGAGTAGTTTTGGTCAATTCAGTTGAGCCCTTTTCCTTCGTATTCAATCTTTGAGGGTGGGGTTACGGGGAGGGTAAGGTAGTGTGGGTGATTGAGATTTATGTGATAAGGAGACCAGTGAACGGGAAAGTAAGGATTTTAAGATAAAATTAAGGATTTCCATTACGGGAGCATTACAAACACAATATGCTGTAGCTAGATATGCCTGATAGCTGTTAGGAAATTAGAAAATAATGCAGATTAGCTTCGCTGAGTATTTTCTTGGAGTACTCGTTGACCTCGGTGCTTGTTAAATTGGAAGAGTCAACGGTTTAAGCAATTTGAATGTGGTCAAGTTTTAAAGAGAGAGAGTTTTTAAAGAATGCTTGAGTTTCTAGCTGGATAAATGGATTTAAGAATTCTGTTTGTTTTGGCTTTGTGGTGCTATTTTGAGTTTTGGTCAAATTGGGTTACAATTTTATTGTCTGTGCATGCACAATAATGCTGCTAACATTGACGTTTTTTTTTTGTTCCTGATTCCAGTGAAACATACCGCTTTTTTGATCTCCCATTCTGTTTACCAGGTTGAGATTTTACTGCTTTATTCTTCCATTCCAAATTATTTGTCTGGTCAGATTTTAATTTGAAGTTACTGGTGAAATGTGGCTGGCAGCTCATGTAAAAGAGAAAAAGGAAGCTCTTGGTGAAGTGTTGAATGGAGATCGTTTAGTCAGTGCTCCTTATAAACTCGAATTTTTAGTTGACAAAGACTCAGAATTGGTTTGTAAAAAGCAGTTGACTATGGATGAAGTTGCACAATTTCGAAAGGCAGTTGCAAAAGATTACTACTTTGAAATGTACTATGATGACTTGCCTGTCTGGGGCTTCTTGGGAAGAGTTGAGAAAGATGGAAAATCTGATCCCGGCGAGCACAAGTATTACCTTTTTAAGCACCTGCATTTTGATATTTCCTACAATAAGGACCACGTGATTGAGATCGGTGCACGAACTGAGCGAAATGATCCAAATGCTCAAGTAGATATCACTGAAGATAAAGGAGTTGATGTAGACTTCACATATTCAGTGAAATGGAGAGACACAGATATTCCTTTTGAAAAGAGGATGGATAAATATTCACATTCTTCATCATTACCACATCATTTGGAAATTCATTGGTTCTCCATTATTAACTCCTGTGTGACAGTACTCCTTCTTACGGGTTTTCTTGCCACTATTTTAATGCGAGTGCTTAAGAATGACTTTGTCAAGTGAGTCACATCTCTTATTAGCCATTCTCTGTATTTGCACCCTGTCTCCCTTCTTTTTTGGTGATTTGGTCCTCCTTGTAACGTTCAATGTGTGGTTCTATGTTTTAAAGGTATGCTAATGATGAGGACACAGCTGACGACCAAGAAGAGACTGGGTGGAAATATATCCATGGTGATGTTTTTAGGTATCCAAAGTACAAATCTTTGTTTGCTGCAGCCCTTGGTTGTGGCAGCCAGTTATTCATCCTGTGAGTGTGCTCCTGACCTGGGCTTATTGTACTTTGTCTTGAACTAGCAGGATTGGTATCTTTCATTTTTCTCCAGATTGTTAATACAGCTTTGGTCATTCTTCCTTTTAAACAGGGTGGTCTTTATCTTTATTCTTGCTATTGTTGGTGTATTTTATCCATACAACCGTGGAGCACTCTTCACTGCACTTGTTGTCATATATGCTCTTACTTCTGGAATTGCTGGCTACACAGCAGCTTCTTTCTATGGCCAACTAGAAGGGAAAAATTGGGTATGCTTTGCAGAAAACTTATTTGTTTTATTTCATGGATCTACTGGCATGAATTTCTTTGGCAATCCTTTTTGGTTTACTGGTACTCCTCCTGGTTGTTGAACTGAAATAAAACTCAGAAGTGAAATTCCCTCTTCCCTTCTATTTCAAACGTGGCTTTCTAAGTTCTCCAAACTTATATGTTTCTTTAAAAGTTTTACTCTTGGATAATCATTTGGTGAAGAAAATTTATGGAGAAGAAAAAATCCTACTTTGGAGTTGTCTCTTATTTTCTTGATCTCTGTAATTTTTATTGTTTTACACTGTAAATGTGCTAATGTAATCTACTTCTGGCTGTTCTGATGTTCTATTTCTTCTTTTGACAGGTGAGAAATCTACTATTGACAGGGGCCCTGTTTTGCGGACCATTGTTCCTGAATTTCTGCTTTCTTAACACTGTTGCTATTGCATACAGGGCTACTGCTGCATTGCCATTTGGTACAATTGTTGTCATCTTTCTTATCTGGGCCCTTGTGACATCACCTTTGTTAGTCTTGGGTGGGATTGCCGGAAAGAATAGCAAGGCAGAATTCCAAGCTCCTTGTCGTACCACAAAGTACCCCAGAGAGATTCCCCCATTGCCATGGTACCGCAGTACACTACCTCAGATGGCAATGGCAGGGTTTTTGCCTTTCAGTGCAATTTACATTGAGCTTTACTATATATTTGCAAGTGTGTGGGGTCACAGGATTTATACTATCTACAGCATCCTATTTATTGTCTTCATTATTCTTCTAATTGTCACTGCTTTCATCACTGTGGCATTGACATACTTTCAGCTTGCCGCTGAAGACCATGAATGGTGGTGGAGGTATGTAATCATTATTCTGGATTCCATGTTGCTCTTATTAACTGGCTGCCTTATAAAGAAATTTTAAAACTTTTTTGACTCTTTCTTGGAATTTTTGGAACACAATGTACAAGTTATGCTTGTTACACATAAATGACGACGAAAACAAGTAGGTTTTTTTTAGGGCTAGTATAAGGAAAAGTGATGGCCTAGTTCTAAAGCACTAATATATGCTTGTTTGCTTGCTTCCTCTAGGTCTTTCCTCTGTGGTGGATCAACTGGATTATTCATCTATGGGTACTGCTTGTATTACTATTATGCTCGTTCTGATATGTCAGGCTTCATGCAGACTTCATTCTTCTTCGGTTACATGGCTTGCGTATGCTATGGTTTCTTTCTTATGCTCGGGACCGTAGGCTTCCGTGCAGCACTGTTCTTTGTCCGTCATATATACCGCTCAATCAAGTGCGAGTAGCAAGTGACTGGACAAAGGTGGCTTCTTTGCTCTAATTCTTGATTAATATCAGCAGTCATGGATCGAGAAAAGAATGTGTAGGACAAGAGTAGTGAAGCAGAGCCTGTATTATCTTACAGAAGTGATGTAGAAACCATGGTCACATTTTGCATTTACGGTTCAACAAGTAATATCAATGTGCTAGTTTTGCAGTTCATGTCATTCCTTCCATCTTTGAAGATATCAAAGCTATGCTTTTGTTCATGTTCTTTGTGGTAAAAGTACGGCATTTTTTCAGTGTTGGTTCCTGATACTGTTTTTGTTTTTTGTTGTTTTTTTTGGGGGGGGGGGGGGGGGTGGCACAACATCAACAGAATCAGAGCCACTCTTGTTCTAAGTGTTCGAAAGCAACCACAAAAGAATAGGGAATCCCATCCGTTTGACAAGAACTCAAGTACTGAACTAACTACGAAGTCTTATAACCTACGCCAAGCGTGCGACCGAAGCCGTGTTGCTGGGTACTGGGTGACATTAGTCTGTTAGGAAATAGGAAATGACCATCTTCCTCTTACAATTGCGATGACTGCGTGGCATTTAGCGGTTGTTTGTTCGAGTATAAACATATGCAAAGCAATAACGTTGGATCAACCGGTCATGTCAACTTGCAAATGCTTCTACCTGACTTGACTTCTCCCACACCTTTTCATATGAACGATCTAACTGCTAACTCACCTATATCAGGTTGTTTAGCATAGTCATTATGTGACAATGACGCTTTTATTTAACACACCCACACTATAGGCTCTAGACAGGTAAAAATAACTGTGGGAACACAACTATCTCCTTCCCATTTGATGTACTACCAAGTGCTAAAGTTTCTAGTAATAAAATTCAGACTCCCTCTGCTGGGCTTAGCCATGAAAAGTTTCTTCTGAAAACTCATTCCTTGTTTGCCATTTCCTTTGTAAATCTATGCCTGTTTTGCAATTATCGATCTCCTTTTGGACCTCGCAATCTTGTCTCGTGCAAAGAATGTTTAAAAGAGAATCCTAGATATGATCTGATCGTAACATTTTGACAGCCCAAATTTTTTCTTTATTCGCAAGTTTTGCAGTCTTTCGTACTCTCTTTAACTTTGAGATGTTGAACTCCCATTGTTGTGCGACAGTTTCGAGACGCGGTCCATTGGTCTTTGGTACCGATTTCCTTTGTTCTTCTAAGAATTGAGATGTTGTAAGTTGCAACTCCCATTTGTTTCCTTTCTTTGTTGTTTCGAAATGCCAAGAAGAATTCGATTTACCTGAAGGTTGATCGACCATACTTGGATTTGGGATCTCGTGAGAAAGTAACATAAAATCATTCACAAGTGCATCCTCAAAATAATCATTCGTAACAATTGAAAAGGCTAGATCACACATAAACTATCATATAAATTCACACGCTAATAATTGTTATCTTATATTACAGGGATAATTTTAGAAACCTCCCCCGAAATTTTTCACAATATTACTCAGCTCCTTTGAGATTTTTAAAATCTCACTACCTCCCTTGGAATAACATTTCTTGTAACATTTTAACTCCTTTGAAGGAAATGCAAGAAAGATAAAACTTTTGTTCCAATACTACCCTTATATTATCCTACTTATGGAATTTATAACAACAATAAAAAATAACATAAAGTTAAATTTTTATAAGGTATAAAGTTTTTAACGTAAACTATTTATTTTAGTTGTATTGGAACAAAAGCAAAATTTACACCTTGAAAATTTAACACATATGAAGAGATTATTTTAGTTTTCAATACAACTTAAATTACACCATGAATTAAAACATATTTCTCTAAAAAATATCTTGACTTCCTTAATTTTAATTGTGCACGAAATTTTTTAAGGTGTTAATTACTCTTTAAAATCCTCCGAAGTGGTTGATCTTAATTAGATTTAATTTATCTACATCCTTTGCTATCCACCATTATTAGCTAGCAAATTTTTTTAATTTAGACTTTTTGCTTTTAAAATTTTATTTTGTTTTGGTCTAAAATATCTTTGAAACTATTTCCTTTTTCATTTCTATTTCCTTTTTCTTTAACAACCAAAAGTAGAAGTTCTAAAAGAAAAGGTAGATGTTCTGAACTTTGAATTTCTTCACTAGATTGCGATAACCAAACCATTAGCTGCACGTGTTAGATCTTCTGTCTTAGTCCCTTGTGATGATTTTTTTTTTTTTTAAAAAAAAAAAGGAAGAATTGACCAAACGTAAAAAAGAAAAAGGAAAAAATAGAAATAACCATAAACATAAGAAGACACGATGTCGTTTTCACTCATTCATCGTCTGTTGGTTTGTCAAATTCGTAGATTTGCGCGTGGGTGAAAAATTTTCAATTGTTTCGTACCTTCCTACACCACTCCAGCAGACCAGTATTAAGAAGAGCAGTCTGGAAATCTGCTCTCTAAACTCTCTCTCTCTCTCCTCCTCTCGGGGCTTATTGAGATCTGCTTTTCTCTCTCTCTCTCTCTCCCCTCTTATTCCAACGACCGAATTGACGCCGACGATGGGGAGGAGTTGCCGGAATCTTTACTCCGTTCTAATTTTAGCGGTTATACTTCTTAGCGCTACGGAAGTGAGGTCAGATGCGTCAGATCACAAATACAAAGTCTCAGATCAGGTTCCTCTTTACGCTAACAAGGTCGGACCTTTCCATAATCCTAGGTAATCTTCTTCAGGTCTTTTCCACTTTTAGTGATTTTTTCTGCTCTTGTAAGTTAAACGTTTGATGTTATTTGTTGAATGGCTGCCGTAAAATTATGGCTAATTGTTCCAACTATAGTATTTTAGAGTTTAAATTTTGTTTGGATTGAGTATTCTCCGTCCTTTCTGAGATTTTGGAGTTTTTGATGCTTAGAAATGCTGCATGGATGTGTCGGTGGATCGCGTGTTTCAAGTTTTATGTCAGTGGGATTCCAGTTGGTTGGATCTAGAGTTAAAAGCTGCATCTTGTTTGTCTAATTACAGTATTGGCAGTTGTGTGGGAGATTTTTGTTTGCTAATTGCGCTATTTTTTTTTAAGCTGAAGTAATAGCTTGGAGATTGTGAGAATGTTAATTGTTGCTGGTGTTTGAATTAGTTTTGTTGCCTATACTGCTGAACTAAAGAAAAGTTTGCATTTTGATGGTGTGAAAGGGGAGATTCGGGAAGAAAATTAGCTCCTTTTTGTTTCTGTTTTTAAACGTTGATTGGAAGCTCTGCAAGAATGAGGGAAAAGTGACAAGTATTCGATATAATAATAAATGAATCATCTTAAGTTGTGAAGAGTACGAAAAGTATCAAGTTGTGGCTAAAAGAAATATGGTGAGAAGTACAATACACGTATGATCTGGCACTTGATACGAGTATTCCCTGCACTTTAGCTAGTTATCAGGAATTATGTGAGAATTTATTGCATCTGTATCAGTGTTTCTTTGCAGTTGGTAAATATGTTTGTCAGCCATGGAAGCAGAACGTATGCTTCCCCAAGAAATAAGTTGAGAGGAATTAACTTACTAGATCATGAAAAGAAACTTTGTCCAATGCAATTATCCTGATACTTAAATGTGACAGACGCATTATAACACTTGCAACTGAGTGTATAGGACTGTCAAAAAGAATAGTGATTTGCATATTGCTCCTTGGGGATTTGGTCAGTTAACAAGAAGAAGATGCTCTTTTGGTCTCTGTCTTGATCAATGATCGTATACTTGCAAGAGATGGAGTTGGTTTCTGTTAATAAAATTGGTTGTTAGTGGGGTATCCAAGTAATCTTTTTTGGTTTTAAAATTGCAAGCTGGCAATGTGTTGACATAAAATGGCTCTTTTAATAATTGTTTAAGATGTATTTGATGCCACCTTTTGGACTTGTGGATAGCCCAAAACTTCCATTGTGCTTGCAAGGCTTCTGTTAGCTACAAGTCCTATATAGCGAATGATTTTGGAATGGAGGGTTATGTTGGTAATTGATATTGTGGAGCTGCTAAGTAAAGGGCCTATTTGCAACCTGTTCTTGTCAATTGAAAGTAAGTAGTCAATTGAAAGTAAAGTAGTTCTTGATAATATTATCTATGAGAATCCCTGTTGAATAGCTAAGTTGCGACTTTGAGAAGACTTTCAGTCAACATCTTCCATCTATAAAAGACTTCTCTAGTGACACCCTTCTCTCAATTTATGAGCTTGCAAAATTCAGTATGAAATTATGTGTATATATTCTGTTTATTTTACTTAAGTTTCATTACTGACTTTAAACTCTTTCCCCCCCTGTATGTTGTAGTGAAACCTACCGGTATTTCGATCTTCCATTCTGTTTACCAGGTATCAAGATGATCGCTTTTATTCTTCTTCCATTAGTTGTTTATCTTTTTTCCTTAGTCAAGGCTTGATTCTTGATGTATAATGCTTGCAGCTCAGGTGAAAGAGAAAAGGGAAGCACTTGGTGAAGTTTTGAATGGTGATCGTTTAGTTGTTGCTCCATATAATCTGGAATTTTTGCACGATAAAGATTCTGAAGTTGTTTGCAAAAAGAAGTTGTCAAAGGAAGAAGTTGCTCAATTTCGAAATGCTGTCTCAAAAGACTACTACTTCGAGATGTACTATGATGACTTGCCTTTGTGGGGTTTCTTGGGGAAGGTTGAAAAGACTGGCAAAACTGATCCAAGCGAGTACAAGTATTACTTATTTAAGAATATCCATTTTGAAATCTTATACAAAAAGGATCGTGTTATTGAGATCAATGCACGAACTGACCCTGGTTCTATAGTGGATATAACTGATGATAAGGAAGTGGATGTGGAATTCATGTACTCCGTCAAATGGAAGGAAACCACTACCCCTTTTGAAAAGAGGATGGAGAAATATTCTCATTCATCTTCCTTACCACATCACTTGGAAATTCATTGGTTCTCAATTATCAATTCATGTGTCACAGTTCTCCTCTTAACTGGTTTTCTGGCCACAATTTTGATGCGAGTCCTTAAGAATGATTTTGTTAAGTAAGTACATCTTATTATTTGTGACCCATTCATGTTATACAAATTCATTCGTGCTGCTTGACTGTCTTTTACTGTTTGTCCTGATTGATAAATGCTCTGTAATAATATTTGGTGTTTATTGAAAGATACGAGCACGATGAGGAGACGGCTGATGACCAAGAAGAAACTGGGTGGAAGTATATTCATGGTGATGTCTTCAGATTCCCTAAATACAAATCCTTGCTTGCTGCTTCCCTTGGATCTGGTTCTCAGCTATTTACCCTGTAAGTTAGTCTTTGGAGTTTTGTCTCATAGTATTATGCAACTCAAGCAAGTTTCTTTTAACTCCGTGGTGCCAGAAGGTGGTGAAGTTAATTGTGCACTTTTCCATTTCAGAACAATCTTTATATTTATTCTTGCTCTTGTTGGTGTATTTTACCCTTATAACCGAGGAGCTCTCTTCACTGCATTGGTGGTCATATATGCACTTACTTCTGGAATTGCTGGCTATACTGCAGCCTCTTTCTATTGCCAGCTTGAGGGAACCAATTGGGTATGTAACTCATACTTTTGGCTAGTATAAGAATTGTTTTGTGATCTTTTTAGTTTAGAATTGTATCACTGTAATTTCATCATCATCATCTTCTTCTTCTTCTTGTTCCTCTTTTTTTGGGTTTTTGGGTGTGCATGTCTATTTGGGGAGACTTGTGTGTTGTATGTCTTGGAAGCATGATGTAGCTCTTCCCTGGTTTGGAACTTGCGAACATTTTTGCACATCCAATTTTGCAGTCCTTCAATTTGGAAACTTATTACTTTTCAGTAAATGGTCCATAAGAATTCTCTCGGGGATGGAGCTTTAAAATGTTAGGGTACATATGGAAGTGTTTCCTCTGTTTTTGTGCTTGGATCCATAAATTTCTGACTTTTGAAGAAGATGAGAACTATGCTGCAATTGCATCTTTGTGTTTTTGAAAGTGTCATTATTTTCACACTAAATAACTGGATCGCATGATATAACGGACAAAACATCTCCATCAGTTATTTCTCCTTATTCTTCCAAGCTGTTGCACACAATCAATGTGGTGGTAAGAATTTGCATCACTCATAGAAGCTATGACTAATTATTCTCATTTTCTTTTCCCCCTTCTACAGGTTAGAAACTTGTTGTTGACTGGAGGCCTGTTTTGTGGACCGCTGTTTTTAACATTTTGCTTCCTCAACACTGTTGCTATTGCTTACAGTGCCACTGCAGCACTTCCATTTGGTACTATTGTGGTCATATTTCTCATATGGGCCCTTGTCACATCACCTTTGCTAGTCTTAGGTGGGATTGCGGGAAAGAATAGCAAGGCAGAGTTTCAAGCTCCATGTCGTACGACAAAATACCCAAGAGAGATCCCACCATTGCCTTGGTACCGTGGAACTCTACCTCAGATGGCAATGGCAGGTTTCTTGCCTTTCAGTGCCATATACATTGAGCTCTACTACATATTTGCTAGTGTTTGGGGTCACAGGATTTACACCATCTACAGCATCTTATTCATAGTCTTCATTATTCTCCTGATTGTCACTGCATTCATCACTGTGGCTCTTACATATTTTCAACTTGCTGCTGAAGACCATGAATGGTGGTGGAGGTATGTTTTCCGACTTAAATCTTTATTGACTAAATTTGCAATACTTGTTTTTAGTTGATTAAAGTTTGTTTCTCATGATGTTTTCTGGCAATGGATGTCTAAATCAAGGGCTCCTTGTCACACCAGATAGTTTAAAGTATATGGTTGATTGTCTAAATCATGTGTGAAGTACCGCATGATGTTTTCTGATAGTTCTATTTGATATGAATAATAGTTTCCGGCAAGTCCAACATATGGTAGCCTAGCCAGGAGGATGCCAATTTTTCTTGATTTCACTTTTTTGGATATCTCAAATTTGAATTTGACTTATAATATAATATCTAATTAAGTTCATTTTGAAATTGGTAATGCATTTCATGATGATCTATTAGATTATTAAAGTAAGTTATAAAGCTTCGAGGCTTGCTAGAAAAATGATTCATAGATTGATCAAAGCGGACCAAAGTAATCAATTGATTTCTCTATATATGAAGTTGTTTTGTGCTGTAGAAGGGATAGAAAATTTTAGTGTGCATAAAGACACAGTTTAATCATTTTAATTGGTATTGACAATGAGTGATGACTATGATTAAGGTGTCTGGTCCTAGAGAAAAAGAGAGAGAGAACGACAAACTTTAATACCATCATATTATAGTAATGTTCGGTGAATTGGTAAAAGATATGTGAAATTGCAGTTAGACTTTTGCTTATTGGCTTGTGGAAGCATATCTGTGAAGGTTCTGTCTAACATCAATTAAGGCTAAGTAATGAGTAACTTTTACTTTCGTGGTTTCGTGTTCTCATCCCAAGCTATTTGGATTCTGTTGCCTTCAGATCTTTTCTTTGCGGTGGATCAACTGGGTTGTTCATCTATGGATACTGCCTCTATTACTATTATGCGCGATCAGACATGTCTGGCTTCATGCAAACGTCATTTTTCTTTGGTTACATGGCTTGCGTTTGCTATGCCTTCTTTCTCATGCTGGGGACCGTTGGTTTCCGTGCGGCATTGTTCTTTGTCCGCCACATATATCGCTCGATCAAGTGTGAATAAGATGTTGGGTGATCAATCGTCCATATTCACTAGGTATGTTTTCCTCTGTAGAAAATTTGTTGGGTTTCTGTAAAATGTGAGAATATGTTGTTGGAAGACTCTGACGAGTAGAAGCGGGAATGCGATGCCATGTCCTCTCAGGTCTTTGTCAAAGGCAAACTGTTGAGTGCAGCTGAGTGGTCACACATTGCATGATTTTCCAGCTGGATTAGATACAATTTGGTTTACCATTGAAATAGGAGAAATATTTTAGGAGAAAGCCAGACTGAGTCGAGAGGCAGCAGCCAGGGTTATGCGGAAGCAGACTCAGGTTATTTTGTTGACAACTAAATAATTGGTGTCTAAAGTATAAATTAGGTTTTTTTTTTGGGTCTCCTTTTCTTTTTTTATTGAATTTTATGTACCAATAGAAACTGTAGTGTGTGAAACAATGAAAATTGCATGCCGCCTCAATTTTGCATCTAAGAGTTGTTCAATTCTTTTGAACCCCCACCAGAAAAGGGCATTGCTTTCGCTGATTCTGTACGTCGTGCGTCCATACATAGCTCGCTACTTTCTTACCTTCGTTTTCACTCTTACTGCCTTTTGACACAAAATCTCCGGATTCATGTTTCCTGCTTCTTCTGTGATTATCAACTCTTCTAACTTTAGTAACAAAGCAAATCAGGAGTTCTAAGCGGCCCTCAAATTAAAGACACCTTGTTTATGCCACACACACACACTATATAGATATATATATATGGTGGGGTTGGTGACCCGGTTTTACTGAAGCCGGAAAGTTAATTAGGAATTCGGTCTTGGGGGTCTTGTTATTTAGCTAATGAATGGAAGAACCATTTGTTTGACGAGACGAGACTCTGGTTAATGGCGCAAGCAAGTTGTCTGAAAAGCATACAATTATCCTCAAATAAACGTACGCGCCATTGATAACTTGAACTTGCATCAAGGAAAGAAGCTGATAAAAGTGATGAAGTCCTTATTATTGTTCGTTTTATTTTTTTGGGTCACATTGGAATTTTTTGCTATTCTGAAGTCAACTAACATTTGATTTTTAAGAGACAAAGTCTTTGTTATGAATAATTATTTTAATTGTTTGAAGACAAATAACGTCCCAAGCTTAAATTCAATGTAGTAGCGGGGAAATGAATATATGATCCGAAGTAATAAGCAAATATCGAAAAACATAATTACAAAAAGTATCAAAAACTAGACCCCTGTAATTTTATATGCAGCTCAAAAAGAACAAACAGAATGAATGGAAAAAGAGAACTCACAATCCACCTGAAATGCTCCCATTGAAGATCTCAATGGTATCTCCTTGAACGACATGGTGCCATCTAAATGATCGATCATCATCCATCACATTTTGTTTGTAAATGAAGAAATATCCTTCTTGTGGAAGATTCAAATCCAGGTTGTGGTTTAACTTTTGAAGCTCGTTTCTGAGTTGTCCAACATTATCAGAAGGGCTCACTTCCACAGGGATCTTCCTCGTTCCGCACTTTGTCAAGACCATAATCTTCATCTTCTTCGATCCACTGGAATTCCCCACCGACGATCCTGATGAAGTCGTAGACGATGATGGCCTAATACTAACATCAATTTCTGAGTGATCAAAAAGCTCACATTCAACTAGACTTCGATGATCTTGCAATTCAACACCGCCTGCTCCTGCATGAATGATTAACCTGCCAACCGGAATGCCTTCCATCTCATGAATCTTCTCTTTCAGCCTTCTGATACTGTCATTGACGTCCATCTCCACCGCAACACCAAGTTTGGACGCTGGCATCTTGACGAGAAGCTGGATTTTCTTGGAGGAGGGCGACAATGAAAACTCGTGTTCCAATTTAACAACATTGTTAGTAGCACAAGTATTATTAGTATTAAGTTTTTCGGGATCAGAAGCCACGACAAGTTGAATGCAAGAGCGATCAAGGATTTCTGAGGAGTGGACATTGAGTTCATCATTGAGAACGTCGCCATTGAAGATTAAGGATTGTTTAGAAATGGGGATTCCTTGGTGCTTTTGGATCTTCTCTTTGATCTCAAGCACGGTATCAAAATAACCTATTTCAATGGAGAATGACCTGCCTCTTGTGGGTTGAAAGATCAAATCCATTTTTAGTTGTTGTCAATGATAATAGATAGAAGGGAGTAGTACGTTATAATATCAAGTGAGTGTGCTGTAACAGTATCCGATATTTGCCTAACCGTTATTAGATATGGATATCTATATTCAACTTTGTTGGGCTGTAGTCAAAGGCAAATGCCCTGTGACCTCCTTTTTTTTTTTTTTTTTTTTTTTCCCAAATACAAAAAAGTGTGTGTGGGAGTGGGTTTAACCCCGATTATCAATTATCACGGCGGATAGGACTACGTTCACAAATAACTTACAAGGAATCGTCCATCAATCCACCGTGCAATCACTCGTGCAATCCGATGAACGCAGTCCTTGCATCAGATCGGCAGTGCGATTGAAACCTCTAATATCTGATGAACACAATCCTCGTATTGACTCCAACTTCTGATGTCCCGTCCCATGAAATTCTGATGTTGCGCAGTTCTTTAGTTTGGCGGCGGTTATTTGGCTTTATATTCTAAATACACATGGCCATAATGCTATTGTTTGTTTCAATCTTTTTCATTGATACCCTTTAAAACTTCAAATTGTTTTTTTTTTTTCTAGAATTTCAATAAATCCAAAGATAGACCGCTGGATACAAAAGTATGTTCTGATTCATAAACTGATAAAAGGAACATATGACGTGAACCCAAAAAAGGAAAAAAATATTCAATGGATACAATTCGTATTTGGAAATCAAGATTTAACATGAAAATCTTGTGCAGTGCACATGATAATCCAATTTTAAGCATTAATATAATACCGGCTGAAGATTTAGTTACTCTAAAGAGTAGTCAATAATTGACACAAAAAAAAAAAAAAGATTGCTTGAACACTAGCTATGTTTTTTTTTTTTTTTTTTGTACATATGGTGCAAATTAAGAGAAAATGTGATTTAGTTTGATCTTGAAAATTTATCAAATAAATCATATTGGCATGGTGATTTTATTTTAAATTTTTATTATATATTTTTGCAAATCTTAGCAACTGTGTACACTGTAGCAATAATAATTCTTTTACACACTGACGGTGTGTAAATTCACCGTTGAATACATGACAACTAATTTGAATTTGAAATCTAAATTTTACATATGTGTCATACATCCAATCATGATATTATATACATTGTACATAACATTAATTCTTAGATTTATGCCGCATTTGTTAGTAGATGTCATAAAATCTTAAATGGTTTCCATATTAACATGTTAACCAGTAGTGCATGTAAGATAGACTTCAATTAAATTTAATTCACCATTTAACTGCACCAAAAATGTTCTCAATTACTTTTGTGCTTGACAATACATTTAGCATAAGCGTAGAGGTATATCGTGTTCATCAAAATTAGAAACTCAATTTAATCACTAGCACTCGAAGGAGCAAAGTGACTGGAGAAAATTAAAGAAAAGAAAAGTAGTATTTACTCTATATGCTAGATGGATAATTTTTTATGAGGTGTACAATATTGTTCATCTTATGACTTGCTTTTCAATGATTTATAAAGTCCCTTTCTGCTTTATTATACCAGAAAAACTTTGTCTGTTAGGTTAAGGATGTCGTACTTAAATTATTTTAGACGAGAGAATATGAAACTTTCTTTTTTCTTTTGTCAAAGGGCAGGATGAAAAAGAGTTCCTAAGGTTCAAAATTAAAATGTTTCAATCATGGATACCTTTTTTTTTTTTTATTTAATGAGATGTACGATCTTGTTCATCTTTTCACTTGCTCTTTAACGATTCATATAAGTCCCTTTCTGAATTAGTATATGAGAGAACACTTGTCATGTGAATTTCGGGGTTTTATACTTCAATAATTTCAGATGAAAGAACATGAAATCTTTTTCTCATTTTTTTTTGTCTTGTTAAAGAAAAGAAAGATAAAGAATACCTGAGGTTCAAAGTAAAAATGCTTAGGAAAATTTAGGGAAAAGATAATTTGATAAGTTGTGTGCGATTCAAACTTGGAAAGAGCCCCTAAATCTGCATAATCTTTTATCTATTAAAGTTATAATAGTTTTTGTTGGAAAGTGTTAACATAGAGGCGAAAGTTGTCTCTTACCAAAGTTAAGGAGCATTTAGCAATTAGCATTCGCAAGTGCTTTTGCTCCATTGACCAAAACTGTAATGGACGCATCAAAGCCGCATCCTGGCTACTACCATAAATCAGGGGAAACTTCAGATTTTTGCTATTACTTTTAGGGCCTTTTCATTTACCCATTAAACTTCAGTTCTCTTACTTCAGATTTCAGTATCCTCAATTTTCAACTTGCATTTAGGCCCAATAGACTTTCTACCCTTGCAAAGAAGCATGACAGCAAGTCCTAGTCAGTTAATTCCAGATTGTAGCAGGCAACTAACCTGAGATTATAAATCACCTAACAAAGGTGAATCAACCATTTGGTTGTTTCTTCTCATCACAAGACCGATAAACATGCAAACCACACACGAAGAAAAACGAAAAAAAAAATATAGTCGTCAAAGGGCTTGACGATTGATCACTCTGATCAGTCTTCAGTTCTTTGAAATAAATTGAGCAATGAAACTTCGCTGGAACAGAATAAACCATTCAACAATTCTAATATACATGCAGTCCTTCCCCACTGCATATTCATGAAAGGCAATGGCATAACTGATATTGTGTAGTCTAGTCTGGAAATATCAGATTGAATGTCATCAAGAAGGGTGAGAAAAACTAGAGGAAAGAGATAGAAGCTTCATCAAAGGAAGAGAGCCAATCTGGTACAAGTCGATCCATGAAGCTAATACGCTGGCAAAGAAAACAGTGCTCGCACTACCTCCAAGTAGAACCACCAAGTCTAATAACCTCCTCAGTGCCACTATCCCTATTAGGCCCCCTGTCCTTGCCCGTGTCCTCCTTTTGACTGCCCAAATCGCCATATATATCTTTAAGTTTCGCCAGATTGCTGGATGCAGTAGTCTTCTCCCTGTTCCCATCTCGAGGTGAACTACGATGATCACCATGCATACTATGCTCGTACATGCTTTGACTTCTGCTTCTGCTCCTGCTCCTGCTCCTACGGGAACTACCTTCACTATAATGTCGGCTGCCATCATGGCTCCTCCTCTCATAATCCCTTCCACTTTCCCGGGACCGTCGATCATAGTCATACCTTCGTTCTCTATCTCTGTCTCTGTCCCGCTCCCTATCCCGATATTGTTCCCTGTCCCGGTCCCTCTCTCTGTCTCGGTTCCTGTCCCTGTCCCTGCCACGATCCCTATCTATATAATCCCGGTCAGACAACTCACGGCTTTGGCTTTGGCGACCACTGGGGGAACGTCTTGAATCATCGTCTCTATCATATGATGGTGTTGGTATGGTGCGTCGGACAGGAGATGAATCTCTAGTTGATGCACGATGTGGAGCACGCTGACCAAAAGAGACGGAGAGAGCAGCCTTAACAGATGGTGGCCGACGGGCAGTTTCATCAGATCCACGTGTTGATTCCCCAGTGGTACCACAATGCTTGGTTGGAAGCTTCAGTTTTTCGAGATTGGATACAACAGAGCGCAGCACAGGAACAGGGATGCGAGGAAAAAGAGTATCAAAATAGTACTGCAATTAAAAGTTGTCCGATTAAGTACTTGCATTTAAAGTCAAATTCAACAAATGCAACACTATATTATGCTTTCAACTCAAACAATTCAGCACTACTGTAGCAGTGATTCTCACAAACATTTAGTCCAAGAAGGGATTTGTGCAAGCAACCTGTAGCATAATTATCTAGGAAGTGAAAGGGTTAAGAATTCCTCTGGTCAGAATCAAGCTCAAATAAACAGAAGTATATTGCTTGAACCTCCAAAATCAAGTACATGAGTATGCTCATCAGCCTCATTTTCAAGTCCTCCAGACCTGCCTAACTACAGTATTTACATTAATCATAGTTAAATCTTCTTTCAGAATTTTGAATGTTACAAACATTGCAACAAATTAAAGAAGAAAGTAGGGTAATAGCAATGCGTCACACTAACATTCATGGCCTCTAGCTCAGAAAAAATGAACTTTAGACAACTCTCCCAATCTACCTGAAGAGGCTAAGCATAAAAGCATTTAGACGGTAAGATAATCACAGTTGCAATCCAAGGACATCAGAAAAGAATGGTATGGCACCTGACCTGTCCAAGAAGCAAGTCCCTAATATAAACACCCATTGTAGTCATGCGACCATTGGATCCAGGAGCAAATTCCTGAAAAAGGAAACAAACTATAAAACAACACGAACATAAAACACCCAAAAAACCTCAACACGAAAGGAGGTAGTAGACATATAAGCACTAGATATCTACCAAAAGAACAATTACATCATACAGCATTAAAAGCTTGTATAAGACATTTGAGATTCGTTTCACAAGATATCTACTGTAAGTTTTAGAAGAATCTTAAATTATTAAACCACATATTTATTCAAGTTGCAAAAGGTAAAATCAACTTATCCCAAAAAAGAAGCCCAAAAGATAAAAATCAACAGCTGCATGACCACCTAATAAAAGAAGACCACCTAAGCAGCAAAGAAAGAGTTACACTTGCACCCAGCAAAATCTGTAATAGCACATTGAAGATGTGGACAACAACCAACACATGAACAAGAAACATGCGCGCGCTCTGCAAGAAGACCTTGCACATCACATTGAGCACGAAAATGAGGGGACACCATAGGGAGAGTGCAAGATGCATTAACCAATTACAAGTTCAAAATATTCACAAGTCAAAAACACATGAAAAAGGTATTTGACTGAATTTAAAGGATTAGTCCCTTTGATTCCATTATGTGTCTTCAAGAGAGAAGAGGGGAAAGAAGAATGGCGAAAGGGGTGGTGAAAGATGAACCTCACTCCAAAACAAATAAGCAAGGCCCTTGATGACTAGCTATCATTGGTTTTCTTCTTCCAAAAAAAAATTTCAGAACATTTCTAACTAACGTTCACAAATCATAAGCTACAGAAGTTCAAAAATTGCATCTACTGCAAAAATTAGAGATGTTAAATTCCCCCAAGAGGGAAACAAGTCAATTGGGACTTCAAATCATGTAACCAAAGTCAAGCCAAAGTGTCAGAAGTCAGAAATGCACCTGGTGCATACCTCATCATCCTTGATAAATGGTTCATACCAGTTCCATAGAGTCTTTGGATCAGCATAATATCTTAGGTAAAGGAACCCAACCTGCAAAAGCAATAACTTGCATTAGTTTACCTGACTAATATCATAGATAGGAATGCAAATATATCTCAAATATCAGTGATAACTCAAAACAAAATTAAAATACATGTCAACATGATATGCGATTTTCATAATGTAAGAAAGCTAGGAAAACCATTTTGTGATCTAATCTGCACCCTCCAGTTAATGCAGCAAAATAAATTGCTACCCTCCAGCCCTTAGCTAATTTGTACTTCATCACAAAATATTTGTTACCATTGAAAGCGAAACAAATTTTCTGAGTATAATACTCTGTATATCTACTGAAATAAGAAACAACTGAAGAGATAGGAGAAAAAAATCAGAAAAAATAAAAAATGTGAAGGTGGATTTGGTAGCAAAGAGCCAAAAGCAATCATGTCTTCAAGCTATTTCATGCTGGAACTATTACCACTTTCTATTCTCATATTTGCTGCCAAGCATCATCAAGCATTGGAGAGACCCAAAAAGAACCTGGCTGTCTCACACTGATGTAGCAAAAACACCAACATTACATGAAAATTAGGTCAATTTCCAATTGATCAATTCTGTGATGCCATCTAATTGAGCTGAGTATTACAGAGGGAAACAGAAAAAGACAAGATGCTGCTTCCATGCTTCTGTATTTCAACATCATTCACAAAATGCCAAAATATCATGGAAAATTACAAAGAAAGAGAAAACATTGAACAGACAACTTTTCAACAAAAAGATTCCATCATTATGAAAGAAGTATACTTACTTAGCCAACAATTTCCCCCAAGCTATTCCTTAAATGACCTAGGCAATATTAGTTACTATGAGAGCTAGCAAATCCACCATTAGCACCACATGATATACTATGAAAATATACTTGTCAATAGGATAGATGTTAACCAACTCCAAAACTTCCATGTTCAACACATACAGTTCCCCTAAGGTAGTGGCAAAAAATTAGTTCACTTAAAAACAACATCTTCTCAACCAAAGTAATGCACAGCAACAAGAGCAATCAATACAGGTTGAGAACCAATACTTACAGCTCTGATATAAGGAGAGTCTGGGTGCTTCAAGAGACCGTGCATTTGCTTGACAGTGAGCTTCATAGTAAAAAATTTATATAGAAGGCAGAATGCTGTAGAAGGACCACGACAATTGCCAGTCATCCATGGCTCCACATGATCAACTTGATTGTAGATCTCATCTATCACTTCATGGTAAGTTTTTAATCTCAAAAGGTCTCTGAAGTAATCAGAAGAAAGAATATTCATGCAAAGGACTTTCTCCAACAATTGATCAATTGGCCTGCCAGAGGTCTGTATCTCCGCCATATATATATAATTTTATCAATTCCAGCCTATGAATAAATTAATTGAAAATTTGTTACTCAGCAGGCAATCATACATAAATGTCCGCATAATGAGCAAAGAAAGGCTCATTGCTAAAGCAAAAGAAACAAAACACTAATGAAATAGTGAAACCATTAAGCTACTTCATGAACTTTGAGATAGCAAAGGAGAAGACAAGAAGTTTAATTAAAATAATTCAAAATAAGAAGTGAGTGAGGATTTATTACACACAAAGTATCACAAATTAGACTATTACGCAGAACCTTTTAGTTTTAAACATCACATTAATAGGAGAAATATATGAAGATGATTTCTTTCATATTCTCTTTTCCTCTTCTTCTGTCCTTCACCAACTCCAAGATCCAATTTGGACCTAGACTATCGACTCAAGTCCAAAAGAACCCATAAATGCAACTAAAGAACAGCTCCAAAATCACACCTCTGCCAGAGCTCTCAAATTTAGATTCAAAGACAAGAAAATTTTCCAAAGTTGTTCAAAATACCACAGAAGAAAAACAAATATCCCCTCCCATAGACGCCCTGTAATATTACGTTTGGCAAAGGGACTAAAACAGACTAAACTTCAAATGACGAAAACAAAAAGCTGAAGATTGATCCCAGAAGTCGAGCTAATCCGAAAACTTCCATCTGCACAGCTCAAATTCCAACCCCGACAGCACAATTTCCAGCTACTTCAAACAATATGGAAGCTCGAGAAAAAAAATTTACAGAAGATATGATAAATTTAATTGAAAAGCAAATTCAAGCATATAACACGGTTCCCCCGAAGACCCAGACTTAAAAATCAATCCTTTTCATTAAAGATCCAATTCATAACCCAAAAATTCGTCCTAAAATTCCTCAAACAGCTAAATAAAGAAACCCTAAAATTATAGGTGAAAAACGCATACCTCCTAAAAGATAGGGAGACGAAGAATGAAATTGCTCAAGAAATCAAGGGTTTTATTACGCATTATTCAACGATATTAAATGAAAAGTTGCTAATAGCCTACCACGGCACGGTGGGAGGAGGCTGAAGGAGCGGCGGTGGCGGTGGTGGTGGCGGTGGGAGTGAGATTTTGGGGCTCCGACTCCGAGCGATAATTGCTTACCCTTTTTAGGGCATAGCCTTGATGGCGTTTAATTCAGGGCCTTTTACTTTTATTTGTAAGTTGCACTAAAAGCGTGCCCGTCCACGTGCTTTCTCGAAAGCGTGTTTGGCCTGGAGTCGAGATTTTTTTTACATTTAGCCCCAAAAGGAAAGATGGTATGATCTACAATACACGACTAAACTCCCTATGTGTCCCACTTTGTCCCCATGTTCTTTGAATTGCAACATTCGAGTTTTTTTTTTTTTTATGAGTTTGATAAATTACATTCATCATATTTCTGTCATTCTGCTTTGGAAGCAAGAAATTGCCAACCATGGAAATCAGTCCAACTTTCAAAATTCTTTAATTTCATGATCTGGTTGTTTGGGTAGTAATCATACAAGATTTTTTTTTTCTTAATTTTACATTTTTGTTTTATTTCTTGGTTTCAAACACCAATTACACGACCACTTCTGATCATTTTCACAACGTAAAGATAGATAGAATTGTGTGAAAGAAAGTGTTTAAATTTCTAATTGATGTAAATAAAGTCCTCTGGCTCTAGTGCAATGTTGTTCCATTATTCAACAAACTCTGCAAATCCCACAATTTCTGTGAACTATGTTTTGTACATCAATCCGCGAAATAAGAGTCTATATAAACAGCCTACAAAAAGTTACTGAAGCGAATCAAAACCACCCAAATTCAGTAGCTTAAGTTGTTGCAGGAGCTGATCTCAGTTACTTATTGTGTTAAAAATTGGGAAGTTCATTCTGCAAGAGATGCAGCTCGTAGCGGAACACTAGCCACTCACTAGCTTCAGCCTTGGCTCCTTTGGAATTGTCAATGGCCTTGTTGATCTGAACATTTTCCAATAGTGCAGAAATGTCAAAAAAAAAAAGGCTGTGAGGTTATCTTCATGCATTGTCTGGAAGAATAGTTTTAAGGTATCCATCCTTACAATCATAGTCAAATGTTCAGTTAATCTCAGTGGTGAGTATTTATAGTTCCAGATAAGACATTAAATTGAAAGAAAAGGAGAACAATCTTCCTGTAACAAGTACTATATACACATATATATAGATACACACACACACACCTTTGTGGGAAGAAAGGCCTATCAAAGTAAGGCATCAACTGAGCTCTAGGAATCATCTCTTTTCTAAGCAACTTCACCTCTTCCTCCTCGATCATCTGTCTCAATACTCACCGTTTGTATTAGTTCTCCATAATCATTCAATTTAACAAAACCCAAATCACCATTGGTTATCCGAGGAGATGATTAATTACCTTCTGCAACTTCTCTAGTTGTCTCTTCTGTCGCTCTTCTATGTATATCTTGGTCGCAACCTGCATTTATTTCCATTCATGAAGAGGGATTCAAATGGAAAGATATGTCACCCTAAAAACGGAAAAAAGCAAGAGAAATTGAAAAATATAATTATCTTGCATCTCACCGAGTAGTTGAATAATGCACGTTTCACAGCTCTTTCCTTGGTGTGGAGTTTGAAATCCTGTGGCGTAGTGTTTTCTTTTGTAACCTGCAGAGACCACATGTTAGTTCTTGAATCAATCGTTCATGTTCTATTCCTTCCTTCCTTCCTTCCTTCCAAACAATAATTTCCAAGAATGAGATGTACATTTGTATCTTAAGAAATGTAAACATGTATATGTGTACCTTATTCTTGTCAACTTGGCGCTCTTTGAGCTCATCTCTTGGCTGAAATCATTGACATGAAGATTGTGTCTAATTAGGCAATGATAGAAATCAAGTGGGGTCATTGAAATATTACCAACAAAAGTTGGTGAATTAGGTGGAATGATGTCAACAATGATTGCTTCGCCATCCATCTATCTCCATTTTGTGAATGCTCAATTTTTGTCGATAACTTCACTTCTGTCCAATTTTACTAATGTATTGTAGTCTTTTTCTTGAAGAACATTTGCTTTGCAGTGTTTAAAATAGCTCTATTGACAATTTCTTCCTTCCTTTTTCTTTTTTGGGTAGAAATTGACAATTTATTCTACTACTATTGTTTAAGCTATTTTGCCGCTAGGACATGCAGGAGCTACTCTCTTTTGCCATCCGGTAACTATAAAGTGGAGAAAATTAAATAGAAGTTAGGATTCTTGATTTTTTTTATTCCAGGTATAAAAGGTACTCATCAGCAAATGAATGCTACTCCTAGAAAAGTTGTTTCATAAATTGAACAAAAACCACTAAAAAGCCAAAGTTAAACTTTTTTTTTTTATTTTCTTTGTGGGTTGAGCAAAGTTTTCGTTAGCAAAAGTGACTATTTACTGTGCAAATAAATTCGACTAGAGAACAGGCAATAGCAGCTTGCAAAATCCTTGAAGTCCCACCCCAGAATTGTTCCTCAGGGCCTGCAAGGGTGATATGTGTCTCACCACTCCTTTGCCAGTAGATGAAACAGGAGACTGTGATCTGCTTTTCACGAACTTAAACAATTTGAGGGGAAAAAAAAAGGAATTAGACACATGACAAAACAAAATAGCTAGTTAGAAAAACGTTCTACCAAAAGAGAACAGCAAAAAGTAGTAGTCATAATTAAAGAATCTACCTTTTGCGCATTTTTGCTGTTGGGGCTATCCATTTTGAGTTGCTATGATCGACTGAATCAGCAAACTCGGTTTATATAAAGCACAACCATGATGATCATCAGGAGTGGAGTTTGGAGATTTGTATCTTTCTGCAACAATTGCTTGCTGTTGATCCATCAGTAAAATGCATGATCTATTGTACCAAACTTTCTGATTAAACCTCCCTCTCAAATTTGACATCACACACTTTTTTGTTTGTAATTGTGTCTTCAACCTCCACATTTTGGATTCATTTTATAATAGGATGATCATAACTACCACGTAAAGCTTGAAGAACCATTGGCTTCAACTCTTTTCAGCGCTCCATGCATAGGCTTAAGATTTAAGTTAGTCAGGGACAAATAAAATCAAAGGCCTTTCAGATTGGGTGACAAGTCACTCAATTGCTTGCATGTTTCTTCGAGCTTCATTTTGCTGAAGCTAGTGCAGTTCTGGGCTTAATGCATTTTCCAGCTAATTGGAATCCAAATGAGCTTCTTAATTAATTGGGATTTGGCATGTGTGCTTATTAAGCGTATAAATTCAACTAAAATGAATTAGCTCCAAAATCCAACTGTGTGGGAACGAAAGAATGCAGACAAGGTCCCCAGGATAACAGCTTGGATTTGTAGCTTAATGAAGTACGAAGATTTTAACATAGATATTTCCATTTCAAAATTTAGCTTTCGTTGCTTGATTTTATCTGTCGACATGGAATAGATGGAGATATATAGTCCTTCTACAATGATCAAGGATTTTGTTTATCCTTCATCGGTAATTTAACTCAAAGGAAATTGTTTGATCCTTAGAAATCTTTAATGCAAGAGCTGAACGAGCTCTATATATGTTTGATAATAAGGATCAAACATCTTCCTTGATTAATTAGAGCACCAAAATCAAATAAACACGTACAAGAATGTTAAATTATGACATAGATAGAAGTAATGCACGTTAATTAGTAGTATTGTTTTGTCATAGATTGTAAACACCTAGAGGGTCTCTTCACATTCTCACAAACTTATAATACCCTTTGTGAAGCATCCTCAAAATGATTCTCCCATAGGCCTGCCTGCAGCATCTTGGTTAATCCTGGCTATTACTATTTAAGTACGAAAATTCTCTTAATTAAACTAGGCAAAATCAGCTTCCTTGTTCCTGAATTCGACTGATATCATCATCATCCCTCGAGTCCATATACTAGCTTCCTGGTCACTAGCATTGAATAATTACATGGATACACCCCTTAAGTGCACTCAATTGATTTGATAATGCATCAAGGAATGGGGAATGATGACAAGGATTATGACAATTAAGCAACTAAGCTCAATTTAACCACCAAGGAATGTGAGAATCAAGCTTTGTTAGCCGATGCCGAACCGCCATTACAGCCGGAGGGAGTAAATCTAGAGGTCATTAAAAATTGTAAGACCACACACAACACAGTTCAATTACGTAAATCAGAAGAAGATTATGGAAAGATGCTCCAGAAATTGGTCTTTTAACATCGCTTTCCTTCAATAGCAAATTGAGGGATTAAGATTTTTAACGACCTGTTAATAAGCAGGGGGAACAGTTCATTATCAAGTATTCGTTGTTTAATCTGTTATGTTGTGTAACCAAGGTGGAAGGTAACACTTTGGTTTCTGGTCGGTTATTGGCTTCTTATCAGTCGTGATAATAAACCATAGGCCTGTCATATACCAGTTAGGTCAATATCTCAAAATCAAACTGTAGTTCAATTTGCTTATATTTCAAGTTATTCAGCATGAATAAACTAAATCGATCCGAGCAAATTCAGGCACGACTAGTTTATTCGAATGTTCAAATTCTGCTGTCTTTATGGGTTTTTTTTTTTTTTGGAGAAAAATAAGGAATTGTGAAATTAACACAACAGCTAATTTGTTAAAAATGACAAATAAGATTAACGTAACAACTCCTCGAGGTTACAATCAAGCCATCCTGGGTGCGATAAATACTGGCATAATAAACGAATCTGCAAGATGTTGACTTAAGAGATGTATGAATAAATCGGGTGAAGCAAATTAGGCCAATCAACATATATTTTTTCTCCGTGTCCAAGCTAAAATTAGTCGAATAAAGGCTGAAATTTTTCTTAGATAATTCTCAATCTTTAAATGGCTTTAGATCAAGCCCAAATCTGTGCAAGTATTCGTACTTGACTTCATAACTAATTAGGCTCTGCTTTCTCAACAAGCAAAAAAAGCTTTCGCTGCTTCCATTTTCAGCAATTATTACTGTTCAAACAGACCACATGTTGCTTGTTCTCTGGCAAAATTATGCAATCTCCAAAGGATAAGGCTGAGTGGATGGTCCTAAACTGGAAGATTTACCAAATGAACATGGCTTCCTTACATCCCGGTACTTATTGGAATTGTTAGAGATAGCAAGCATGCTCCATAGAATTTCTCACATGGAGGTCGTGGATTGGAATTTATTGTAGATTAAGAAGCATATGAGCAAATTTTATTCTAATAATCAAGATTTTTGTTGGTAAACATCAACCATCACAAGAAGTGTATGTTTTGTTGGAGTTTAGATACGAGTTAGCGGAAGGAAAAGAGAGAAGGGATTGTAAAAATGTAACTTATCAAATTATTTATAAATACCAATAATTCTTAATTCGGATTAACATCTAAAATATTGTATATTCAAATTTCATAATCGATTTGAGAGCTACGTTGATTGATAATACGTAGGAAGTTACATTACATGTAGTTAGGCATGGCCACGGTTCCAGAACCAACGGTTCAGAACCACATAGTTCTGATTTTGGTTTCTTATGGTTTTGGTTCTGGTTCTAGTTTTCGGTTTCGTATGATTGTCTACAATTTTATTTAATTCCTTATCCTTACCAATTTTAATACGAATATAACAAATATTTAAAATTTCAAATAAAATGTAAAAAAATAAATACAAAATAAAGATCATATTTTAATTTTATTATTATTCTACAAAGTAAGAAGTAATAAATAGATAATATAAATTTTATGAAAAGTACATTACATTATCAAATTAAAAAATACATTACACTATCAAATGGTTGCCATGTGTTGACTTTCTTGAGTTGGACAATCATCAATGTTGAAGATTCCATTCGAAGAAATATTGCAAAAAATATTTTTTTGCTTGCTTGATTTTGAAGATGAGCTACTACCGTCAAAACTTGTCATTTGATAGCAAATAAGCCAAAAAAAAAATTGTAAGTAATAATTTAATACTTACAAATTATAATGATAGATATTAGATTAATAGAAGAATTAAATAATTAATAAAATATATGGAAAGTCCATAAAATTTAAACTTTCTTAAAACCTATTAAACACAACTAATTTTTTTTGAATTATCTCACTACTTATATTAATTATTTTTAATTATTTTTAACGGTTCTGGAACTGACGGTTCTGATTCTGGTTCTATTTTTTAGAGAACCAGAACCGGAACCTTTATCCAAGGTTCTACCACGGTTCTGGTTCCATGGTTTTGATTCCGGTTCTGGTCCGGTTCCGGTTCCAAATGGAACCATGGCCATGCCTACATGTAGTCTTTGATCTCAAGCACCTATCTTTTTAATTTTAAATTATTGATTTATGATTTTGAAAACTTGCCCTACTACGGCGGTTATTGAAGTTAAAATCACCTAAACCTTTTTTGTCCCTAAAAAAATTACCCGTAATCAAATATGCTACGTACAATAATTGGCTCGAACACGTCAAGGCCATGGTCAAATCAAATAGATTATAGTATATCAATTGCGTACCAAGAAAAGAAAAGCAAACACAAACAAAAACACAACCAGCAAAAAAAACGAAAGAAAATTTTTTTTTTTCCAGACACCATGAGATGAAAGGTTCAGATGAAGTCAGAGAAGGAGAGACATCATTAGGAAAAATGGTCCATTCTCTTCCACTGAGCACTGCCACTGGAGGGAGGAAGGAAGGCCATTGAGCGCATCCCTTGAATTGTGAAAGAATAATAGTGGGTACGTAGTCACAAGACATTGTTGTCAAAGACCACAATTTGTATGTATACTAGTAAAACTTTCTCTTCTCCTGTGTAATGACGACTCACACAGATGAATGGATCTTCTTCAATGGTTGCTCTTTTTCCTCTGTCTCAGTTGCGATAAGGGTTTGCAGAGGTGATAAAAAAGAGTGGGGCAGAGGACTGTGTGTCTTGTCTGGGGTTTGAGAGGGACAAGAGAAGCTGCAGAAACTTTCAAATTGTGGCACTGAAAAACATGGCGTTTTTTATTGGGCATTTAAAATTCGAACAGTACTTGTGAAAGAGACACTAGAGCAACATGGAAAAACATAGCCTTAATCCCATTTCAGCTTTTTCTTTTTGGCTTTTTCTGTGGACCACTCCTCCTCCTCCTCCTCCTCCTAGGCTCAGCACTCATCAGTCTGTGGAGGAGCACCTGCCTGCATGCCTATTCTTCACATGAAGATCAACTGGACTTCTCTACCATCTCCACCATCTCCCCAGCTAGAGCTAGCTCCATGTACATAAGAGATTGATTATAAAAAAAAAAATTTATTTTCAAATAAATATATTGATAGATCAAATGGGGTCTTTGTTTTGCTTTCTTCCTCTTTGATGTTTTCGAAAGATCTAAGGATCTAATTTTGGCCAATACAACAAGGAAGTCAAGAAGAACAAAAGATAACTAAAAAACATACTAGTACTTTTTACCCTAGGGAAGGGCGGGAATCCTTTGTCCAGCTTAAATTTATTCATCTGACATATTCATCTTCTGAGAGGAGGGACAACAAAAGAGGCGTTTAGAGGACAAAAGTACTGTTTAAATTGAAGGGCAAATGATTCTGAAACAAAATGTACCCGTAAAACTTGGACACTTTTGTGGTTATGAAACTTCAGAGCTCCCCAAATATGTCCATGCTCAACTCATACTAACGGGAGAAACCTGCTCTAGACTACTGAACAATATATTATTCTAGTCATGCCTTTTAATTCTGGGATACTTATGATTTTGGCATTAACTTATTTTTTCTAAAGTAATGTAATAATGCAAACTCTGGACTACTGACCAGTACTCGTTTTTATTATTTCATCCTCCATTTTCCTGCTATTCATCCTTCTCTTCGTCATCCTTCTCCTACTTAAAACAAAAGCAATTAAGGAAGAAGAGTAGAATTACGAATGTTATAATTCTCTCTCTCTCTTTACCTATATTTCTTGTATTTTCTAAGTTCTTTGCATTCAAGAGAAAGAAAATTTTAATTTTTTGTGCTTCAAGTCTCCCAACTCCTTCAGCAAGAGGGGAAAGAAGAAATTAGGTACAAACTTGCTAGGAAGGGTATTCAGTGGCTTCACTTTAGCTCATCTTACTCGTTTCAACCACAAAAACAGTTTTAAAGGTACATGCATTTGGATTTCAATGAATGACATAAATATCATCCAAAAGCAGCATACCAGCTTTAGCAGTCAAGTAGCTGCTTTACCATAATGACTGTAAAAAGTAATTGTTGACAACTATAAACTAGTTTCCCTATTAGTGCCGATGTAGTTACTGTATAGAAATAGTATGCTCACTTCACCATAAACAAACAAGACAAAATTTTCTTACAAGATGACATGCTAGACATAGATTCTCCGTTCTCTTGTGCAGTCTAATTAATATAAAATTTGTATTATCCAACCCATGCTTGTTATCTTTTAATTAGTAATTTAATCAAGTTTGTTCAGTATAAGTATACAGTAGAACTCACGAAATAGTAAAAACAGATTCACAACTCAATAAAATTTGATTACATAATCAGCAGCACGCATTTGAAAACAATGCATGACACATTCAGCTAGGCAAATACTGAGGGCATCAATTTCACTAGACTAAAGCACGAGGATCTTTACCCATTTTTTGACATTCTAGAATGGAAGATGAGATGGAACTCTCAGCTGAGAAGGCTTCTCCTGTATAAAATCTCTCCTACAAGCATTACAAGTTATCTGCACAAAATTAGAGCTTATATGCCTTGTTGCACAATCTTTCATCAACTCAGCTGCATTAAACTCGTAGAAGGCTTGTTCTCTGATTGTTCTTGCTCTTGTCATCTCTTGTTTAGCCATTTCAATCAAACATTTCGCTTGATGTCTCTTCTCTTCGGCCAATGCCTTCTCTTCCTTGGCTACCCGTGATAGTTCACGGGCCTCATCTCTCAATCTAACGGCTTCTGGCGGCATCACTTTGGCATCCATACTTTCTCTGTAATAACTGTGGTTCCATGCATCATAGTTGTACCATACTGAATTTGAGTAGTCTCCTTCAGTTTCCGGTTCTGGAATAAAACTACCAATATTTGATTGACTGGTATGATGATTTTGTTCAGAGGCAACACTACCAGTATTGGAGAAGTTCACCCCACTTAGGGAAGAATTACTGGAAGAAAACAGTTCAAGCTCAAGATTGTGGCAAAAACCAGTGACAGTACCATTGTTGTTTTGCCCATCAAAAGCTGAATCCAAGACTTTCTGCCTTGGCATTTCAGAAAGGTTGTTATGGAAACTTCTGTCTCCTAAAAAATCTGGGCTCAAAGTAGAATGGTGAAATGGATCAGCAGCTGGTATTCCCTGACACATATAGTCTGTCATGCGAGCTTTGCATGTATCTTGATGCTCGATAAAAGCTTCAACTCTGGAAAGAAACGAGAAAGGTAAAACAAGATTGCTTGGAACATAGCCTTGAAAGAAGATCAATATGGTTAAGGTTCATTAGGTAAAACTTTGACACTGATTAAAACAGTAGGAAGTTTGGGAGGTATTGATATACATTTGACAGTAGCTCCTGTTTATCGAATAATCATTACTATAATATCTTGCCGGATTTCTTCTGCTGAGATTTCAACGTAGAAAAAAGTAACAGGCTTTCCCTTTCCGTCAGTGTCTTTTTGAAAATAGTATAATCCCTAGATCAGATACCTGTGATCACTGACGAAAAGCTACACTATTTTAGACCAGGGAATACATTATGTACCAGTAGTTTAATGATCAAAATATTGGCTTTTTGATGATCAATCTAAAGAACTTTCTTAGATTCGAGATCATGCTGAAAGGATACGCTAGATAAAGGCAAAAACCAGCCTAGCCATATACGAACAATACTAGCTTTCTTCCTGTACTACTAATTAAGGTAAATAAGAATCAAATTGTAGAACCTGGAGAAAACACGGCCGCAGTCACAAGAGTGACCTCTAGTACCACATATCTTGACATGAGCCTTGTAATCAGACTGAACAGCATAACCTTTTGAGCATTTCTCACAAACCCACTGTTTATTATTGCTATGTTTCCTTCTGAAATGCTTCTTTATGCCCACAAGGTCACCTAGTGCGTGGCACGGGTCATGGTGAAGGCAAGTTGGCTCGGGACACACATATACTCGTTTTTTCACTTCTTGTTTATCTTTCTTTAGTAGCTTCCAAGGAACCTTATGGCGTCTCCGATGCATCTGGAGATTTTGCTCTCTCTGGAAGCATTGGTTACAGATTTCGCAAACGTAGCGATCCGATTCCATTAACATCTCAGGTGAAAGATAAACAACTTCTGCATCAGGATCTACGAAACCCCATCATGAAAATTGAGTATTATAATATAAATCAGCTAGACCAAGACCAAGAGTATGAATTTATGCGTCAAATTAAACTGTCCGACTAACCTGGTGTTCCTGCAGGCCTTCTCTTCTTTTTCGTGAGGAGCCCATCATTTGGGCAAGCAAAAATCTCAGAAGAAGGAAGAGAAAATGACTGGCACGCCAGCATGAGAAATATGAATACTATTAAGCTTTTTGATGTTATCTAAATCAACAGTAATATGTAAACACAAGCGAAGGGACACTCGATCAAAGGTTGTTTTAATCTTTCTGTGGTTGTACTGCATATATTTCTGGCTTGTTCATGGCTACTGGCTAGCTAGGGTACTGGAGATGATACAGCACAAAGAAAGGGGTGGGGACTCGGGGAGGAAAGAGGAAAGGGCAGTAGACTTTTAGCAGTACACTACTGTGATATTCCTTCTACACCATTGTATCATGAAATATGAAATATCAAAGAATTTATAGAGTAGAACGGACTATAAGTATAGGTTTTGTACCGTAGCTGCTTGGCGTAAATATACATGGACCCATCCCCCTTTATTTGCTTCCAAATCCGGGTGATTAGCTTGATTTTCTTCTTGTTCTGAATGTAGTAGTACTTAACTCTCAAGCCCGCTGCATTTGCAATTCACACACCAGTGAACAGTGAAAAACTAATAATCTACCACTAGTACTGGAGAACCAAACATGAAAGTTTTAACTGCTCGCCATTTCAAGTGCAGGGTCCACTTGATATAAGGTGCTGTTGATATATGGTTTCAAGATTTCTGGAACGGTTAAACTCCCCAAACTGGAAATTATTCACCCTCCAAATATCTAGGACGATATCGATTATAGAACAGGGCACATGATAATAGAACAGCACAAGAGAATTGCTATATAGATTAGGTGAATCCGTGAATATATAAGCTCAGGGAGAGTGTCAAAATAGAAGCAGTAGTAGTAGTAGTAGAGTGTCATTTGGTTAATTTGCATCTAAATTATGTAATGATTGAAGCTGGATCCAAGCCATAAACAGCCAAAAACAATACTCGAAAGCAAATTTGAATAATACAAGGCCTTACACCCCACAGTGATGAACAGTACTCGATACCAATAATTATTGCTGGTGTCTTGAATCAGGAAAACATGGGGAGGAGAAATTTGTTTGCTTGTGAAATTTAATAAATAATGATAACAAAGAAAAGGGGAGCAGATTCAAGTTTGTTTCTTGTGTTGAAAGGACGGGCAAGGATAGCCGAGGTAGATTCTCTTCTCTCTACTTCCCATGAGTCATGATGCCATGCAGCAGCATGATATCTTCAAGAGAATGAATGTCTTTTGCCGACCAGTAATTCCCTCCCTCCCACTCTATTTTCATTTGTTCACTTCAGTTCCATTCCATGCATTAGCTTGGGTCATAGTTGACCGGGTCCAACTGTATCAGTCTCAGTCATTTGAATTACGACCACAAATTCTTCTACCCTTCATATCTAATCCTTATTCTAGGCTTTTGCGGTGGCTTCCCTTGATCTTTTTCGTTTTTTACCATACCACCTTTTATCCTTACAGAAGTCCTTTTCACCTCCTACCCTAACCAAATCCTGGCTCTGTTCCTACGCCAATTAGACCAAATTGATCAGTGAAAACCCGGTTGCAAAACAAATATATCAAGTACTATGTGTTAAAAATCAAATGTAACCAAACCCATTTACTTACGGGGGTAATCCATAAGGATCGGATCCGGGTCGAAATCCGAATGACTGAAACGCGGAACAGAGCCAACACACGGTAGTATCTTTACACGCACAACCATGCAATCGTACCACACTTAAATTTCTGGAAGTAACTTTTGACTGCAAAAAGTGGTATTCATTAATACGACACCGTCCACGCTGTAAAGCGATTCCTTGATCAATCATAAATATGGCAACAACATGTCAAAATATTTAAAAAAAAAATGCTTCGGCAGTCTGCTGCGATTTTAATCACTACTATTGAAGACAATGTTACGAAAAACAGACCCAACATTTATACCTAAATTGGCCAACACACTATAATTGACTGACAAAACCAGTGGAGCGAGCCTGTCACCCTATAACCACGAATTCAGCAGAAGTAGACAGTAAGAGTACATTTTTGGTTCTGTCGCAATTTGACTCTCTGTTAATTCGCTCGATCAATACACGTCTGTGGCCAAAGTATGTTTTCAGTCTTGGCTTAGTAGCATCATCAAAAGTCAAGAAATAAGTGTTCACAAGGACCGTCTGGAAAAATTTCGAGTGCAGTTTGGGCCGGTGATGGTTCAGTACCTTTCTGATTCTTTCCTTAAATTCTCCTTTCCTAGTATGGTATAGAGTCGAAATAGTTGTAAATTAAAGTCTATTGTGTCCGACAAAAAAAAAAAAAAAAGTATTCACAGGGACAAAGTTGTCATCGCCTATGTGATAAGTGCTGAAGGGTTTTCAGCAGTGCCAAATTTGATACTGAGTAATAGAGCAAAAAGGTAACTTCAAATATGATTAACTTCAAAAAGATAATTTTTTGTACTTGCGGACGAAGAATTTAGAGTAAGGCGGGAAAGGGTTTGATTAAACCCTTATGTAAAAAGGCTGCACTATACCCTCAAATTTGTGAATATTAATATGTTCTCTTCAAAGTAGGGTCATATAGGTGTAGCAAAACGTATCATATGCGTTACTTGGGTGTGCTTATAGTTCATCCGACTGCACAGCAGTTTGGTGCATGGTGAACTAGCTGATGATAATGGTAACAAATGTCGAGGATAAAACAAAGGGTACAAACCGAAGAAACTAGTAGCATTCTTCTTATAGGAAGTGTATGGATCTAAAAATCACTAGGCAATGTGTGGGAAAATGATGGTCAACATGACATTCAGCCCCGGGGGCTAAAGCTGCATATAAAGTCGCGAATCCAGCTGTTTTTCTGCATTCCAAAACTCTGAGGATAGCGTTAGGTTCATTGTCAGGTTCATCATTACCGTTCACAATTGTCCTGAATTTCTTTTCATTTCTTTTCCAGTACAACATTTTTACAATTGATCCTATATTAGCGGGAGATGGGAGGGAAATGGAGATGAACCAACTAAACTATTGAGAAATCGTAAGAAATCACATGCAAAAGGATTTTGAACCTCTTACCTACATTCAAAAGCCCCTCCCTGATGAATATCTAAGCTAATTGTTCTAAAATTGCCTCTATATCATACATCACAAATTTTTTTGTTAAAACCAAATTAAGTTTATACAGTAGTGTTTCACATTGTAAAATGTGGACGCATATGATATAACTTGTGTAGACTTTCCTCAAAAAACAGAAGCAGAAGCAGAAATTTGTGCCCATGACTCATTTAACATATTAGACTTAAGTACACGCTGGTACAAAGGATTCGTGGCGAAGACCCATTTTGAATAGTATCGTTCAGAGCACAAGATATCAATGGGGGCATCCCTTGAGGACCCCCAAACCTCTGATCCGCGTTTTTTTTTCCTTTTTCTTTATGTAATGAGTCTGGCCGAGCAGCTTGGGGAGTAGTTTATTTATCAATACATATCATAAAATGAAGTATTAATTAACTTGTAATGGACCAGCAAGAGGTGTTGCCATTTCCCATACCATAATGGCAGCATTACATTTCACAATGATATTTCAGAAGATAGCGATCCTCACAGCTGTAGTGACCTTAAATTCAAGGGGTACAAGTCGGTCATTTATGGTTCAAATAGACCTTCAAACAACCCTTATCCTTCCTTGCACAGCATGCAAGAAGGAGCAAAGCAACCCACTGCAACCAACAAGCTCAAGTTCTGCAGATCAATTTAACCCAAGTCTTACAGGAAGAAATCATGACCCTGCAACTTTGGCTCAAACAGAAATGGTACATTGTAGCTACTGGGTGCAATGGTTTGCTTATTCATTCAAAATTTGAATTTTCTACTCAACAAAAGAAGAGAAGAAAATGGCCACACTTTTTAGGGGAAGAGATCAAAGGTGCCCATCAACATGTCAGTTCCAACTAATTAAAAGATTGAAGCACTTTCAATGTCAGAACTTGCACGGTTGGAACGAAAACTGCAGCTAAAATCACCACGTTAACGAAGAAAAAGGAAGTCATGCTGACCAAGAAACTCGGGGTAAGTAATCCACAGTTACTCGTCCGGAACCTTAAAAAATGTGTATGAAAGTATCAAGTTGTTGATGCCATCCATTCTAGGATCTGTTTCAAACTCAGGGTCAATGTAAAAGAACACCTACACATACAGGTCATAACAATGAAAATTAAATGGAAAGAAAGAGTAACTGAAGGCAGCCAGTTCTGGTGCTCGAAAATACAACATTACTTACTGGCATGTCAATCTGTTCCCCAGGAAGGAGCCGCTGTTCCTCAAAGCAAAAACACTGTATTTTGTTGAAATAAACTGCAGCCTGGAAGCAGCAACAGGTGGCAACAACCACGAATAAATAATTTATATTGCAAGGAAATCATCAATCATCACTCTGAATAAATGAGACAAGGTTTGGTTGGACCAAAAATATCTTTATAGACTCACGCTCCCAAGTGAAGATGTTCACACCAGATATACCATACAATTAGTCTGGCTGAGAATAAAACTCGAAAGAAATTTTAAGTTTCGTACTAACATCACCAAAGAGGCACAACAAATTCAATGAACCTGAATAACATTTCTAATTTGTGAAAGGGGTTCAAAATGAAATTAATATCGTCCCCTCCCCCCCCTCCCTTCCTTCTTCCAAAAAAAAAAAAGAGGAAAAGAAGGGGATGCTTCATGTAAGCACATGATGGTTAGATAAAAAGTTAGCTGATCTGCAATTTATCTTATGCATGATTATATGGTACCAGGGTTACTGAGCACCCATCAAACAAACCAAAAAAGATGGGAGAAGAAAGAAACTATCGCATATATATTGGTAATCACACTACAAGAAGCATTTTTGACAAAGTTTGCCTTGCATTTGATTTATATAGCTCAAATGGAACAAACAGACGATAATAAAAGGCAATCACACAAGGAATTGACCTCAATGTTAAAAAAATAAAAAATACACTGCTCCCACAATACTGTAGTAGAATATCAATTGAAACAAAAAAATTGCAGCCAAAAACAAAAGGATGTCCTTACAAGTACTGTCATTATTGCATTCTTTTATTCAGGTCTAAGTAAAGTTTCAGAAAATCAAACTTATCACCCTACTAAGCCATGGGTTAAAATCCAGTCACATTTTTAGAAAATAAACAAACAGAGAGTAAGAACAGTACCCTGCATTTACGGTCCCAAACAGAAAAGAAGGCCAAAAAAAAAAAGATCAGTTCTCACATTTAACTGTTGTTATTGAAGCACCAATGGATAGTTAATCAGACCGACAACTGAACAGGCATCATGCCAGCAGACCATTACTTCTATATATGCAAATCTCAAGATTAACATATTTTCAACAACAAATTTAGTAATTCTGTTGTTATTTTTGTTACACTTTATACAACTAGGACAAAAATAATGGACAGGCTGTCGTATAATAACCAAAAGCTCAATGCTTATGACGAGTTATGCAGACATTACACAACACATATAAGAAATATGATATTGAGCGAGGGGTGGTTTTCAAATGCAGATGAGAGGAAAAGAAGAGTTCATATGGATCCAAAACTTCTACGATCAAGCCCAAAGTAATCAGCAGATCACAGCAATGACCCCAAATGGATTTAAGAGTCAATTAAAGTGGTTCATACACCACCACTAGCAGACAAAGTTAAGGCACGATTTTGGCAGCTTATAACAGAAGCAACGAAATGCACCTTCATGGGAGTCACATTATAGGTAGATACACCAGTTATTGGAGTCGAACTTCGATTTTCAGCAGTGTAAAAAGCAAGGGCACTCTCCCCTGGCTTGACTCTTACCTGTAAATATACTGAAGACGTTAACAGTACAGCCAACTGCATACCATTTATTTCAGAATAATCTTTGAGTCAAATGGGCATCAACAAGCCATGCTAGACAAAAAGGTACAGGGCACCTCTCTTTGTGTTGGAACAAATTTCCAAGGCATTCCATCAGCCACATCAGCATTGAATTGGACAACGATCTCTCTGCTTGCATAACCAAATAATTCATTCAGATGTTCAATTGAATTTCCACCAGTAACCTTGTGAACAAGGACAAATCTACTGATCTTCCCAAATTTTATTAAACTGAATAGACATTATATAGCACACAAACAAGGGACTGGACTTGGCCATTGTCATGGAACAGATCATCACTCCTAAGCCTGACACAATGAGCAATGGACTGACGAAATGAACAAAGTGCTATCATGTTGAAATGGGAGCTAGTCAAGCAAAAATCTTGCCGTACTCCTGTGAGTCTTCCACTATTGCCACTTTACAATTTGTGATTGAGATCTTTGTTTGTGTGTTCACTGAATTACAAACACAGCAAAAACTGCTAACACTAACTTGCACTTGACACTCAAAAGGCATAAGGTCAAGAGTTAAACTTGTCTCAACCATGATGCAACTAATAATCAGAGAACAAAATGCTGGATAATTTTAAGATAAAACTAAACCTGGTAGTGACCGTTCCATCTTTAGCATGGCGGGCAATTTTCTCTTCAACTGTCTGCAAGTTCACAAAATGCCACACTTTAAAAGGCTATTTTTGCAGCTTATTTCATGACCTATAATCACCAGATGCTAACTAACCTCACGGCGTTGAACTGTACCCCCATATCCTGTGGCTTGACAAAATCTCCTATAAAGAGGAACAGCAGCATAACTCAGTCCAACCATGGCAAAAACCAATCCTGTCAAGTACATGAGCGTCTTCTGTGATTTCCGCTCAGTCGTAGCATGAGTTGCATAGGGCCGAGAATTAAGTACAGAGTAAGGCCTCCCAATATTCTGATTCCCAAAGGGAGACACGCCACCACACTTGCTAAACAACAACCTTCTAACTTCATATCTTGGCAGCAAACAATTCAAACTCAGCCTACAACTAACATTATTAATTCCAAAACTCTGCCTATAACTAGCATGACTAATACCTACAAAATTATAACTTTCCCCAATAGCTCCTGTGCAATTCCTGGACAGTAAAAAACACAACCATACTCTCAGGGGGAAAAAATATTTCCAACAAATACACGCAAATGAAGACAAAAAAAAAAACGAAAAAGAAACATCATGACTGCAAGAATTGAGCACAATTTGGTAAAGGACAGTTGGAAAAGAAACATAGAACTAGTAGATAAGCTACCTGGAAAAAGATGCAAGGACAGGGAAGAAAATGGTTCTTCCAGAAAGTCTTGATAGAGACATGTTCCACTAGATTAAAGTGCTACTTGTCAACAAGTAGTTCGCATCTGAAACAACAAGAGATTCACATAAATAATCAATCACACACTTTATAAGCTATAACTTCTGGAAAAAAAAGAAGAAGAAGTTTAATGTTAGAGAAAAAAACCAACCTGAAAATGGAAAAAATGTAGAACCTTTAACCTTGGGAGTCGTGTTTAATCAGATGAGATGTGTGAAGTAGTTGTCTTCTCCGGGAATTTGAATTGTGGGTTTTTCGTATTTATGTCTAAAAATTGATCAATGAAGAAGAATTTACTGAAGGACAAGAAGTAAAGGAGGGGCGGAAGGGGAAGAGAATAAGAGGAGCTACAACCGTAAAAGAGGAAAGCAAGGCAGGGGTTGCCGGTTGGGGGGCGTGGCTGCGATCCAGAAGCCAAGAATAGCTTTGCTGGGTGGGGAGGTTTTAGCGATTATCCATATGAAACGAAATGAAGGTCAATTTAGACAATTGGAGGGTTTAATTTCGTATTTTAGGAAAACATGAGAGGGAAATTGTAATTATTTCTTTTCTTTCTCTTTTATGTTACCAGAAAGTCAGAAACTTTTATTTGATTAGGTTATATCTCAGCAAAAATGTTTGAATAGTGTTTTATTTGTTAAAAAAATTAATTATATCATAAATAATTTTTTTTAAAATTTTAATTATTTTTTATTTCACATATATCATATCATAAGAAGTGTTATGATTTTTTTTCAAAATATTCAAAATAATCTCCCATCTGATATTATTTCAAATAATTCCCTATCTAAACACGTTCGTTGATTATAATTTTTACTCTAATCAAATCACACTCTATCATTGTTCTTCAATTTATCAATTTCAATGGCAAATTATCCTAGAAACAACTAGGAAGAGAAATGTTAACGTCTTATGTTTGACTTTTGTTTTGTCATATATTTTGTTTGGATAGAGTATTATTTAAAATAATTACTGTAACATTTTTTGTGATATGATATATATGAGATAAAAAGATAATTGAGAATATAAAAAAGTAAATTGAAAAATATATATATGATGCAAGTGAAATATTATTTGAGATATTTGTGCTATCCAAACACTCCTAGATTCTGTCATTTTTTGCTTTTGAAACTTCTTTTTGTTTTAAAAAGTATCCTATCATCTAAAATTATTTTTCATTTTTTCTTTTCTCAAAATGAACTCTTTTAAGTCAATTACAATTTATAATTGTCAATTTTTTTCTACAATTATAGGTAGAGTTGAAACTTATATCATTTATTTTTCTAGTACTGTCTCAACACTTTTTGCCTTTTCTTTTCTGGAAATCGACTCTATTAGTATATTCTTTGAACTTTTGAAGTGTCCAAAAAACCATTTTTCAGGAATAAATTTGTTGTTTCTTTTTTAAATATTTTACCAAAAATATTTTTATTATTAGTATTTTGGGAAATTTGTCAAATTGGTCCCTAACATTTACCAAAAACACTTTTTTAGTCCTTTACATATAAAATCAGCCAAAATGGTCCTTCACATTTAAATTGTGAGCCAATGTGGTCCTATTGCTCGTTTTTGCTCATTTCTCCGGCTAAAAATAGCACGCCTCTCTCACGTGGTCATATTTTTAGGGGCAAAACCGGAAACACATTTCATTACCTGTTAAAAGTAAAAGGTGTGGACAACCACCAAAATACACATTTCACCTTTGGCCCTCAAAGTTTCAAGAAACCCTAAATTGCATCCCACCGCCACGCCCTCAACTGACTCAGCCGCCTCCTCCCTCGCTATCCCTTCTCCTCTCTCCACTGTCCGTCCTCCCCCTCCCCCTCCTCATCGCCAGCATTTCTCCAACCTCCGGCAAGCTCTCTCCTTCGACGATGATATTGATGCGAGGGACTCGCAAGACGAGGGAGAGGATGAGGAAGAGCACCAGGAGGACGAGGAGGAGCTTCTCGAGCTGGAGCCCCGAATCGGATCTTGCCGGGTCCGGGAAGCTGCCGATGAGTTGTCTGTGGGAGGTGTTGAGGAGGCTCCCGCCTCCAACACTGTTGTCGGCGGCCAGGGTTTGCAAAGGATGGAGGGACACGAGTAAGCGGCTTTGGCGGGCGGCGGAGGAGCTGAGGCTTAGGGTTCCAGCTAAGGCCCAAATTGGATTCGTGGGATCGATGTTGCACAAATGTCCTGGACTTGTTAGACTCTCACTTAGAATGGAAAGGTTAGGACTTTCGGATATAAGTAAACAAGAACCAGATCTATGGATTCATCAAGCACATCACTTATACAGGAGAATTACAAAATAATTTTCGCCACCATTCGGGGATGCAATTCAGGTTTCTTGAAACTTTGAGGCCAAAGGTGAAATGTGTATTTTGGTGGTTGTCCACACCTTTTACTTTTAACAGGTAATGAAATGTGTTTCCGGTTTTGCCCCTAAAAATATGACCACGTGAGAGAGGCGTGCTATTTTTAGCCGGAGAAATGAGCAAAAACGAGCAATATGACCACATTGGCTCACAATTTAAATGTGAAGGACCATTTTGGCTGATTTTATATGTAAAGGACTAAAAAAGTGTTTTTGGTAAATGTTAGGGACCAATTTGGCAAATTTCCCTAGTATTTTTTTTGCAAGGATTAAGCTTTTTGGTGTTTTATTCATTTCCAAAACTGGCTCTAGACACTGAATCTGTCCCGGATCTTTCTGGACTCTTCTTTTCTCAGCTGCCCACCACTTCTTCTGCTAAACCTCTTCAGTCCTCAGAACCTTCTTCTTCATCTCTTCTCTAGACTCGAAAAGAAAGATCAAAGATCCTTCCTTCATTCTTTCAACCCCAGTACTCAAAAACTACTTCTCCCATTTCTTTGTTCACCCAATTTTTTTAATCCCTCGAAAGAAAAAAAATACAAAAAAGAAGAAGAAGACAATGTTCGGAGTAGTGTTCCCAAACCGCAGCTTCCCTATGGACATCTCCACGTTCACTCAAATCGACACCTTCCATTGGATCCTCGACATGAATACTTTCGTGGGTTTGTCTCAAAATCCGATCTTTTGTAGTAATTTATGTTGTTTTATTTAGCTAGTGTCCAAATTTTAACTAGTATTCGACTACTGTTCAATGATTCGCAGGTGAAGCTTACGATTCAATTCGAGAAATCTGCATATTCCTTCTCAACAACTTCACACTCCCTCCAGAAAAAGCCCTGGCCGTCTACATTCAATCCCCCGGTTCCCCTTTTCTGTACTGCGGCGCGGTGACTATCACGCGCCCTTCTGCAGTTCTATCTCTGCCGTGGCCGGAGCCCGGTGGACAGTTACAACTCACAGCGCCGGATTCAGCTCCATTATCTGCGAAAATTGGGGTTTCGGTGGAGGACATTTCGTCCCTCCCCTCCCTTGATGTTGCTGCTGAAAAGAAAATCGAACGGTTGGCCATGAAAGTTGGAGAGAATTTGTTCAATTTTATGCAGTCTTTTTGTGGGGTTGATGGGAGTAAGCTGGTAGTGCCCATGGATATTTTGGACCGGTGGTTTAAGAAGTTTCAGGAGCGGGCGAAGCGGGACCCTGAGTATTTGAAGGGTTTTGCTTTGTAGTTTTGAGGCCGAGCATTGACCATGATAGAAAGGTGGGCAAATTATGGGGTAGCTGTGATATGTAGATATAGAACAGAACCGCTGTTGGTTTGATTATTAGGATTTTGTGATGTTGAAAATTTGAAGTTAGTGGTTGTTGTTTGTTGTCCGCTGAGTTGTCCTGATTTCTCCACATTGAATCAAGAAGAAAGTTTGGTTCGTTAATGTTCAATCGCATAATTGCATTTGCTATTAGCTTATTGTCACTGAATTCGTAGCATCGCGGTGTGGGCTGAGTTTTGTGTGATGAATGTAGCTCTCTATGCACCTTGTAGTACTTGTGGAGGTTTAGAGAAACAACATTGCTAATTCTGTTTTTGTGTACATGCACAGGACAAAAAGAATGAAGAACTTATAAGAGAACAAAAGGTTTGGTTTTTTTCTTCTTGTCTGAAGTAGTATCAACTAAGTATAAGACTAAAGTTTAAGAAGCGGAGTGGTTCAATACTGGAAAGTAGTTTCATTGATGCTTCAGGATTTTGTTGTGTGGTAGTAATGTTAGTTGTGTGGCATAATGTTATTTCTTTGGCTTCATAATTCTGTGGGAAAGTTTTGACCTTTTTTATCTGGCGAGCGCTTTGTAGACTGTTACAAGTTGGAGGCCTGAAAAAATGTCTGAACTGAATAAAAATGCGATGTATTACTCCTATCCAGATTGAACCAAATCTGAGGTGTAGTTTTATGCCCGCAGTTCCATCTGGTAGAATTTATAGATAAGCACTAATAATGGAATTTTTGTTGTTAGCACTTGACATGGTTTTGTCCTCATAAGCTCTTGGTTAAGATAGACGATTCAGATGTAGGTAATCAGAAGGAAAATTTAAGAAGTAGAAGCCTTTTCAGCTAAATAGAGTCTCTAGTGGCTTTGGAAATCATGGCAAAATCATCCTGGAACAAATGAAATGCTGTGATCTATGACTTCAGGAAACTGGATAGAATTTAGTGGAAATTGAGGAATAAATCCTCAAAAAGTAACAGATCGAGGAATTCTGCAGTACTTCCAAATGTGACTGAAGTGATGCTCTGGCATTTCTGGTGATTGCTTATTTTTAATGTCGTCTGCTTTTATCCCTTTTGTTCATGTTTCTTTGTTTGCCTGATACGTTGAAAGCATGTGATGTAAATTTAGAGGATGAATGCATGTTGTCAATTGGATGCCACATATCAAAATGTTCATGCTTGTGTCATGAATTTTTTTAAAAAACATTTTGTGGGTTCTTATGAATTCTTTTGACTTCATGTCCTTCATTATTCTTGTAATGTATTGACTTTGTTTCTTTCAACAAAAGAACAATTGGCAATCCATTTGATATAATGTGGGATCATCAGAAGAACCTGGAACTATACAGAATAAAGACATCCCTTGTATTTTCTGTTGAATAAATTACACTTGCTACATCCCGAATTTTCTTCAGCATTTTGATCTGCAAATGTCGATGGAACCTTTAAATTCACAAGATTGCTTCTGGAAAAGTGTGTTGGCATTAGGTATATTTTGGTCATGGCCATATATATATATATATATATATATATATATATATATCCTTTCTGGAGCTATCTTTTACGTATTTATGGTTAAGGGTGTAATGCTTGCTTTATGCTGTATATGGTCATTGAAAGCATATTCAAGCCTGCAAGTGTTATTGGTATGCTGTTAATTTCAGCTGGATCAAATCTTATTTAGAAGAAAGTGCAGATAAATTTCTACAACACAAGCATACTGTTGGTTTGTATTCTCTGAAACTTTCTTAACTCGCATTTTTGCTAATTATTCCCAGTTTAATTAGTGTAAAACATCCTATACTGTAGTACCAAAGTGAAGATTAAAGGGCATGAAAGTGAAGATTTAAGGGCATGAAAGTGATGATTTAAGGGCATGACCGACCATGTGGAGTGAATTGTTATTGGTGAATTGAATTCATTAGTTTGATTGAAAACTTAAAAAGTTTGTTACCATGCTATTATAGTGTCAAACAGAGAAATTTTTCCTGCACAAGCAGCTATTTGGTATAAGATAGGATGTGATCTATGCAGACTATGGTAGTGAGTTGATTGAATGGCTTTTCCTTTGGCCATTGTTCGCTGTGTTAAAACATATTATGGATCGCCTTCTAATGCATGGTGGGGGTATCATTATCAGTTTAGGCACGTTGTTGCGATGGTGCGGGCGAACTGGTCACTTTTCTTGTACAAGTCATATTGTGTTCTGGGTGATAAATTGTCACCCTTTGTGCTAAACTTCGTGCTAGTGGGATTTTCTGAACCTTCTAGACCACATCTAGTCCTGAAAAGTAGTAGTTAATTAGTTTTCTGGGAACTAAATCGAGGGCAATATGCTAAGGTAAACGGTGTTATAATCACCCCTGATTCTCTCTGATGACTGACAGGTTGCTTCGTGTTATTCCGTGATTATGCAGTTTCCTGACTGGCTAGAAGGTTTGGTGCGAGCGTCTTGGCTGGAGCTAACTTGCCATAGTTAGACAAGATCAATGACGATTATCCAGGACATGTCCTCCCAAACTTTTCTCTAGGAAAAAAAATAATCCAGGAGGACATGAATTGTCGCACGAAAAAATGTAATCTATAACTGCTGCATTTCCGAAGGCATTCCCCAGTTATCTTGTGAGTGTATGTCAACAATGTCGGCAGAATAGTCACTGTCTGGCTTCCCTTTATCTGTAACATCGACATGGGCAACGTCTACTGTTCAAATGCCCAGATTGATATTAAATATTTCTGATTTGTGCAATCCTGCCAGAGTTCCAGGTTCTCTCTTGTTTTGGCCCTTTCATGATTTCATCTGTGCAAGATGAAACTCATTAAGCTGTCTCTTTGCTCCGACATAGACTACTTCGAGGTGCGTGGGAAGTGATAAGACAGATTTAATTGAAACTAAAATATCTCTCCTTTTTCTCCTTGAAGAAGAAAGCTTTGATGTATGTAATCTTGAGTAGTTGGGAGAGCCTTGCGAGTCCAGGGATTTGATCCATCCCTTCCCTTGACTTACATTTTTTTTCAGAATTTTTTGAAAGTTTTACGTGGGTGCAGAGACACTCGTTTGATCTAATAATGATTAAGTCTCTTTTAAATTTTCTATTGGGTCATTTGGATTCACCCCTTATCTTGGTATAAAGTATGGTATAAAGGAGGAGTAGATATAAAATAGAAACTATTGTATCGAATAAGAAAAAAAATGTAATCTTAGAGTTGGTACTACCCAAAATTGAACAAATGAAAATAGAAACGCCTGCCTAACTGTGAGGTGCAGAGAAATAACCCTTGTGTCAATACCATCCAAAGCCCAACAAGCTCCTGGACTTGTTTGTTGGCAAGACTACCTTAAGCTCAGCCATTTGAGCAGAAAAGGAAAGCCTGCCTCTCCTGGACTTGTTTGTTGGCAAGACTACCTTAAACTCAGCCATTTGAGCAGAAAAGGAAAGCCTGCCTTGTTTGGATTGCTTGTTTCCGTCGAAAAATATTGTCATTTTCCGTGATCACATTTCTGTATCACCTTTTTCCCTCACATATATCAAATCGCTACAGTAATTTTTCCATGAAAAATGACGGAAAATGCAATCCAAACACAACAAGTAGTGTCTTTGACTAAGAAACTACACCCCTACCAACCAGTACAAGTGTTGGATAAATTGTGAATATTGATCAAATAATGCTACTATTTATCAACCAAATTAATAGGTAAGTCACATTAAATTACAATATTCGTTCCATCCAAAGGAAAAAAAATAAAAGAAAGAAAGAGAAGAATAGATTGCGTTTGAAAGTATTAAAAAAATTATATTTTACATGAAATTTTTAGTGTCACTTTTTTTATGCTATTTTTATATTTATACTAAATTTCCTGTTTATTTAATTTGTCATATGTTATTTATTTAAATTTCTTCTATCCTTGCGTGATAAGTGAGATTTACATTAAATTTGATATATTTATATTAAATATCCCATTTATTTAATTTATCATGTATTATTTATTGAAATTTCTTCTATTCTTACGTGATAGTGGGATTTACATTGAAATTGACACTAAGCACTGAGACGACTGACATTTTCACTACTTTATTCAAAGTTACTGCGGTCTTTATCATCCAAACATGGCAAACATCCCACCAGTCTTAGTCTTAGCTCCGCAACCGGTACCATCATTTCATCTTTTTACCCCCATTTCCCAAATCCCAACTCACACACACACCCACGCAATTCTTGGTCTTCCCATCAATCAACGGTAGAGTTGAACAATCCAACTCTTCGACTTCCCTATTCCCAAGCCGAATAAAAAAAGCCCACCTGGGCACCCAGAGTTGCTACTAACTACTGCCATAGTTATTTAAACCGGTCCAGTTTGACAGTCAACCAATTAACTCAGTGAATCGGTCAATTAGTTGGGTCTCTAATCTTATTGAATAAGACCTATTGACTTATTAACAACCGATAGTTCAATCGAATTGAACCAAGAACCCTATCAATTTTGTAAAGAATTGGGTAGCATTAGTTTCCTGAATTGAATTGAGAATCCGCCCAATTTTATTAAGAATCGGGTAGGTCATAAAAATTTTAGTAAAGTGTTGTTATGGTTTGAACTTGGATCCCTTATGCATGTATAGAGAGTACACTTACCATAAGGCCACCAACCCATGTCAATTGATGGTCATTTTCACTTTATATGAACTTTTTAGCCAATCCTTTCTTTATTTTTAAAATTTCTGTAAAATAAATTTATTTGAAATCTTTTAATAAAACTTATTACTTCTTGGACTCAGTAGATTACGAAATGAATTATAAAAATAACATACTACAAAATTCATTTTAAATACAAACATTGTTCTTAATAACCTTTTACATTTAAAGTTTGTAAATAAACTAGATAATTATACCAAATAGACAAAATTTTACATTTGAAGGTAGGTGGATTACTGATTAAATTTAGATTTTATTGACTCGTAGAAGAATTAATTATTCTATAACAAATTAACTTAAATGAGCCTTTGCTATGGCATAATTTATTAATATTTATACCATACATCCTATATAAAAAATTATGAAATATATTTAATAACCTACCGGTTCAACCACCCATCAGTAATATGTTGATCCACCCCTTTAGTCGAGTTCCTCCCTGTGCCCGGTTTAATAACTCTGGCCAGCACTCCACTCCTCCTTAACACTCAAATTTGCACGCTCAACACACGCACTAGAAAGCACCCGCAGAAACACCAGAAAACAGAGATTGTGAATTGTGATTAGAGATGGAGGGAGCGGCGGAGAGTTCTAACGGTGTCCATGCGGAGGTTTCCGGAGACGGTGAAGACAAGAAAGATTTCTTTACCAAGCGGACTTCTCGACAAGAAGAAGAGACCACTCTTTACACAGTTTTCAACCGTTTGATTGCTGCGATGTTCTTTCCAAGCTCAGCATCTGCTCCTCTGCTTCGCCGGTCCAAAGCTGCTCTCGCCGAAAATGTTCCTCTGCTTCGCCTTGCTACTAAGAATACAGCTCGTCATGTCCTCCTCTGGACTCGCCGTGGCTCCCCTCTCCGAGCCCTTCTCGTTGTTTCCGTAAGAAATTACTCCACCCCAGATCGACTTTTCTTCTTCTTCTTCTTTGTCTCTTTTGTTTTCTGGGTATTATAGTATTAATTTTACTTGGTTTTAATTTTTCTCTTTTGCTTGATTCTTTGCTTCTAGTGTAGCTGAGGAATATAAATTTGGCACGAGAAATGATTTCAAACATGAATATACTGAATAAATTTACTTTTATTCTTGTTTTTCTTTTGTACTTTTTTTGGCGAAGTTTTCCTATTATCCAAAGCTTAAGGATAGTTTTTAACCATTACTTATTTTAAAGTAGAAGTTTTGCATGCTTGATTAGAATCTTCCAGAAGTTGATCCTTGTTCTTAATTTCTGTCTGTCAAAGCCCACGTAAGGCAATGTCGTATGCTTGAGTGGGTCATGATTTTTCGTATCAACTTAAACTACTTTAAAGGTGTAATTATCGGGGATCTTACAGAGTTGCGGTACTAATTTGACCAACCAAGTTCTAGTGTATCCAACTAAGATGATTTTGTGCGTATATTAAAATGCTGAATACATAGCCAGTTCTTTTCCCCCTTTTTTTCCGTAGCATATTGCTAGTTTACAAAGCGTGATCGAAGTAAGACAAAAAGCATTTGGTTTTCATCACAATACCAATTTCAGATGCTTGAAGTTACAGGATGAGATTAATACTCTGAGTTTACCTTACTGTTTCATCTTTGGGGATGTGTTCTGTTCAGGAAGAACAATCATTTGTAAAACTGTCCTTTTGATTGAACTGAAGGGGCAGTGGAGACTTGAAGTCATGGTTGGTCAATTTGTAAACACGAAAAATTGTGTCTGCAGCATTTTTATGAAAAAAGAGTTGATCTTCATCACTGTTGAATTGATGCTTCAAGCTGTATGTTATTGAGTTGGAAATTCCAGCACGCCATTATTGATATCTCTTTTGCTGCTGGTGATTGTTGCAGGTTGGAACAATTGCTCTTATGGCTCTGACAGGACTTCTAGTTTTTATGTTCTTCTATCTTGCTGCAAATGTAAATGCAATTGTGATATCTTCTCTCATGTCATTAGCAGCAGCTGGTGGATTGTTGGCTATCTTCTTTGCTTTTGTTACAGCCATCTATATTGGTGCATTGTCCGTTGCTGTGTTTGTTATTTCTGCTACAACTATTTCTGCAATTATTGCTCCTCTTATTACCGCAGGTAGACCTTTTAATTCAAGTCTCATCCTCCGTTCTTTCTTCTCCCACTTTGGCTCTTAAATGGACACATTCACTGAGCTTACTTTTTTTCTTTTATAAGCTCAGATCCAACAGGGTAACTGGTGCTTAACTTGTGTTTTTGGTGCTCATGTATTCATTTCAGTTTTTAGAGCTTCTCTCAGTTTGAGCTGCTTGTGCTTATCCTCGTTTAATAGTACTTTTTATTGGCATTAATCTCTTTGCCTGTACTTAAGTGTCCTACTGCATTGTGGTTATGTGCGTATGTACAAGTGCCCAGATGTCTTTCCTTAACAAGGTCTTCTGTTAAGTTGCATGGTAGTTTTTGACCAGGTTGGCTGAGCTATTAACATTATCAGGAAAGACCATGCATCACATCCGCTCTGATATTTTCTTCAAGTCCTCAAAGGCTCTTCCTGTTCTATTGTCCAATGACTAACAGCTTAACAGTTTCATAACAAAAATTAGTCGATAATTTTCGCTTTGAACCAAAATACTTGTACTGTAAGTGCATATTAATCGACATATTAATTGCATTTTAAGACTCCAATAAACTCATGGAATCGTGCTGCAATTTAATGCCTTAATTCATGCTATATAAATTTTAAAGATGATCCAAAGCATCTGGTGTACAGTCATGTACGCTTATTTAATTGGATAAGCTTGTTTAACCAGCTTTGGATTTCGATTCATTTATGTACTTCTTTTTGTGATTTTGTGCTTAATTTTTTTTCATAATTATGGTGTTATAGTTCTATGTTTTATTGACCCATGTCAGTTTGGCCAAACCACATAATCTTTGCTTTTAAGAAGTGATGATTTAAGGGCATGACTGACCGTGTGGAGTGATTTGTTATTGGTGAATTGAATTCATTAGTTTGATTGAAAACTTAAAAAGTTTGTTACCATGCTATTATAATGTCAAACAGAGAAAATTTTCCTACACAAGCAGCTATTTGGTATATAAGATAGGATGTGATCTATGCTGACTATGGTAGTGAGTTGATTGAATGGCTTTTCCTTTGGCCATTGTTCGCTGTGTTAAAACATATTATGGATCACTTTCTAATGCATGGTGGGGGTATCATTATCAGTTTAGGCACATCCTTGTGATGGTGCGGGCGAACTGGTCACTTTTCTTGTACAGGTCATATTGTGTTCTGGGTGCTAACTTGCCACTCTTTGTTCTAGTGGGATTTTCTGAACCTGCTAGACCACATCTAGTCATGAAAAGTAGTAGTTAATTAGATTTCTAGGAACTAAATCGAGGGCAATATGCTAAGGTAAACGGTGTTATAATCACCCCTGATTCTTTCTGATGACTGACAGGTTGCTCCGTGATTATGCAGTTTCCTGACTGGCTAGAAGGTTTGGTGCGAGCGTCTTGGCAGGAGCTAACTTGCCATAGTTAGACGAGATCAATGACGATTATCCAGGACATGCCCTCCCAAACTCTTCTCTAGGAAAAAAAATAATCCAGGAGGACATGAATTGTCGCACGAAAAAATGTAATCTATAACTGCTGCATTCCCGAAGGTATTCCCCAGTTATCTTGTGAGTGTATGTCAACAATGTCGGCAGAATAGTCACTGTCTGGCTTGCCTTTATCTCTTTGAAGAAGAAAGCTTTGATGTATGTAATCTTCGGGTTGGTACTACTGCCCAGAATTGAACAAATGAAAATCAGAAACGCCTGCGTAACCGTGGAAGTGCAGAGAAATAGCCCTTGTGTCAATACCATCCAACTCCCAACAACCTCCTCCTGGACTTGCCGGCAAGACTACCTGAAACTCGGCCATTTCACCAGAAAATGAAAGCCTTGAATCTTTGAACGAGAAACTACCGCTCCTACCAGCTGGTACTAGTGCTAGATTAATTGCGAATATTGCTCAAATAATGTGATTTATCAACCAAATTAATAGGTAAGTCACATTAAATTACAATGTCGATTCCATCCAAAGAAAAAAAAAATAAAAGAAAGAAAGAGCAGAATAGATTACGTCTCAAAGTATTAAAGAACTGATATTTTACATGACATCTTCAATATCATTTTTTCAGTGACAACTCAGTGTCATTTATATATGTATGTCAAATGTCCTACTTATCTAACTTGTTATGTGCTGTTTGTTAAAGTTTTTTCTATTCTCACGTGATAAGTGGGAGTAATGGCACAGAGGATTCCAAAATAGCTGCCAAAATAGCTGCGATCTTTATCATCCAAACACCGCACCACTCTTTGAGTTCCACAACCGCTAATATCATCTTATTTTTTGACCTCAATTCAACCTGGCTTTGCCAACACCCGCATATCCACACACACCCACACACTGGATGTAGGGATTAGGGATAGCAGAAGAAAAAAGCCCACCTGGCCACCCAGAGTTGATACTAACTAGTACCATAGTTATTAAACCGGCCTGATTTTGACGGTCAACCAATTAACCCGATAAACCGATCAATTAGTTGGGCCTTTAATTTTATCAAAGAAGATGTATTGGCTTATCAGAGAACTAATAATTCAATCAAATTGAACCAAGAGCCCAATCGGTTTTGTAAATGGTTCGAACTTGGGACCTTGTGCTTGTATATAGAGTACACTTACTACAAGGCCATCAGCTCATGTCAGTTGATGATCATTTTCACTTTATATGAACTTTTCTGTCAACCCTTTCTTTATTTTTTAAAACTTCTATAAAACAAATGTATTTGGAATATTTTAATAAAACTAATTACTTCCCAGACTCAATAGATAACGAAATAGATTTTAAAAATAACATATTACTTAATTCATTTCGAATACAAATATTGTTCCTAATAACCTTTTGCATTTAAAACTTCTAAACAAACTAGATAATTATATCAAATATAGATAAAATTTTACGTTTTAAGGTATGTGGATTACTAATTAAATTTAGATTTTACTGATTCTCAGAAGAATTAATTATTCTATAACGAATTAACTTAAATGAGCATGTGCTGGGACAGAGTTTATTAATGTTTATACAACACATCTTACATTCAAAATTATGAAATATAATAATATTTTTAAATATATTGAATGATCTACTGATTCAACCAGCCATCTATTGATTGAATAAGAAGATAATCCGTTGACCCATCCTTTGGGCGAGTTCCTCCCCGGCTCGGTTTAATAACTCTGGCCAGTACTACACTCCTCCTTAACACTCAAATTTGCACGCTCAACACACACACACACACACACACTAGAAAACACTAGAAAACAAAATTGTGAATCGTGTGACCAGAGATGGAGGGAGCGGCGGAGAATTCTAACGGCGTCAATGTCGAGGTTGTTGGAGACAGTGAAGACAAGAAAGATTTCTATGCCAAGCGGACTTCTCAACAAGAAGAAGAGATCCCTCTTTACATAGTTTTCAACCGTTTGATTGCTGCGATGTTCTTTCCAAGCTCAGCATCTGCTCCTCTGCTTCGCCGGTCCAAAGCTGCTCTCTCCGAAAATGTTCCTCTGCTTCGCCTTGCTACTAAGAATACAGCTCGTCATGTCCTCCTCTGGACTCGCCGTGGCTCCCCTCTCCGAGCCCTTCTCGTTGTTTCCGTAAGAAATTACTCCACCCCAGATCGACTTTTCTTCTTCTTCTTCTTTGTCTCTTTTGTTTTCTGGGTATTATAGTATTAATTTTACTTGGTTTTAATTTTTCTCTTTTTTGCTTGATTCTTTGCTTCTAGTGTAGCTGAGGAATATAAATTTGGCACGAGAAATGATTTCAAACATGAATATACTGAATAAATTTACTTTTATTCTCGTTTTTCTTTTGTACTTTTTTGGGTGAAGTTTTCCTATTATCCAAAAATTAAGGATAGTTTTTAACCATTACTTATTTCAAAGTAGAAATTTTGCATGCTTGATTAGAATCTTCCAGAAGTTGATCTTTGTTCTTAATTTCTGTCTGTCAAAGCCCACGTAAGGCAAAGTCGTATGCTTGAGTGGGTCATGATTTTTCGTATCAACTTAAACTACTTTAAAGGTGTAATTATTGGGGATCTTACAGAGTTGCGGTACTAATTTGACCAACCAAGTTCTAGTGTATCCAACTAAGATGATTTTGTACTTATATGAACATACTGAATACATAGCCAGTTCTTTTTCCCCTTTTTTCCCGCAGTATATTGCTAGTTTACAAAGCGTGATCGAAGTAAGACAAAAAGCATTTGGTTTGCATCACAATACCAATTTCGGATGCTTGAAGTTACAGGATGAGATTAATACTCTGAGTTTGCTTTACTGTTTCACCTTTGGGGATGTGTTCTGTTCAGGAAGAACAATGATTTGTAAAACTGTGCTTTTTATTGAACTGATGGGGTGATGGAGACTTGAAGTCATGGTTGGTCAATTTGTAAACACCTAAAATTGTGTCTGCACCTTATTTATGGAAAAAGAGTTGATCTTCATAGCTGTTGACTTGACGCTTGAAGCAGTATATTATTGAGTTGGAAATTCCAGCACGCCATTATTGATATCTCTTTTGCTGCTTGTGATTGCTCCAGGTTGGAACAATTGCTCTTCTGGCTCTGACAGGACTTCTAGTTTTCATGTTGTTCTTTGTTGCTGCAACTCTAAATGCAGTTGTGATATCTCTTCTCATGTCATTAGCAGCAGCTGGAGGATTCTTGGCTATCTTCTTTGCTTCTCTTACAGCCATCTACATTGGTGCATTGTCCGTTGCCGTGTTTGCTATTTCTGCTACAACTATATCTGCAATTATTGCTGTTCTTATTACCGCAGGTAGACCTTTTAATTCAAGTCTCATTCTCCCTTCTTTCTCCTCCCACTTTGGCTCTCAAATGGAGACATTCACTGAGCTTACTTTTTTTCTTTTATAAGCTTAGATCCAACAGGGTAACTGGTGCTTAACTTATGTTTTTGGTGCTCATGTATTCATTTCAGTTTTTAGAGCTTCTCTCAGTTTGAGCTGCTTGTGCTTATCCTCGTTTAATAGTACTTCTTATTGGCATTAATCTCTTTGCCTGTACTTAAGTGTCCTACTGCATTGTGGTTATATGCGTACATACAAGTGCCCAGATGTCCTTCCATGACAAGGTCTTCTGTTAAGTTGCATGGTAGTTTTTGACCGGGTTGGCTGATCTATTAACATTATCAGGAAAGACCATGCGTCACATCCGCTCTGATATCTTCTTTAAGTCCTCAAAGGCTCTTCCTGTTCTATTGTCCAATGACTAACAGCTTGACAGTATGGTTTTCTGCTCGTGTCATTTACGTAAACTGGTTTTGTACTTAAAATAACCACTCATCTGGTTTGGCTCGGAGATCCATGAATGAAATAGGCAACTAGGGATTCTGCAGTTCGCCTAAGTGAAACTTAATATTTATTTATGGTTCTTTGAGCTTTCATTTTTTCTTTTCTCATCAGGTTGGATCGGATTCTTTTGGACCATATGGGTGGCAACACAGAAGGGAGTAGGTCTAGCAAAGCAATCCTTGAATGTGACAGGGTCCGTGGTCTCAGCATATTCTTCTGCTAGAGTTGCACGCCAGCATGACTCACAATCCAACAAGTTAGCAGATTGATGGGCTGGGGTCGAGATATTAGCTCGTGTTGTCTACACTGTTGCATGCTGTAGTAGATAATACATGTTTGATCATGTAGGTTTGTGGAAAGTATGAGATTGTTGCTTGGAGGATTTTTGCTTTTTGTGTAAAAAGGAAGAAATGGGAAAAATATCTCGCATCTCTGCGTGGTACTTTGTACGAGTACACTCTCTTTTGTGCATATTTTGATAGTATGCTGGAGAATGATGCGGTAGAAATGGTTTTTTTTGCTTGTAAAATTTCTTCTTGTCTGGTATTCTTATTTCTTGACGAAGAGTGCTGTCGGTCTGAGACGGACGTGAAAGGAGTTCTTTTCATCAGAGCTTTCATTGTGGAGTTTAAAGGACGAAAACTGTTGGGTTTTGTTTCTGATTGGGGTGATTAAGGCCCATGGAGGCTGTACTTTGTCGAGTCCAGTCTCCGACTCTCATCAGTATGGTTACTGGACGAAGCAAGAAGAGGATGCGAAACAATCCAAAATCCATAGTCATTGTTGATTGGGCCAGCCCACGAAGTACCTATTAGATCCCAGAAATAATAAGTGCTTAGTAAAAGAAAACGAGCTCTGCTCTAACGTTGGACCAAACTCCGCAATGGTCTCTTGAGCTATTGGGTTTCCTTTGTTTGCCCCTTCTCCACTGACCTTTAGCCACTCATCTGGGAACGGTTTTTGACCATGCATAAGTAGCTTGGCTTTGAGTCTTTGACAGGAATTTGAAATTGAAGTATTAAATTCGATTTTTTTTTTCCATAGGCTAAACCTAATTTTTTTGAAACTGAGGTTTAGGGTTTTGATTTTTTTTTTTCATAGGCTAAACCTCATTCATTCTAAGCTTCCCTCCACTACCCATCCCCATCCCCACACCGTTTTCTAATAATTGAATTTGATTCTAATTTTTCTCATAATTAATTGTATGAAATTTTGATTATATAACGAACAGCTCTTGGGAAATTAAAAAAACTAGTTACGTTTGGATGTGTAACAAGATTTTTTTTTTCAAAAATTTAAAATAATTTATAAGTAACTAGTTCTATAAGCAAGATCACAATCTGCTACATGTTTACTTACATGTAAAATAAAAAGATTAGAAGAGAAAGTAAGCTTAGAACCAAGTTAAATTTGTTTCAAGAAGCATCATCAAGTTCCAAGAAAGCAAATAAAACGAATATATTGAACAAAAAAAAAAATTGAAACCCAAAATTGCAAGTCGTTACCTTGGACTTTTTACTTGAAAAATTCATGTTTACATTATTGTATTCACAAGGTGTCATTTTCTTTAGGTATAGTTGCTTACATCTTTTATTACGGCAAATACCTAACAATGCATAGGCATAATAATTTGGTTTAATCAGGACTTGGGCAGGATCTTAGATAGATAGTTTGCCTGAAAATGACTCTTGGCTGTTCTTAGTGATGCACTTATTTTGTTTTCTATAGAGTAACATTACTGAACAAGATAATTGTCACAAATCTTCCATCTCTCTTATTCAAAGGAAAAGTTTACCATATACAATCACTACTCCCTGTTGATAGGCAATAATTTCTCATATTGATTACATTAGATATTCATTCATAACTCTTACTGAAGGAAATATCTCTCTTTCGTTCCCTTTTACCACACAAACAAACACTCATTTTCTTGTGGTTCACGTAATTAAGAATTTATAGTTTTTGGTTTGCATAAGCTGATGCAATTAATCCTTAATGAATGAAAATCAATTAGGACCAGCTGAAAATTTCAGAAGAAATGAATTTTCAATCTTGGTCAACTAATTCATTTTTTTGCATTTCTTGAGTGGAATTTAGACCTTGGTTGCACTCAACAAATTCAGCATTTTTTTTTTTTTTTTGGAGAATTGGCGAGTTTTAGATAACAAAATAAGAATTTACACTCTAACCGTCAACTTTCCCCCCTTATCTTCCTCTACAATTCAGCACTTTTGCTCGTGTGAAATATGACACTCATTTTTTTTTGAATCTTTGACGTTCAATGCATTATAAGTAGGGAAATGCTTATACTTCAGGATAATCAGTATCGTCTGAACATTGAAAAAAAAAAAAAAAAAAAAAGAGCCATGACTGGCTTAATAATCAACTGGGGTGAAGGAGAAAGGAAAAAAAGGAACTAGTCATAATTAAGACAGGAAAAAGGGAAAAAAATGATGGCCACGTCAATTTTGAAAAAGATAGCATGCATGCAGAAGTAGGAAGGGCCAATTTACACATTACCCAAAAGCACAAAAAAGAAAAAAGAAAAAAGAAAAAAGAAAAAAGGAGAAGGGCTAATTTAATTCTTTCTCTCAGGAGTATGTCTTTATATATTACGCCTTCATTTGATTCACAAAAAGAAAATCCAGCAAAAAAGATAGCAGAATCATCATGGGGATATCCTAATTATACGATCATGCGAGCTCTTTTTCAACCCAATCTGGTCTGCCTAAAGTGAACTCCAAGCTCGGATTTTTACGTTCAAGATAGCTATTCGGCCGAGAAGAATCACATTCCTGCATCATTTTCCATAATACTATCAAGATTCTGCATGAGTTTTGAGACGTTTATTTTGTAACCGATCATTCTTTATGAATTAAATTTAGGAAGAGTCACATACCTCTATATGGTGCCCTGATCTTTGTTCCAATGGCATGGATGAGGAATGTCTGACCCCATTTAGATCACCAGTGGTACTTTGCATCCACCCCTCTCTGCTGCTGAAATTTCAAAAGAATATGTATCGAGTCAAATTGCAGAACAAGTAGGCATGTATACTCGGGATAAGGGCTGCCGAACCCTTATTTGTGTTTGAATTTGGTAGCTTAGACGTACATGCTAAATTACAACAAAAAAAATAGAATGCTTAGACAAGTGAATTAGCCACTTAAATTCTATCGTATTCAGAAAAGTACTAACAAATGTAGAATGATACTTAAATTTCTATGTCAGTTGGCAGGAAAACCTATAATCTTGTTGTCATTGACCGACAAGAAACTGGAAGTGCTTAAAGTTTGAGTTACTATAGTTCAACCTTTCACCCCGCTCTTCTAAGCCGAAAAGGAAATTAACAATGGAAAAGCTTTAAAAAGATAGGTTTTGATGTTTGAGATCATCATAAATTTTCCAGCTCTTTAGAATAGAAGCTCAAGCAATCGACCCCAGCTAGGCAGCTTTATTGGACCTACTGTTTAGGAATTCAATCGAGAGGCTAGCAACTGAGAATTCCCATGATCCTAATACAAGATTACATAACTAAGATATACATATATACTTGTTTGATGAATTTTTTTTTTCTATGCAACAATTTCTATACTTTGGTGATCCTGAACCACCTGAAAAAGCTATATAGAACCTAGTCAACATTCAAATGTGAGTTTGCATGAAAAGACACCAATAGTTACTGCTTTATTTTGGAGTTCACACATATGAAGATGTTAAAGTCATTCAAAGGTAATAATGTGTTCTACAAGTACATAAAATCGATAAGGATCTATATCTTGGCACAATAGTTTAGGCCATTTTGAGGCCTTTTATTTCATAAGTAGAAGAGACAGTGCTCTGGGCAGTTTGGACTATAAAGCAAATAAAGGATCGTACAGTTTGGACTGTCTGCCAATAAATAATTCAGCCATTTCATGAGTGAAAGACTTGCAAATTTTAAGACTTCATATTCGTTCAATGAGTTAAAAATAAATGCAGGAACTATTTGTCTTGAGGAAAACATAATGCAGGAACCACGCAGGCATGCAGGACTTTTCATGTTACATGGATGGACAAATTAGATTAGAATCCAATAACAAACTACAAGAAGTGGTATTCATTTTTCCTTTTTGATAAGCAAGAGGTTTTATTCGGATTTAAGTGAAGTCTATTAAGAGAGAAATGACCTGTGGAGAAAGAAATTTTGCTATTATATTCCTTCGAATTTCATTTTTTTTTTTTTTTTTTGAAAATATACAATTAGTTGGCTCTTGATGAAACATCGAAATCAAGGGAGTCCTCCATAGGCCATATCAAAGCAGCAATCACAAAATCAGTACAGCAGAAGTCATTTTCTTCGTCTTATTCTTGACTCTTACTTAGGGCTCCAATAGTTGTAAACTTCATAACTATTTATATATTCAGATGGAAACTCTATTCGAAATTTTTTTAATCTATTTCATTTTTTGTGAGCATGATACAAGAAACCATCCACAAACAAGACAAAGAGAATAATAAAAAGAATAGCTATACCCAGGCTAAACCATCCATCCACAGGTCTGAAATGAAGGCCATAAACGTGCCTTTTATTTATCTTTGGGTTTTAAAGCAACCCTAGTCTTTGGCAGACGTGAATTTACATGAACTGCTTTATTGTATTGTACTTGTGCTTGGAAGAAACCTTATTGAGACCTGAAGTTAATTTGAGGCACTTGTGTTCTAACTTCTAAGCTCCCAAAAGAAGGTGGATCCAAACTCTTCGTACAGTCAAGACCACATGTTTAATCAACCAACTAATTGTCTCATCTTTTTGAACATTCTTTAGCATTAACTTTTATCAACCTCTACCAAAAATAAGCTAAGTCTACAAAGTTTTACGGAAAGAAAAAGTGAACTCCTTGACAATAAGGGACAGAAATTGGTGAACCTAAGAAGGTATTCACATTATGAATTCAAGTAAAAACAAAGAAGAAGGGCACTTGACAAATGCATACAGCAGCGAGATTGAGAGATCATCAGTTCTTCAATTCCAACAAAAATTCCACGAAAAGCTTGGTTTAAGTAAGATATCAATGACAATTTTATAGTAACAACAATCATACTAATAGTCGTCATACTAATCATAATGGCAATAAGACAACATGATATAAAAAGTAAAAGTCCATGCACATCACAAACAACTTCTGGTGGTTTTCTACCCAAAAAATAAAAAAGTGTCTTTAAAAAGTAATTGTTGAAGGCATATTGAACATCGAAATTTCCAAATCAATTAGCACGTAATGTGGAGGGTCATATGATGAAATAAACCATCTGAGTGCAAGCAAACGAGTACAATGAACTGACTAATCATGATAACACCAAAAAAAAAAAAAAAAAAAAAGTTTTGGCAGAAGAGAAAATGGAGTCAAAGTAAGGCCAAGGACTTCATCAGTAGCAGCTCTCTCAGTAGAAGCTGCTATATACATGGCAATGCCTGTTATGTAGTACAAAGATTCAGAAGAAATGCACCAGACACCCTCCAAGATTAGTTAAATAATACTTTGAGAAAAGGAGAGCACTTAAGTCAAGACACTGGTCCTTTCTTGTTCCTATATGCAATGTCCTCGTGAAGAGAATTAAAGAAAAGGGTTTAAAAAATTAAAATAGTCATAACAGTGTGAACAAATAATTCCAAGGAGAAAAAGAAGAGATAGGGAAGCAGTAGTTGCTTTCCTTATCTTGTTTAACACCTTTGATTATCTTTCTACCTTTTCCAAATGCCTCTATGAAAAAGCTACATATGTAATCTCAGGTGAAAATCTCTCAAACACCGAGATCATAAAGAACGGAAACACAGACAGACTTAACCCCATCAGTATATAATTAAAAAATAAAAGAAGGGAAAGAAAAAACAAAACAGAACAAAAAAGCAAAAGCTGCCACAGGAATCCTTTTATTCTTCAAAAATGGCGGACGTGGGTTTGCATTTCTAAGTTTCAGGTACCATGCAAAAGAAAAAGGAAACAAATGCCATCAGTTCATATATACTGCCATTCATTATTTTAAAGCTCTACTTTGGCATTTAACAGAGATTTTCTCATAAAAAAGTATAAACATTTCCATATAATCCCAAAACTTCACCAAATCATCAAAATAATTTAATTTATTGGTGATGCTATATAAATACCTTGAGGAGTTACTCCATAAAGTAGTTGTAGTAGAAGGATATTCGGATTCTTGTTGTAATATTGATCCATCAGATGGTCCTCTTTGATCAATGAAACGGCGTAAACTGGAACGATCACCACCGGCGCCACTGCCGATTGTAGAGAGATCTTCATCACCTGATCCGTCTGACTGACCTGCAAGAAAATGTTGAAAACGTCAATGAATATTAATGCTTTATACAGTGCATGCAGATAACGAAAACAAGGACAAAAATTTGCATACATGGGCGGATTTTAAATATTGGATGGACATAGATACATGCATCTTTGAAATCAATATTGTCTAGCCTTAATGTACAACTTGTACAGCAGATGGCGTAAATCTATCCAGTACCATAAATAATCAGAAGAATAAATGCTGCTATGATAAAAAAAAGAGAAATGCTAAGCCAAGCAATACGAATTACCTGAGGAAGCTGCAGGTTTGTCAGTGGTTTTAACAGTTCGATACATCTGCATTGGAAAACAGTGATGGATTAAGACAAATTTAAGACCAAGTATAAAAACAATTAAACTTTTCTTTTTTACAATCTCTCTTCTTTTTTGTTTTTTTCTTGAATGCTCTAACTACGCTCATTCAACAGGTGCTACTTTTTTTTTTTGTTTTGGGTGGGTGGGTGGGGGGGGGGGGTTGGTTTCCGGTTGTTCTGGGAATTCTTTCTGGTCATGTCTTGGTTTCATCATTAATCACGAGGTTGATGTTTGATAAGGTAGTAATGAGCTGTGTATAATTGAAAAATGATGACTTACTTTTGTCTGTTATCATTCTATTCTATGCAGAACTACTATAATACTTCTCTCTCTTTCTTTCGTGGTTGTTTTGTGGTTGTGTCTGGTCCTCAGAAAGAAGGTCAGAACTCAGAAGACTAAAACTTCTCTCTCCTTTTCCTGCTTTAATTCATTCATTTAGTCATTCATTACTGCATTCATCGGCTATTGTGCCGGAGGGACAGACGGAGACCAAAACAGACATCATAAACCCCAGAGAGAGAAACATCCACGAGAGAGAAAGAGAGACACAAAGAAAAAGAGTGATTTTGAAGTGAGCCTGAGATTTTTTTTTTTATCCTTTTTGTTTATCTAAAAATAATTTTCATTTTGTTGTACCTGCAAATGGCTCTTGACATGAGCTAGAGTAAGATCTTTCACATCCATTAGCTCGAGAACTGACTTTGGAGTAGCCCCTGAATATTATCAGAATCAATCAAAGATCAAATTTTTATGCATCCTTAAAAATAATCAAGACTTCTGGGCTGAAAAAATTGATAGGAGAAAGCTAAACTATTTTAAGAAGAAAGGAAAGAGTTGATAATGTAAAAGTTTGGAAATTGGACGAAAATATACTTTCATGGCCACCAAGAAGCTCAACAGCATGAACAAACCGGGCATGAAGTGTACTTGTCCATCTCATTCTTGGTGCTCTCATGCTCCTTTTTGCCGGAAGTTTGGGTAGAAATCTTGATCTCATCATCCCATGGGAAGCATCTGAAGCCCCTAATCCATACTGATTATGATGATGGTGCAGCTGATAGGATGATGAGAGCCCGAGCCCATTAAACCTTGAAGAAGCCCCACTAGGTTGATGTAGTCGATGATAAGCCGAGGAAGCTGCTGCATTAGGTCCCCCGGCAGCGTTCAAGATCGATAAATGATCCAAACCACCATTGAAATAAGGTGAAGACGACTGATTAACCACAGAAGCTGATGATGATTGTGACAGTGAGGATGACCAAGAGGGATAATTGGCCATTGAATAGAAGCCCATCTTTGGATCCTTAACCTCTCTTGTATGATGGTCTAAAGGCAAGAAAGGAAATGAACGGTTGTGGTTATAAACCGGGATACCCTTTATTGGCCTTAATCCATCTGAAACATCTAGCAATGAAACCCCATGATTGATGTGATTCATCTGCTGCTGGCTATTTGGTTGCTGATAAATACTTATGTTTGGTGCCGTTTGGTTGTAAGGGTTTTGAGGTTGGTCTTCATGGTGAAGATGATGAGTTCCTCCACCTGCAAAGCTTCTATGCCGGTGGTGGTGGTTTTGGTGGCTCTCATCAGTGAGTGAATTTGCTGCTGGATGCGCCAAGGAAAGCTCGGTGTATGCTTGAACCGTGGTGTTGGATTTTTGTACTTGTACTTCTCTTCTGGTACTATCGAGATCGAAACAGCTGCTGAGGGGATTTATTTCATCGATACTGTTGCAAATTTGTGAAGAGGAACTACAAGGAGGACTAATGTGGAGAGAAAGATCAGGTCCTGGTTTTGAAGATTGTTCAAAAGGCATACTTGTTTTTTTTTTTTTTCTTGGTTCTAATTTCTCCTGGCTATAGTACCTCTTACTCCTCTGCCAAGAAATGGTTGCTTTTCTTTTCTTTATTGGAGAATCCAAAACCCAAAATTTATACGAGGAAACAAGAGTAGTAGAGCATTAGTGCTATAGCACACACAAGAAAAAGTTCATAAAGACATAAAAGAAAGAAAAGAAAGTTAAACAAGAACCACTTGTTAACTTTGCTTCTTGGGGGATTTATACCAGGCAGGCAGCAAATTCCCTTGGAGATTGTAAAGCCATAAAAGAAGATCTTGCTCTATTTGCTTTCAAAGCTACAAGAAGAAAAGAGAAGAGAACTACAACTACTACAAAAAAGTGGAAGCTAGCGACTCTTTCTGAGTTTTAACAAGTTTTTTGTATCCTCTTTGGGAGAGATAGAGAGAGAGATGGGGAGTTTATCTTTGGGCGTGTCTTGTCTGAAGTCTTAACTAAGCTGTGGTTTGAGGGAATGGAATGAAGGAAAGACACAAGAGAAAGAAGGAATTCCAGAAAGGCATGAATGTAAAGGGAGAGAAAGAAGGGGGGCTGGGGGGTATTGGACCTATTGGTGGTTCCTTCCCTCGAGAGTATATCTCGGAAAATGACACTAGAAGAACAAGGAGGTCTCCTCTCTATCTCTATTCTCTAGTCAAACCAAGCAGAAAAGCAAGGCATAGCAAACAAGAAAACAAAAAACACAATCACAAACAGAACAAGAAAACAAAATACTGCTAATATAAAAAATTAGAAAATTAGTTTTTAAAAAAATAAAAAAAGTTACATTGTCACTTTTTGTTGATTTCCCAAGCTACTATTCCTTTCCTTCCCCGTAGTCGACGGGTTAAATTTTTGTGAAAGGGAAAGAGGCTGATTCCTTTTCCCCCACCGTCTTCGCTTCCTTCTCTCTCATTTCTCACACACGGACACATGTTGCATTTTACTATTGTTCGTTTCAGTGGGTAAAGTACATTAAGAACTCTACTTTTGTGCTATAAAAGGCAGGTCAGAGTTGCAGCCTAAATACATACTATATATTATGTTAGTAATATATATATAAACGATCGACTAGTCCTGAGAACTCGATCATGAGATCTTCGATCTCTATTTTTTTTTTTTTTTATCAATTTTATCTTTTTGACTCATTAGATCATGCAACTTTTTTTTTTTTTTCCAATTTTTTGTACATTAGTTCTAGTTCAGATATATATATATATGTAATTATATTTTAATCTCATGGTGTATATATATATATATATATGTGGAGATAAAGTACATTTGTAGTATATAGGATAGACCGTCGTCCCATTGACTTCAGTGATGAGAGCCCACATAACAAAAAGATTGTATTTGTATTGATAGGATTAACATGTGCATAAATCCATAGAAAAACCCACAAATACACCTTCTAATTCCCTTTCATACTCCCAAATATTCCCTCCTAATCTTTCAACAACTTTGTCTGGCATCATGGGGGTTTTTATTAAGTCTTCCTCACATGACCGTGCATTTAAACCCCTCATTGACTCCACCACCATCCCCTCTGCCCTCTCCCCCTAATTTTGTTAAGGTTTCCAAAACCCTAGGCTGAATCAATGGGTGAAACCGGATTTCTTTATTGTCGGCATTCTGTAACTCCACATATTGGGAAGCAATTATTTCTCTGCAACTTCACTAGACATTGCAAACATCTTTGCTTCATTGAATTTTTAAACCGGAATATGTCTTTACTCCCACTTGCTTCGATGTTACTCTATATCACAAAAGTGTTGGAAGCACCAATTCTGGAAGAGAGTAACTTATCCTATACTGTTCATTTAGACACAGAAAAAAAAAATTATTATTATTTTTTTAAAAAAAAGCGAAGTACGGTCTTTTTTTCTTTTTTTTTTTTAAAAAAAAACATTGCTTCATTACTCTCAATTTGTTCGGAACTGTGGAAAAGACACCCTCTGTAATGTAAATGTGTGTACAACATCCGAAAAATCAAAAGACTTGGAAAATTCCTTCCATCAATTGTTCTTGATGCTTATAACATACGTAATTTACCGTGTCAAGCTTGATGCATGTCCACGCAAGTACCTTTTCTGCTGTAGCGTAACACTCCACAAGAAGGCTAACTAAAGTCTCTGGCTTCAAACCTCATACTACATGTAATTGTGCACATGTTGCTTATGGATTTACATTTGTTTGCAAAAATAAATTTTTTATTTTTTGAAAGAAGATTATTTTTTTTTAAAATTAGAATAATTATTGTAACATTTTTTTCGTGATGCGATGTGTGTGAGATCAAGATGTGGTCGAAAAGATAAAAAAGAAATTGAAAAATGTGTCTGTGATGCGAGTAAAAAAGTTTTCAAATAATAATAACGTATTCAAACACATCCGACAAAAAATCCAATATCGTATTTGTTTCCAATTTCGAACGAATAATCTGGCATCTCTTTCCATTTAAGGCCTCATCAGACCAACATGTGATGGTACTCAGTCCTATCTGAACTTCTATCATATGCTTGGTAACCGATGTTTGATCTTGCAAAACCGATCTGTATAATTTCGATAAAATATTTGTTGTATAAAAGAATTATAATGTTCACTCAATGTGACGGCCTTTTTGCATAGACAATTGAATGTTGAACATTTTGCTCGAAGGTATTGCTGAATTATTAAAAGTAATGTGGTTAATTAGTTTGATGGACTAATAATCGCATAATGTTAAAAGGAATAAAAGTTGACATATTCTCATTTCTAAAGCCTTTATCATGATCTACTGAAATATGAAATTTGAATCTCTAGAAATTGGCTTTAGTTAGATGATAAAGAAAACATGGAGTATATATATATAAACCTGAATAAGGAAATCAAAAATTAAAAACTTCTATGGTACTTAGATTTACTCATAAGTAATTATACTTGTATAACGCTGATTAAAAAGTCGACTCATACATTAACCTGTATAATTAAATTTTGGACTTGAAGTTTGGTATAATTTTAATTTTAAGTCCATGGAGTACATTCAAGTCGACTCATACGTTGTTACTCCTGCTGCAAGTGCAGTAAAGCTTTGAGCAATCTGTCTTATGACAAGCTACATCTATCTACTTAGCACACAAATAAAAAGAAAAAGTCTTTGACTCTTGAAACAGTGAATTTAATAGACTTTTGAAGCTATAATTGAAGAAATTGATCAATGCCAAATTGATCCGTGCATAAAGAAAAAGAGAAGGAAAAAAAATATATACAAGGAAAAGGACTATACGGGGTCGTTGAGAGAATCAAAGAATTAGAGCAACGAAAATCACAGTTCTTGAAGAAAACTCCAATTCTCATGTTGTAATTTAATTAGTATATCGCTATCCTAGACTCCTAGTGAATAAGACATTGTCCACCCCACGTAAATGGATTGTACTACCACCGTGGAAAAGGCACTGGATAAATCATGCATGAAAATTTCGACTTCTTTTTCAAACCTTTGGACCCAATTTGTGAGTTGACACAACATTGGGAGGGTAGGACAATACCACCACATTCTTATTACAGTGTGATCTTAGCACCACATTCTCATTATAGTGTGATCTTAGCACATTTAGATGTGATTGTGATTATTAGAATCTACTCACATGAACACAGTGAAATGAAATTTAAAATGTGCAAACATTGATAATTCGACTATGCTTTGTGAGTACATGCATTTGTAGCTGGGAGTCATGTTATGCTAATTTTTTGGTTGGAATTGGCAATTACCCATTGAGGCTTTGGATGATTTGACCCATGATTTAGCATGAAATGGAATAAATGTATGTTATATAAATATATATTTAGAGATCTATAATATCAAATGAACTTAGTTACAAACTCGTTTTTCCCTCTCTGGTTCCCCGCTGTTGCAATAACCTTAATATAATAGACCAAAAAAAAAAGGGAAAAGGGATGGAATTCATAGGGGTGAAAGATGGAAGCATGTTAGCTTTATTGGCTTGAGGCTTGAGAATGTATACACCAGGGCTAATTTGCCAAAAAAGATTTGTAGATTGCAAAATCAATTGGAGACTGGACCTGTTTTGTTAATATTATCCAACGACTTGTCTTGGCTTACCATAAAGTAAAGATGATTATATAAAAGACCAACAAAATTTTGGCTTTTTTTGTCTTTTTTGTTGCGAGGCGTAACAACATAAGCAACGTTAACATTTATTTATGAAAATTTTAGTAGCATTATAGATGTTATACTATGAAAATTATAAGAACTTTACCATTCAGACACACATATTCACACATACTCTTACTTTTAAATATTCCTTCCTAAATCTAACTTTGCTTTTTTGAAAAAAAAATTAAACACTCGAGGTTCATGTTGATTAGTGTCCATTCAAATGAAGACTTCTTGTTTGGATTGCAATTTTCTAGAGTTTTTATAAAAGAAATGTACTGTAACGATTTGATACATGTGAGGTAAAAAAGTGATTGAAAAATGTGTTCACGAAAAACGTAGAAATTTTTTGATGAAAACTAGCTTTCCAAACAAGGCCGTGCATGAATAATAGCATTGAGGTTGGCATCTTAGTTAATACACCACTTCTGTGAATTTTGAAAAAGAAAATTATTGGATTTTAATCTTTCTTATTCATTGTATAACCGTACCTTAGCATCTACTATTGTTATCCTCTTGAGTTCATGAACTGTTGTTATCTTCTTGACTTCATGTGAGCTTGAGATTTTCCCATGCCACATGGTCCCAATTAATTCTTGCCAGTCTGAAAAGAATGTATCAATATACGAAAGAGGATGTGGAATAGCTTACTACCAACCACACTGGTACTGTTCTCCATTCTATACCATTCCCATCAAATGAACCATTTTGCAGTGGGTCCCTAGCAATAAACTTTGAATAGAAAAGCATAAAAGCGTCCAATCACATAGTTCTTGCAGAAATTTTCGTATATATATATATATATATTTGTTTTTTTGTAGGGTAACTGTGTGAATTAAGAGTGGGAAAGGAAGATGGAGATTTGAATTCAAGATTTTTAATTTTGAGATCTAAACTTTAGCTACTAAACTAAAGATAGATCATAATTTACGTACACTATAAAATTAAATCTTTGCACCCTTTTATGGTCAGATAAATTAAAAAGTTTAGTGCACACAATACAGGTACTTTTTACCTAAGACCTTTTTTAATGTTAGCTATATGTTGAATATAAAGAGTAAAGAGTATTAGTAGATGGATTAATCTTTTATACATTATCAATGTATACACTATCACCATTAGATGTATGACATTAATCTTAATAAAATTTAAAATTCAATCAAATTTTACATATATATCACGTATCCAACCGTAATAATATATACACTGGTAGTATATATAAAATTAACTTTTAGTACATATGTACTTAATTCATTCAAGTACACTATAAAAGCAATGCCAGGTGTACACCTACAGCACGAGTTTAGGTGCATATTTCATGTATTATTTGCGAGATACATAACCAATTGTCATGTAATTGTGGTCCATTTCAATTAAAAACAAAAAGAAATTCGTGATACTTTTCTGTCTTTTATTTTATTATATTATTGGGCAAATTACACTTTATCCCCTTATGGTTTAGTGTTTTTATACATAACGCCCCTATGGTTTAAAAAACTATACATAATTTCCTCATGATTTAGATTAAAGTGTCAAAATAACGGAATTTGCAATCCATAATGGAGTCAGTTAAAATATCAAAAATACCCCTATGTAAAGTTGAAAATTATTTATTAACCACAGGAGAGTTATGTGTATATTTTAAAAACCATAAAGAGGTTATATGGTAAAATATTAAACCATAAGGGGGTTGTATGGTAAAATATAAAGTAATACTGGGTTAGTGCATCATGTATATTATATTTATATATTTCGATCATTTCAGCCATTTTAAATTTTAAATAAGGGTAATTTTGACATTTTCAAAGGTTCCGTTATGAATGATCATTTTCGTTACTTTGACACTTTAATCCAAAATATGATGGAATTATGTATTGTTTTTAAAATCATATGAGGGTTATGTACAAAAATACTACACCATAGGGGGGTAAAATGTAATTTACCCTATATTATTAATTAATGCAACGGCACGAGCAATTTGATTCATAAAAATATTGTTTTATGTATGTGCATGATTTCTCCCGACAACCAGAAAGAACAGCATGAGAGCATTTTAACCAAAAAGTAAAGCTATTTAATGACTAAGATCATACTAAGGCTGGACTTTGCTGTGATATTTATTCTGTGTGGGGTCCAGTAATTGGACGGTTTGTCTGAAATATGCATAATGTTCCGCATTTTAGCTTTCCTTCCCCAAGGAAAATCGTTCCAGTAATACGGTATAGAGGGCCATTTGTCAATTATATGATATATCCAATGGTGGGTATAAAATCTTTTACACTGTTAGATTCAATGTTTGAATCCTCTAGAATAGTTAGGGATACGAAGAGTGTGGAAAAGATGAAGAAAAAAAAAATCTAATAATTGAAAGTAAGACGAGCGTGAAGAAGCGGTAGTCAATATAGAGTCATCTCAACTGTCAAATTTAGAATTTAAATTCTTCGTTTGACATTTAGGGATAGGACGTAAGTAAGGAGGCGTGCGAGGAAAACCCAAAAAAAGGTTGGTGTAGAAATATATAATGATGTAAGAAAATGATGATGGATATTACATAAGAATCTAGTAGCATTATACAAATAAAGTAAGTTTGAAAGTTACAGCCATATAAAACTCTCTCTCAATTGGTATCACAAAAATTATAATTTTGAAAGCTTTAGTCATGTTTAAAACTCTCCCCCTCTCTCTCTCTCGGTACTTGTATAAAACACTCAATTAGGATGTTAAATATTTGTTAAAAGTATCCAATAATTAAGAGTGAAAATACCTAAAATATAGTAACAAGGAGATAGAATGAGGATAGACTTGAGAATTTTAGTGATCAAGAGTAGTATGTGACTTAAATATTTAGAATATAAGGATAAGGAGATAAGATAAGGATGGATTTGAGATTTTATTTTGACAAAAGCAAATTTCATCAACAAATTGCTGAAAATCGTTCACCACGATTTGATTTGATTTGATTTGCATCACTGCTTGAAAATTTTAATGGTTAAGAATGGTATGTAACTTTTAATTACATCGTTTTTAACATTCTTATTTTCTTATTACATAATGATCATGTACTAATACAATACCGTATGATCTACAACTAAACTTTATGAAGTATTTTCCTTCCAATCCACAATGCTATATGCATTTCTAGGCCAAAGGCAAGAAGTGTTGCATGCAATGACTTGATTGCGTCAGAAATTAGCTTTTATGGAGCTGGCATGCAATGGTGTTTATTTTTTTTTTTTTAGCTTTTTCGGCCAAATTAGGTAGAAAAATTTTGGTAGATTAACAACTACAAACCGAACGCAAAATTACTTAAAATCAGAAAAAGAATAACTACTAAAAACGTAAGAGCACAATGAGGTGGAAGTTTTCCGCTGTACCGAATTAGATGATTGATGGACTAAATTGATGCGGTTGTTCTGCATGGGGTCGATAGATTTGGAGCATATTTTCAGACACAATTTATGAAGTTGAGTTAAATTATGGAACTACCATTTGGGAGAATAAAACTGCTCTTTTTGGACTATTCTGCCAACTATGTCTGTCTGGATCCGGATCGGCTTATTATTATTTTTTCAATACATCATTACTTTCATAATTGTTTGTTGAAAATTCACTTGTAGCTATAATTTGTAACTAAACTTCTAGAATATATTCACTCTGTGAAAAAACTAACTATTTTTCTCCAAGAGCTTCACTTGACAATATACAAATAGTTAATAGTAATAACATGTTGGAACAAATCCAGCTCCGCAGCTCCGCTAGATTCCTCCGCGCACTTAACGTGTTCGGGCCGGGTTGGGGCACCGGGCTCGAGCCGCAGGGGATTAGTTGGCTCCCTAAGAATTGACCCGGACACCCCTGTGTCGACAAAAAAATAATAATAATAAAATAAAAAAATAACATGTTGGAACGACACAGTAAAAGTCTATATAACGGCCGGGGACATAATAATGTTCTAAATTTACTAAGGTGTTGATCAAAAAGGAAAGCATTTTTTGCTCCTCGTTGTTTGGAGAACTGAAGAAAAGGGATAAAGTATTTAATTTGATATTTCTCTCGATAAACAGCAATTCTAATTTTCACTCTCTTTTTCTGAAACATGTACTATAAATGAAGGAGGTGAGAAAAGATAATTATGTACACATAAAAAGTCAGTGCTAAGATCACTACTTTGTTATTTATATTATTTGTTATGCTTTTGTTAAGCTTAATTAGCATTCTCCTATAGTTACTGATATGTCATATATAAACTCAATTGGTTCGAAATATTAAATAACCAGCCGAGTCTACAGTTTTTAGTTGGCACGAAGTTATTGTACGTACCACATAATTTCTTCGAATATCCCATTCTGGTCTGGTATTTTCCTGCAATCTCACGTAAAAACTCAGTTGGATAAAATAGCACCTATGACTTCCGAGAGCTGCAACTCCCCAAAGTATCATAATTTAACTGAAAAATACTATTAGGGTAGACAGAGAGCGGTACAAAATCTATTTGCCAATGGAATTAACTTACAGAAAAAGAAAAAACTGACATTTAATTAGTTCAAAAATCAACGCGAGTTGGCCTTAAAAAAAATCTTATGGAAATTTAGAGTTGTAATCCATATGATAATGATCCAAACTTTATTGTTAAGAGATATTTTTTTAAAAAAAAAAAAATTCTTTTCCAGAAGAGACAAGTTTGATTCTTGGATGCCCGATAGAGGAGGGACTAATCATATCAGATGCACCAAATTAGTAGCAAGTCTGTCGACCATTTAACCACCTTTGAAGTTGAGAAATTATGAGTTCAGTCCAAAGGAGAGATGATGACTTTCAACAAATATCAATATATTATGTTACGTACAGGGATTAGAACCCAGAATTTCTACATTTTGGAATTTCAATCTTAGCCATTAGATCTCGTTAGTTAATTTATTGTAGCTCTCCAAGACAATGAAACGATAGTGCTGAAATTATTTTGATGTACATAGGTACAGCAGAAATATTGAAGGCGAATGCATAAGGTCATGTTCGATCTATAAATTCTTATGTCTTGTAAGTTGACAACTCAAAATGAAAAGAAACAAGAAATGGCTCGTTTTCCAAGTGACTTGTTCTACTATTTATTTCCTACTCGAAACATAAATACGAGTAAAGATTCTTGAAGCATTGCATGGTCATCTGATCGTTATGTTTCTCATTTATGTGATGTAAAAAGTCCACCAAACCTCTAACAAAACCATGCTTTTCTAAAGCTCATTCTATAGAACCAAATCAACTTGATTTCCACGAAATAATATTCCTTTTTCAAGAAAAATTCATCCCGTGAAATGTCCCCCTTTTCTTTCGAGTATTTAATGTTCTTTCACTCTTTTCATCACTTCTTCCAACTTTCTCGATCAACCTATCTATGCATTTCTGCTTAGAAAAGCATTCCTTTTGGTGAAGTGATGAGACATTGCCTGTGTAAAAAGCTGATTGTAAGAAGTAGTTGGAAGAGTTTGAGAGACTTGGAATTGAACCACAAAGTAGAAAAAATTTTCTCTATTTGTGAAACATTTTCTTGTTACTTTTCCTAGCCAATACGGCAAAAATATTAAGCTCAGAATGTCAGTAACGATAAAGGTTGAGATTGTGAATGGGTTAATTCTATTGTTGGAAAGAAAACAAAACTTTTCTTTTTCTTTAATGATCAAGACAAATTTTGTTCTATAACTCAAAAATTTAGGGTACTCTAAGACAAATTGACTCTTTTGGCCCCTAAAAGAAAAACAGGATAAATTCTTTATTATTCGACTTCTAATCATTTGGTTTCTCAATCATGTGGATCAGTTGGAAGTATTCAATTATAGTACTACTGCTACTAGAATCATCTAAAATAACCTAACCTTTGGATGGATGACTCACCTTCTTATTGAGAAATGTTGCTATCAGCCATATGGTAATCGTTGGCTAACTCCACTTGTTTTTCTCAGTACTCCGGTAGGGTTACTTTAATCTTTTCTGGTCAACAAGTTTTGACATTTTTCAACCTGACAGCCACAGACAGTAAAGAATTGTCTTTAGGAAATTTCTGTTGGGCTTAAATTCTCTCCAGCCCATCGGAGGTCGAATGGCAATATATATATATATATATATTTTTTTTTTTTTTTGCCCTTGTTTTGCCAACTTTGTGATCAGAGTTTAAATTTATTTGAAATGCTCGTAGTACTCTAGTGGGTTCTAACTCTAGGTATACACAAATAGGGGATTTGGAACCTCAGCAATTCTTAGTTCAAAAAATAGCACGAGACAATGTAGAAACTTGCATGTATGGCTTCTAAGCTATTCTATTTTCTTTTCTTTTGCTCCTTTTTGTTTGTAGAATATGTTTGTAAACGCACTTAGCTTGGATTTTAGATCAAAATATTATACTAAAAAACTTTTTTTTTTGGCTGATTCTGAAGATAAAATTGAATAAGATTATAGGTGAGGATCCAAGATCTTAGACGAGAGATGATATTTCGTTGCATAATATTGTCAGTATTCCCTCATTACGTAATATATAATGTTGGTTAATCCATCTTTATTTAGCATCAATAATCATGGAGAATGCACGAAACTGTATTGAGAGTGACCTATCCCAAATTTCCCAATACCACAAGATACCTCATATGCCACTATCAACAAGGGCATGTAGGACGTTTAGTTCAACCATGACCTTTAGCTTTCGGGAACCATGGTTGTCTTAAAAGAACTTTCGTGTTCCCGTTTAATTACGCCAAATTTATTGGTACAGATTACGTCAAAGGAAATGTTTTTATCAATCTCAAGAATTAGAGAGGATATATCAATTTCATTCTGTGGTAGCGAGGTCTAGTCGAATTATTATATTGGATCTGTGTTGGTTGGCCAAGAGTGTCAAGGGTCCCATTCTTACTGTTCAATTCTCCAGTTTACAATGCAAATATGCCATCAATATGCCCAGTGCTGTCTACCGATGGAGAGAGATCATGGAGATGTCAAAGGACTCGTGGACAAAATCCAATTATATGGAACAAATATGTATGACAGGGCCGACGTTAATCAGCAGCATGAATAGATCATCAAACTCGAATTGGGATCATGCAGTTTTCTTGAAAACTACATCTGGTATAAATTCATGCGCATATACATACATTATGTACATTGAGCTTTACAAATCAATGATCTGAATAGTCGCCCTTGGTGGAGGATAATATGAGCACGGAGGTTAATCAGGTATCAATTTTGTCACATCATGTTCGAATGGCAAAGATAAGCTACAATTATTAACTTAAAAAGAGAGGACAAGCAGAGAACTTTTCCTAAGGCTGGAATGTGCTAATCTAGCGTCGTAGACCATATGTTGTACCGCAGGGAATTACAATACTAGATTAGCAAATTTTTAGCATGCATGATAATCATCCAACGTACGTCAGATCAGATGACTGGATTGGGAATAGGAGCTGGGATTTGATGTTTGTGAATGTGAAAACCATTGTTGGGAGTCGAGACAAAGCATTCATCTCTTTTTGTGTTGCATGACCTCCAAAACTATGTATGTATGGTACGAGTTTTACTTAGTGTAAATTTCTATAATGCAGAAAACTAATCATCACTCGTCACTTTTAAAAGTATATAGATTTCATTAATTTTTACATCTTTGAATATTCATTTACTTTCAACATCAGTCAGTACATGTTGATGGCACCATTTTCAACGGCTAAGAATATGCTATACCCTAATACTTCTCTATTTCCCTGATGCGAGATACATGCTAGATGTAGGAACAAGAAATTGGCCGAAAAGCAACTTCCATAAAAGAAAACGAAAAAGGAAAATATATGTTTACCAAGAATTTCACTACCTAATTACTATAAAGTAGTCTAAAAAAAAAAGGGGGGAATAGTAGTATATAAAAGCCAGCAAAAGGGCGGTTGAATGTTATGTGACAGTCAAAACATCATAGTACGGACTAGGCAGCCCTCTATTCCCACATGTCTGAAAGCTTTAGTTCAATTATTGAAGTAATGATGGTGGCCAATGTCAAAAAAGTTGAAAACATAATTTGTTGATTACTTGAGATTACTTAATCGATTTGAACTTTACACGCAATTATTTGAGCTCATGATTTCACACATATTGAGGGGAAAAGTGGGTTGTGATGAGTTGATGGAGGATTTGATGGAGAAAAAGGAATGTGAGGATAAATATATGATGGTTGAAATGGAATGGCTCCCAAAGACAGACAGATGCCGAGAGGCTGATCTGATCTGATGTCAAGATTGGTAAGAAAAGAATAGGAAAAATAGATAGCTAGATTCCCGGGAAGTCATGTGAGAGAAAGATGTCATCACATGACCTATTTAACTCTTTTGGGACTATGATCTTTCTTAATTAAGACAGCATATAAACTAAACAACCAAAAGGGGCGTAGACTTCGTATGTGCTGTGTTGTGGGTACATTTTGATATATGTTGCATGGACAATTTGGAAAGGAAGATGTTTTTATACCTTTGGCTTGATGGGGTTTTAGTGTATACAAACTCAGAGAATATATTGGAGATTGAAAGTCTCCGATGATTCTGCCCATCTCATCTCTCTTGAGTATCAAGTATTCACTATTCACACACACACACACACTCTCTCTCTCTCTATATATATATATATCTGCAACATTCTCAATGGGGCCAGCCCCAACATTTACGGTCACAACCAGCTGTTCCCCTCAATCCATTAATCCTCAATAGATTTATCTTTATGCTTCATTGCTTTGACCCCACCTCGTATCCCCTTCCCTAGTTCCACAGGGAAACGTATGTACACTTGCAGTTCTATATTCCCATATTTTCATTTTTTTTTTCTTTTTGGGAAGGAAATCTTTCATCCATCTAATTATGTACTTATCATCCAAAAAAAGTAATTTTCATTTATTTCCTTAATGACACACGTCTTAACAGCTTATAACTATACTTCGTTGTCCCCTCGATGACTCTTATTTAGGTTCTTTGGATTTTTCCTTGAATAATAAATCTATATGTGTGTGTTCTTTCCAATTCGAAGGGACGTAAAGATGTAATTATCTTCAGGTAACTTATATATTGTGAGAACAAATTCCTGTAGAATTACTGCTTTTGCTTGTCCTTTGATCAATGAGTTGTTTGATTTCATTCGAAAAAAGATTGTGTCGCATGTGCAGTGACATAGACGAAGTGAAGTACGATATGAATATTGGTGGTGGTGGTAATTCTTTCTTCCTTAGCCTTGTACAATTTGTAATGAGCAAATCAGCTTTCGTGATACCCGAAATACGAGGGGGACTTTTTGGAAGGTCCCTGTTATATGCTGCCTTGCTCATGACACATTACGTGTATGCTTTCATTTTCATCAAAGGTGGCCACAATTGCTTGTAAAAGCAAAGGTAATCACTTTCTGCAAAGTTATATTCATCTCCTTATATGTTCCCCTCTCTTTCTTTCTTTTCATGGAGGAATATATATATATTTTTTTATATATATATCTGTCTTTTTCTCGTGTAATGAAGTAATAGTAAAGATGGATGTCATTTACAATGTAATTGGTACAAATTGGATATTTGGAGAGATTCAAGAAGTAAATTGATACTACAAAAGTTTAAAGAAAGGTTATATAAATCTAGAACTAACAAATTAATAGGTTGATTGATAAAATCGTTCAAAAATTAATCTCGCTTATTCCTAGTAAAGCATTTATACAAACACTAGAGGGAGAGATCGAGAATAATTTTAAGGTTGATTTATCAACTATCATTAATAGAATTGGAACTTAAGTTCTGTTTGATAAGTCAATTTAGCACTTAAATTTAATAAATTTTAGTAGTTGTTAAGATTTTAATACTTAATAATTCAACAGTTTAATAGATTCGGGTTTTAAATTTGTCAAAAGCACCCTTAGAGAGGCAGTGTTAAGGATGTCAAATAGATAGTGCTTCCTTATTGTGATAGATTAACTTTGAAAAAAAAGAAACATTGAAAACAAACATGGAATGCTGTATAAAGGTTTGTCTAATGAGTTAATTAAAGTGTTAATTTTTTTAAGCGAACCCCTTCTTAGTATAAACTACCGTTATCTGTTAGAACTTATAAACTAAGGTTATATATATGTATATAAAAGATAAGTCTTTTGTTGCTTAGGATTGTGGCTTCTGCTCCAAAAGAAGGAATTTGTGGTGGTTATAAGTCAACATCCCGGCGTATCGAAACTAGTTGGCAGTACAACTCTACTTGAAGAAGTCCCACACAAATTAGAAAGAATATACATCATGTGAAGTTACAATATGACTACATAAGACGAAGGGGTATGACCTGTGCAGCACAGAATGTCCTTTGTTTGGAAGCCACTATAGAAACTTTGAGTCGTTATATCATTTCAATTTGACTTTATACTATGTAATGGCTTCTTCTTGTGGGCAGCTTTGTTTTTGCCTTATTCTGTGGGTGACGTTTTGATGAATACAATCATCATATCATATATAAATTAAGCTGTTGTGCATGCATAATAAGCTTCTAACAAAAAATGTCAGTCAAAGATTGATTTTTTTAATATACTGTTTGTAATTGATGAATGAATCACCACATTAATTATGATTTCTCAAGGATCTATCCATCATCAGATGAATTTAGCTTTAGGGTTTTGTCTATTCCTTTTAATTAGGGTATAATGAACAGTGAAGGAGATGGAATTAAACAAGGTAATTAAAGTTGTGGGCAGTGCTTACAAATTTCTTCAGAATGGGGACAGTGGTTCTTTCTAATTAATTAATGCTCTCGTTTGACTGCAAAAGAGACAAGAATGCGCGCAGTAATTAACCCCTTCTAATGGTTTTAGTGGTCTACCACCTAATCTATGGAAGATTTGTCCATGCAAACCTTTTACTATTTAAGCATGCATCAGGGATCGATATATATAATCGATCTGTCACGCAGTACATCTGGATTCACCTTTCTAGAAGGCTGTTGTTCATTTATTTTTAGTCCACATTAATGCCAAATTTGGGCAACATTCATATATAGCTCGATCAGTTGAAGAAGAAATTCAAATTAATTATTGGGATATATACATTAATTGGCAAATGGAATTGTGTGAAATATTTTATACCAACTCATGAAAATTAGTAGTAGTATTTGCTTTGCTAATGCCTCCTCACTCGCATGTGTTTCTTTTTTTTTTACGAGATAATCTAACATGATTAATGCTTTCAAATCTAAGTGTAAATTAAGTTGGAGTAGAAGACCACCACTTCTTGACAAAAAGAGTAGAGCTATACATGTGCAGGTAAAAGCATATATAATTAATGGCCAACAACCTATACATTCTTTTGCCTGTGGTACAAAAGAAATTGTTGACTAGAATCCACCTTTTTACCACACCCCTTTGACCAGGAGGATGAACAACTTAATAAAGCTACTATATATCAAAAAGTCAATTTAGAAGAAACACAAAAGACGCTGAATTCGTTGGTAGGAGCTGTACAATAATATATAGGGACTAAGATGACCAATTCTTTTCTTTTTCCTGCAAAGCTGCAAAAAAAAAAAAAAACAAAATTAAAGTGGTAGACAACATACTTTCGGAACATAATCCATGATCAGAAAAACAAAGGAATATGAACTTACATTCACGTAGTGATTCACGGATGGACCACAAAAAGAGAGACAATTTACAGGAAATGACAGAGGCAAAAAAATTTGGTCTAGTCCAACACACTTTCCCTTTCCCAATCCCATTGTAGTGAACTCAACTAGCTAGAGGGTTTGAGCTAGTCAAATACTTACTTACATTGTAGTACTTTATTAGTTTATTATAGCTAGACTACTAAGACTAGCGTTTGAAGATCATGCAATGGCATGATCCTATAAGGCTACAAATTCTGTAGCAGCAGAGCCGATGGAGGGGGGGGCTTTCCTTTGAGTACTGCTACTGTATTGCTACTTACCACTGATTTTGTGCTTTGCTGAAACTGTATGCATTTTGAATGCAAGAAATGTAGCTTTCCCAGGCTGGTAAAACGGTGAACAAATCAACCAAATGGCAAATGGTAAAGAAAAGTCTATTGCGACATTCACATATAATACGTTGACACTTGGAACAAAGTTGTACCAACGAAGAAGTTGACAAGAGAAAGAGAGAGAGAGAGAGTGAGAGAAAGGGTTAGTAGAAAAAGAAAGAAGGTGTCTAACCCTAGATGGCCCATTCCTCGAAAAGAGAGTAATAAATGAAAGGGGGCAGAAGGATTCAGGACTTTTTTGGCAGAACAGAAAAGATGGACGTGAGAGAAGAGAGTAAATCATTTTGTAATCGATTGCTTTATGATTGAAGGATGAGAGAGATGTGTGTGTGTGTGAAATATCACTAATAAAAAAGTTCTCTGTCTCTCTCTCTCTCTCTCGTTCTTACAAACCCCCCTCCCTCCTCTCCCCCCAAAAAAAAAAGAAAGAAAAAACAGACACACACACAACACACAACACACAATGAAGAAAGAAATAAAGTCCTTTTCTAAAGGCTTTCTCTACCACCTTTACCTTTTTTCTGGATACACAAAAGCCAAGAGAGGGGGTTCTATCACAAGGTTATGATGGCACTATGATGAGAGAATAGAATTGTGGTTTCTCTGCAGCTGTATTTATTGACAATGCACTGCCCTAGGTGATACAGACAGGCATGAGAGGGAGCTATACCATGCATTGCATTATTAATTCCATGCATGCATGCATAGATTGGAAAGGAATTTCCTTTTTCGTTTTCATTTCTTGACTTCTTTGCCGGAGAGCATTGTAAATCGTTACCAGTAACTGTCTTTAGAACTTTTTGCCCGATATTCTTTAGTGATTTTTGGTGGGATCATGCTAAAAGAATTTTTGGTTGTGGAAGCAAATTTAAATGACCAATATAAGAATAAAATTACTGGTGGAAACAAGAATTGAGATTTGGGGGAACAAAACTGGTAAAGTTGTATACTTAAGAGGCGTAATCTTGCATTTTTATCAAAAGCTTGGGAGGTTAAGGCTAATCTTTCAATGAAAACAATTAATATTGTAAGATGATGTAAAATCAGTTCTAAAATCTTAAGGGGGCAAAGTCCAATTTCTACGAGGTTCTAAGCGAAAATATGTAATTTTTGAAGAAAACATATAAGAAATTGTAAAATCTTGAGGTAGGGCTGTCCATCCCCGCCTTCTATTCCTTTCCCTCTCCTCTTTACTTTCGCCGGTGAGTAAAATATTGAGTGTAACGCGACAAAAGAATAATTTCTTTAATTCACTATGTAGTATAAAACTTTATTATTAATCGTATTAGATGCATGGTACATAATTTTTATTCAAATTTAAAATTCATTTTTTGGACACGTGACATGCATTTACATCTGCAGATGTTTTTTAAAAAAAAATCTCCACGCCAACAGTGCATTAAATTAAGATTAATCCGTACAATATTAGTTAAGAAAATATCAAACTTTTTACAGATTCAAAATTCGTTCATATGCAAAATAAAAGTTTGCTATTTGGCAACATAAATGACCTCATATATGGCTTACGGATATAGAGATGGAGATTAGACAGAGAGGGGACTGTGGATGTATGGGGTATATGCATGAGCTTTCACATCTTTGTTTGGGTGAGAGAGAGAGATACAGAAAGGTAGGGGGCTGACATTGTCCTACACACAAAGTCGCTGACCCTATTTGTCTACCCGCATTTAAAGCGCGCCTTTGTGGTGTTGTGGTACTCAAGTAAATAACTAAATCTTGATTTTTCCCAAAAAAAAAAAAAAGAAAAAAAAAACTAAATGTTGATGTCAAATTGGCCATGCATTGTCACGGTTGTACCTGCAATTTTACTCATTTTCATTCCTTTTTCTTTTGTAGGGTTCTTATTAAAAGTGGACCCAATTTTTTTTTTTTTAATCAAATTGGGGTTTTGATATAACATCCGCTGTGGGGTCTCTGTCACCTCGTTCTTCATGTCACTTTGTAGGGGGATGTTTGCAAAAATATGGAATACTACAACATCCTTTGGCATTGGATATCATATTTGAGGTGAAATGACCCCTTCTACTTATTTATTTTATTCCTCAAAGGAGCATTAGCTTTTTCTTCTTTTATTATTATTATTTTTTCATTTCATTTCTTTTTTTTATTTGCTTCATTAATGAAAAGAGCATCAGCTAGCTTCAGCAATTTTCTAGCAACAAGTGATAATCCAGCTTCTTTTTAGCTCTTTTTAGTTCCATCCTGATTTAATACGTCAAAGATTTTATGGTTTACAGACAGGGAGCCCAATGAATGCTACTTTGCTGCCTTCTGTAGAGCCCAAATGGTTGTTGGACAACAATGGGCTGGCGGCCGGCCAACAATTTTCCATTCGAGAAACCCAATAAATTAGTGAAGGTGTTGTTTACATTTTCTTGAGTGGGATATCCTTTTTCTTTTTCTTTTTCTTTTTTTTTGCCATTGCGCTTTTTCCTTGATATGATTTAACTATAACAAATGGTTGACATTTAGAGTGCGTTTGATAAAACTAAAGTTTGAAGTCTGAATCCATTAATTTATTGAATTGTTAAGTATTAAATTTAATACATTTGAGTGCATATCACATTTCAGTGATAAGTGAATAGCTTATCACTTAATTTTGGAAATAAGTTTTATCTAAAAAATTTAGTGCCATTTAATTAATTCAGATGTTCAATTTTTGGTTATCAAACGGTCTGAATATGTTAAGATCTGATTTTATTAAATTTAAGTGTTGAACTGCATTCTCAAAAAAGGCCTTACATTTTCCCTAGCTAGTAAAAACTGAAATGTCACATATAGTATATAGACCTAATGACAAGTACTCAAATTTATAAACTATATTGTACTTTGATGCATATTACACGTAATGACTTCTTTTTTTTATCTTATAGTTTTCAGATAGTGCTTTTATTTTGCAAATTAGTAATGTATTGAATCATAAATTAGTACAACCTATCAAAATTAATTATACACTATCATCTCCAAAAATTTCTTATCAAGTAAGCCATTGCAAGACAATGAGTATATTCCATATACTAGAATGAAAATTTAGAACACAATTTATTTATCTTAATTTTGAAAATCATGGCTAGTTCCATAGATTCTATTTACTTTTAGCATTTGCATGCAGATTTATATACACGGATTTCCCAATTTATGTATTTCTTAAAAAGTATACGTTTTGCAGTTACTCTTAATTTTATAATTTTTTAATTAGTGAGAGATTTTGAATTCAAATCCTTTTACTTACAATCGAGTCCGTCAAATAGTGAAGCTGCAACAGACTTTTCGTTCTAAGCAAAGGACTTTTCGTTCTAAGCAAAGGCCTAATAAGCTTCCACCGTTTGGAGTGATTGGGTTAAGACACTTTAGTAAGACGTGTGAACAACTATTTAGTCGAGGCCTATTGGGCCATTGTTGTTCAGTAATTGATCATACATCCAATGTAACAGGCCGTATTCTTATAACAGATTGGCCAATAGGCCCGATAGTTGGTCACAAAAAAAAAATTTTTTTGGAGGGTACACTCAGTCAGAAATTGCAACTTGTTATGAGTGATAATATCTAACCAGCCTAGTGTGAGGTTGGATTGAACGGAACCAAACTATTTTTTTTTTTGAAAAAAAAAAGAACCATTCTGATTTCTTTAAAAGGCAAGCCAATCTAATTTCTTAAGGAAATAGCTAGAAAGTGTCTCTTCAAAAGAAGAAAAATATTTTCTACAAACTTTTTGAACAATCAATTAATTATGTATAGGATTTCTTGGATTCAATGTAGATTTTAATACTATTTGACTAATGTCAATACTACCTCATGGAGGACAATTTCTATTTTCTTTTGGTTTATCACATGATTTTTTTTTAGGTCAGTTAGTCAATCACATGATTATGTGACTGACAATTTAGGAAATTGGTAACTGAATGAGAAACAAAATACAAGATTATAGCACATAATATTACAACAAATGGCAAAAATAGTTTAAACTATTACTAGAATTTCCTATTTTGGGCACTAAACTTTTATTTAGTTAAAATGATCATTTAATTAAGAAAATACTATATTTTTGTCACTCAACTAATAGAACTTATGCTTTGATTATTATTCAACTAATGAAAACATAAATTTTTTAATCACAAAATATGTATTTTAATTAGTTAAATGACTATTTTGACTATGTAAATGACCAAAAGAAAAAAAATTAAGTAGGTTATTGACGGCCATTTGCCTATTCTAAATATCCAAAAAAAAAAAGAAAAAAAAAGAAAAGAGAAAAGGAGAAAGTCATTATTCCGCTCACAGTCACGTTTTAGGTCGGCAAAACGCTGCGGCTGGAACGCTTTTTGTGCGTGACCTCACCCCTTGTATCATAGAGTTATACCTCGAACGCTGAAGAAGCCGCCTCAGGAAGAAACAAGAGGGCCTCCAACTATTTCATCATCCTTCTGTCAGTTCTGCGTCTGCATAAATATCAATCCCTGGCCCTCTTCTCCATTTCAGTCTTGCTCTGCCGCTAAGATTCTTCTAAATCCGAGCCTTCGAACATCAGGTTTGCTAGATACTGATTCGGCCCTTGTTTCTTTGACGCTTATATGTTATTTCCTACATTTTTTTTGGATAATTTCTGATATTTTGTTGTGTACTTACAAAACCAATGGTGGCATTTAGCTATTAGTGGTTGCAAATTTGTATGCTTAGGTTTGTATTAACTCGGTTTACTTTAAGAAGAGAAGGAGACGAATTTAATTGATTGGTCATAAAAATTCCAGCCAGTTTAAAAAAAAAAAAATTAAAAATTCCAGCTTTTGTGGAATTATGTGGTTGGTTTTTTGTAATAATTTTCATCTTTCTAGCTGGTGTTTGAACAAATTGTTTTTATTGGCTATGGGAATTGATAGCTAAATTTTGAATACTCAGTTGTTGGTCTAAAAGGGGTTAAACGTTGGTAATGTCAATAGTTTGTTGGGTTTCAGCAGTTCTGTTGCTTATACAGTGGTTGTTGTTTGTAGATATGGCGCAAGAAGCCGGTATGTTTACTGTAAATCAAACTATTGGTAGCGTTTTGTGCTGCAAATGTGGAATCTTGATGCAGCCCAATCCAGCTAATATGTGTACGAAATGCTTGCGCTCTGAGGTGGATATCACTGAAGGTCTACAGAAGCATGTGGTTATTGTTCATTGCCCCGAATGTGATAACTACCTGCAGCCTCCTAGAACTTGGATCAAGGCTCAGTTGGAATCAAAAGAGCTGCTTACGTTTTGTGTAAAGAGGTTGAAGAATCTGAACAAGGTCCGGTTAGTACATGCTGAGTTCATCTGGACCGAGCCTCATTCCAAAAGGATCAAAGTTAAGCTGACGGTTCAGAAAGAGGTTCTAAACCGAGCGATACTTGAGCAGTCTTACGTTGTGGAGTATGTTGTACATGAACAAATGTGTGAATCTTGTACGAGGGTTCAGGCCAACCCTGATCAGTGGGTGGCTGCAGTGCAGCTACGCCAGCATGTTTCTCACAGAAGGACTTTTTTCTACCTGGAGCAGCTAATTCTTAAGCATGATGCTGCTGCACGTTGCATAAGAATTAAGCAGATGGATCAGGGGATAGATTTCTTCTTTTCCAACCGGAGTCATGCTGTGAAGTTTGTGGAATTTTTGGGTAAAGTTGCACCAGTTAGGTATCGTAATGATAAACAACTGGTTTCCCATGATCCCAAAAGCAATAATTACAATTACAAGTATACCTTCTCTGTTGAAATATGCCCGATTTGCCGTGAAGATCTGATCTGTCTCCCTCCAAAGGTTGCTGTTAGTTTGGGTAATCTTGGTCCACTCGTCATTTGCACTAAAATTAGTAACAGCATTGCTTTAATGGACCCCTTCACTCTGAGGCACTGTTTCTTGGACGCTGATCAGTATTGGAGGGCATCTTTCAAGTCTCTGCTTTCCAGCAGGCAGCTTGTAGAGTATATAGTATTAGATGTGGAGCCTGTTTCTTCTGAAGTTGTGGTTGGTGGCTCAAGGTATGTTTTAGCTGATGCACAAGTAGCTCGAGTATCAGATTTTGGGAAAAATGACACAATTTTCTCAGTAAGAACTCATCTAGGCCACCTTTTGAGCCCTGGGGACAATGCTCTTGGCTATGACTTGTATGCGGCCAATAGCAATGATATTGAACTAGACAAATACAAAGGCCTTGTCCTCCCTGAAGTTGTATTGATTAAAAAGAGCTATGAGGAGAAGCGCCAGAAGAAGCGTGGGAAGCCTCGTGCATGGAAACTTAAATCTCTTGATATGGAAGTTGATAACACAGCTAAAGGCAGAGATCATGAAGAGAAGGTGAACTCAGAGTATGAGCAGTTCCTGAGGGACCTGGAGGAAAACCCTGAGTTGAGGTTTAACGTATCATTGTACCGGAATAAGGAATACCAGCCATCAGAAATGGCATCAGTGACTGATGGGGAGGAAGTCCCATCTGTTCCATTAGAAGAGTTGCTTGCTGATCTTGAATTAAGTGACGTGGAAGTTGATGATGATGGCATGATGGAGTGAATTGTCTCCCTGAGTGAGGAGTTATTACTTGCGTGTAGAATAGAATCTTGTAATATGTTGATCTGATCTTTCCTTTCTCCAAGTTTGGGTGCTTTTTATCTTGTTAGCAGAAAATTTCCCAGTTACTAGTATTGCATAAGAAATTCCTTTTATTTGCTTTCTGTTGTTTCTCAATCCTGAGTATTGGAATTATATTTCAGCCTGAATATATAGAAGGGACTTGCCTTTGAATGTGAATTTGTCTAGAGCTCGTCAATTGCTATTGTCTATAGGTAGAAGATTTTTGTAATTGCTCTTTCTTCCTTTGCTAACACTAATGCATATTGACAGCCTCGCCTTGAAATTTGAATGGGAGGAAAGAACTATGATACTACCTGGTGCTGGTTTAAGTTCCCTAGTTGCTTTTCATTTCAGCTTACTTGCAGGCACAGTGAATTTCTGTCTGCCTAGTGATCATTCCCTCTTTGCAAGAGCACTAATATTTCTCTGCTTTTTAAGTGGTTGTGTCTAATAAACTGGCAGTTGGATAGACTTAAGAACATGATTTATTAAACTTTGCAGTTCATAGTACAAGCTTTCTGTTTTTCTTTTAATTGCAGATAAAGTTATCATGAGTAAATAGCAATTAATAACACTGAATTTTGTTGTTGCTATTTCTCAAAGTTGATTTCTATTCCCTTTAGCATTCTTCATTTGCATTTCTTAGGTTTCAATGTCCATAGCTCATTATACAAGCTCTAGGATTTCTTGAAGATGTCAGTAGGAGGAAAAAGCAACTTAAATGGACTTGGTGCATTGGGAGATACAGGTTGGGACTGCATTGACGGTGGTATATTGTTGACTAAAACTGCCAAAAGAATTTAAGTTCTCTACTTTGCAATTGCCTTAAATTCAGCTGGATATTATATTGCGGGTACATTTCACCGTTCCTTGCTTTCGGAGAAAAAAGTGGGTTTATCTGTACTGCAACCAAGCAACTCTTCATGTCAAAGACTTCGTAATCCCTTTTGAAGAGAATACTGCTGCACTTAGCTTCGCATCCGGTGTCAAGTTTCAGGCTCTCCAAGTTGGATGGAAGGTGAAACCTCAGGAAGCTCAAGTGGCTCCTTCATTTCCATGAGTAATTGATAGTTCAAGAATTGGTGAGATTACCAAAGAACAAAAACATTTCCAAATGGCTGGAAACTAGTAGAACAATCTCAGCTGGTGCAGAATGCAGTAAAGAAATCCATAGATCTTGATGGTCTTAAACCAGTTCAGATATAGGTACGTCGTCTGAAGCTATTATTAGATTCCTTGTTCTAGCTCTTCTGTACACATAATTCTAGCATTTCATGAGATTTCTTGGATTTCAGATGTTTATATGCGTGAAATACAAGAAAATAAGTGAAAATGCTGCATTTTGAATACGAGCAAAATGGCCTGGCAACCATGTAATAGAGGCTGTGGCAGTGGAGTTTGATGATGCAATTTCTGTAGATTCACCGAAAATCTCCCATCTGATCAGATAACTGTAGTCCTTAAGGGGCGTTGCTGCGCCCATGAACGATCGCTTGAAAGCATGACAACTACCTCAGACATGGTGGGCCTTCGAGAAGGTTGTGATTGAGTGCATAGCAAAGCAATTTCCAGGAGTTTCTTTACATCGTCTGTCTTGCAATCGTTAGGGTCCAAAGTCTCATCCACGAATGCCAAATGCATGTCATTCTCATACTGCTTCCATGCCTGCAACAAAAGTAACCCATGGAAAGGTCCACGCAAAAGAATTTCTGAATGAGATGTGTATCTGGTTGAAGAAACAAAGTGAACTGACAGTTAGCTGTTTAACGTTGCCAAATGAAAGTTACCTGTTCAAGAAGATTGTCACGGCCTGGCTCAACTGTTTTGTAGTTGCTACTTCTGCCACTGATTGTTTCAAGAACGACAACACCAAAGCTGTAAACATCAACTTTCTCAGAAAGATGTCCATGAATTGCATATTCTGGTGCTATGTAGCCCCTGTTGCATTAAATTCCTCATCTCAGAAAGACAACGACATAATTCGTTTATTTTTCAAACCCGCATTTATACTCTTAATGGAACAGTATCTACGCAAATGACTATCTACGCGATTTCAGTTGGTACCAGATCATGTTTCGATTAGAAGACTGGACATCTAAAATAAATGAAACTGAGAGACAAATTCGAGGCCAAGAAATGCAGAGTTCCTGGACATCACTATCGGTTTCATTTGGTTTAGCGATATAAATTGTAGGATGTATAAACAACCACTGCAAAAGATACATAAAAAGGCTTCATCTTAATCAACCATGTCTCTGGTGAGCTGTTATTTTTATGAAATGAAAAGCAGGAGTGAAGTTTGACATACAAGTTACCAGAAAAACTACTCAGATGGCTCCGATCTTCGGGCATAAGTGCTGCCAATCCAAAATCAGAAATTTTTGGCTGAAAATAATTATCCAGTAGAATGTTGCTGGACTTAACATCTCGATGAATGAGAGAAAAATGGTATTGTTCATGCAGATAGGCAAGACACCTAGCTGTTCCAAATACAATGTCGGACCGTTGCTTCCAATTAAGATACCCTCTTTTATCACCTGTGAACAGTGAAAAAAAGAAAGAAGAAGAAGAAGAAAGTTCAATACACGTATTCATTGTCACATTCAGAGATATATCAGGAAAACTAACCCTTATATTGCATTATACTTCACTCAAGCACGTATGCAAATGATGAAACCCAAACAAGATTTAGATAAAGAAGCAAAATGCTAAAGGAATTGTAATGGTAGATTAAAACCCTGATAGGAAGTATGATGAAGCGATTCTCTTGATTATTAAAACTTCCTTGCTAGTTGCTTTATTTGTCTCTCTGTTTTCTAAGATCGCATTCTGATTTAGCAGGGCAAAACTGGGTTCTTAAGGTAGATATATGAACTTTATGTGATAACTTCTGCTCATCATTCTTTGAACTGAGCTTGCTTTCGATCAAGCTCTCTGTACTGATATCTACTAGCTCCTTCCGAATCTTCTGATAGTGTCACAGAAAAGTATTTGTTCGAGCTCATATCAATCAATCGTGTTATCATCTTTAAAAATGCAGAGTTAAGATTTACCATATAAGAATTTATCCAGGCTTCCATTTGCCATGTATTCGTACACAAGGAGTAGCTCTGCTCCTTTGGTAGAGCATCCAAGTAAGCGAATGAGATTTCGGTGATGAACATTACCAATAACTCTGATTTCACTTTCAACCTCTTCCTTTGGTCTACTAGCAGTTGCTTTTAGCTTCTTGACAGCAACTATATTTCCATTATTCAGAGTACCCTGAAGTGTAATGAAGACAAAAATAGGAAAATATCTACATTAAACCACTGGCAGTGAAGCAAGCAATTAAATTTTATAAAAATTGCTAAGAAGATGAAGTAATGAAGCTTGAAATATGGAACAAGTCAAGGGAAGCGACCATGGTGGTAAAAACAATCTCTTCTGAAGAAGATCATCATAATTGATAATGGTCTATTGAATTCTTTATTACCAGTTAAAAAGAAGCTGCATATATTACTATACCTTGAAAACCTCTCCAAAACCTCCTCCTCCAAGCTTGCATTCCTTGCTAAAATCTCTTGTTGCAGTTTTCAGAACTTTAAAATCATAAGTTACAGGACCCTGCAGTTCAGTTGCACCGAATATGTTACCTGGTGGATAAGGTAATATATCAAATTATTACCTTACGGTTAACACAAGAATAAGGGAAAAAAATGATGTTGAAATGCCAAAAATCTTGTTAGCAACTTCTTATCTAAAGCAGTGCAAGGACTGATTTGAAAACGAGTAATTCATTAAGGAACAGAGGGAAGAATGCTGTTCTAGACCTGGTGGTTCAGTCAGTTCAAACGAAATCTACGACATAAAGATCACGCCTACATTGGCTATCTTGCAAATAGAACCAAAATACCTTTTTGAGGTGCCTCTGGCTTTCTGTGCAACCGACACCATAGAATCAAAGCAAGTGCAATAATAATAAGAAGGCCACCACCTGCGGCAGCCACTCCAATGATAATAACTTTCTTCTTGCTTAAACCTCCTGCAAGAATGCAAATTTACATGTCACCAATTACAGGGAGTTTTTTAAGGTGAGATAAAAGCTGTACTAAAGCATCTCCGGGAGGAATACGTGTAAGGAATGAACCGAAAGCCTATTTATGTCAGAATGTTTCACTGTCTGAAGTAAGCAGATGAGTATGATTAAACAATGGAATTAGCATTTCAATAACTAGTAAGAAGAGGACATACAAGTCTCTGTTTTCATCAAAAGGTTGTTTGTGAAGACGCTAAGAGCAGAGAAAGTTCGATCAAGAATTTGCAAGTAAATGGCATATTCTTCAGTACACCAAAAGATAATACAATGCAAAGGTAATTAGCTGTATCAATGTATCCTCAAGGACGTATGTTAGGGAGATAAGATATCTTACGTCCTCGTAGAAAGGGCGTGATATCGATTGTCTGGTTATCAGGGAAAAATGAAGTCTCTGAATACCGAAGAAAGCAGGCGACATCAACAGCCCTTCCATCTGCATTGGGTAAACAGCCCTGTATATTGTTAAAGGCCACAGTCAAGCAATCTTCACAACCACTTTGGCTGATTGTTTCAGCACATTGTGCCACCCCATAAACCGTGCTACCACCTGGACTCACTTCCCTCTTAGATGCTGCAAAGTAACCAGTAATCCTAGGCGTTGCAAGTTGAAGATCCTTCAACAGGGCTTGTGCCTGTGCTCCAAATTCATTTTCTCGAGATCCAGTCTGAGTGCTGCATATCTCCACATTTCCTGGAAGTGTACTCTGATCATAGAAGGTGTTGCTCTCGTACCTTGCAAAACAAGAAAGTTTCCAAATATTCAGCTGATGCACATTGTGATCTGACAGTGAAAGCCTCCATTGCCTCCAAAAAACATATAACAAAATCACCAACCAAATTGAGTCTGTTTCTGTTTGTCCTATCCTCATGTACAAATACAATCTCTCTAGTTCTTTTCTTCCATCTTCTGCCCTTTTAAAAAGATTAAACAGGACTACCTGAGGAAGCAGCCATCATACACAACACGACCACCATTTGCATCTTTGCATTTCACAGCCTTGGCCACTGCAGCATCAAAACAGGAAACACAATCAGCTGTGGAGAGGTAGTTTCTGCACTGAACCATTGCATAAACGGGGTCAGGTGACCTGGACTGCTGTGCCGTAGCAAAGTGCTTGTTTTGCAGGGATAACTGGTTCCTGAGATCATTAAAGGTGGCATTTCGATTGTTGTGGAAGTCCCTAAAATTTGTTGCATTGTACTGACTGCATCCTCTGTTTAGCAAATTGATTTGTGGGTCCGAAATTACTGGTTTCATTAGGATTGATGCAACAATGACAATGATCAGCACTCCCAAGTTCCAAAAGGTTGTCCCCATGGTTGTGCTGATCTTTTTGCAGTCTGCAGACTTGAGGATCAATTTTCCATGGTTGCCAAGCTAATGGTGGGATGGTGTGGAATTCAGGAAAGGGAAAAATGAGATGGTCAAAGCTAATCGCATTATGGCAACAGCCAAAAGAACGGAGTAGGCTTCTGCTCCTCTCCATTGAAACCGGAGAATCAGAGAGAACTTCTCACCATTACATTATTATTCTCTCTCCACTACATCTTAATTTTAACAAATATAGATTTTAACAAATGCCTCGATTGTTCACACAAATTACAATTTCATAAAACGAATGGTTGTAAATTCAACGGAAGATAGGGGTATGATTTATATGATCAAAGCATCAGGAGTGCCATTAAAGGGTGGCAATTGGGTCGAGTTCGGGTTGGCGGGTCGGGTTGAGACCCGGATATAACAGAAAACCCGCTGATTCGAACTTGACCTGCCAACCCGAAACGGGTCAGGATACCTGACACTAACCCGAAAATTTCGGGTTGGCGGGTCTTAATTTTAATTTATTAATTTATCACTGTAATTTCTAATAAAATCAATTTTTCACAAAATTAATTACATAATATCTAAAATAAATTAAACACCATAAAAGTGTTTTATCCCAAACCAAATATAAAATAAATTAAAACAGTATATAAGTAAAAAATAATATAATATATTATTTGTCCAAATATAATAATTTCAACTTCACACAAGTTAAATAAATTCATTTAGGATTAAGTAATTAATGCCTTTGAAAAAAAAGAATAACTTAGTTTAGTTAGATAAAATAATTTTTATGTTTATTAAATTATTTTTAATTCGTAAACGGGTCATATCAGGTCACCACGGATTGACCCGAAAGCGACATGTTTTCTTTTCGGGTTCATCGGGTTCGACCCGATTCTGATCCGAACTCTCGAAACCTCAACCCAAACCCATTAATTTCGTGTTAGGTTCGTGTCGTGTTTTCGGGTCATGTCGGAAATTGCCACCCCTACCATTAATATTTTCCATATATATTTCATATATCAAAATCAAGCACAATGTATTCCAGTAATCATCGAAATTGTACACAAAAGTTGGAACTAGATTGTCTGAAGGGAAAATGGTTCAAAATGTCTCTCACATTTTGTAAAATAACTTTTTTCGTCCCTTTCTTTTAAAGGTATAATTTTACGTTCTTTACAAATTCACATTGATCAATTTTTGTCCCTATCTAGATTTTTTATTAGATTTTGACTGGAATCTACCACATGTCTTGCACATGACCATTTTTTAGGGGTAAAATTGTCAAACACATTTCACATAATCTGATCCACAGTCCCTCACATTTCACAAAACAAATTTTTTTATCCTTTACATTTTGCAAAATAAAAATTTTCATCCCTCATTAATCATGTGTGCGATAGTCTTTTCTTATTTTTGAAAACTCATATATATGTCTATTTGATTTCACCTGAACAATACAAATAGCATATAATATGTCTCTATTTGATTTCACCTGAATAAGCTAATTGTAATTGTAGATTAAATCAAATACAGATATATTACATGATATTCATATTGTTCAGGTGAAATTAAATAGATATATACATGGATTTAAAAAAAATGAAATTATTTGTACACATGATCAATGAGAGATGAAAAAATTCATTTTGTGAAATATGAGGGATGGAAAAAAATCATTTTTTGAAATGTGAGGGACGAAAAAATTCATTTTTTAAAATGTGGGGGACGAAAAAATCAAATTATGTGAAATTTGATTTGACAAATTTACCTTTAAAAAATGATCATGTGCAAGGCACGTGGTGGATTCTGGCTAAAAACTAGTCGAAAACCTAGGTAGGGACCAAATTTGACCAATGTAAATTTGTAAGGGACATAAAATTATACTTTTAAAAGTAAAGGATGAAAAAAGTCATTTTACAAAATGTGCGGGACGTTTTGAATTATTTTCCCTTGTCTGAATTTTGCCATTTGATTAAATGACAAATACATTGTTGAGAAAAAAAAAGATTCCTTTCGGGCATGGAGCGAAAACTGAATTCATGCAAGACCATTGTAGGGAAAAGTAATGATAGCTCAACGAGTTTTATCAAAATTAAAAGTATTCCCCTAAACATTTTAAAATCTCAATAGCCACCTTAGTAATTGTCAACATTCAATATATTCGGAGAGTTATTATTTACGTTTACAAAAGTTTAAATGGTTTTCTTCTCTAGTGAGCCTGTTCTTTCTAGGTCAACATCAATCATCAGTTGATTCTTCTTCTTTTTTTTGAAGATAGTAAATTGCTGCTTGGATCTTTGATGTGATCTAATAAGTTTTGACATGATGGACTTGAGTTATTGCGAACCAAAAAAGAACATATAAACAAAAAGCTACTTGCATATGAAACGTTGAAACTACTCTTGTTTAAGTTTATTGATACCTACCATGTCTATGTTCCCGTTGAATGAATCTCCAGAACTGCGTCGCATTTGTAACAATAACAGTGGCTAAGCCAGCTACAGGGGCATGTTTTTGGCCTTTGCAAAATGGAGAAAAGCCATAGTTATGGCAGTAATCTATTAAACTGTGAGACTATGACTTCTGCTGTTTTGACAGTGTATATAAATGTCAACTAGTATATTCTCCCATGGAAACGATGTTGCTGTGATTTTAGTCACAAATGGTGGAACATGCCTGCAACTGCATTGCCCTACCTACTAGTAGTGTTTGAGTACTAAGAAATTGCATTCCTCTCTGAATATCTAGTCTTCGCAATCAGCTTCTTGTCTGTTCCAAATCAGGAAGAAGACGATGTCTATCATAGAATTACATCAAGGAGAGTGCCATTGACACCACTACCGTTCTCATTAGCAGTTTAGCTCTGCACTTTCTCGAGTAGGCGAAGAAAAATAGTTCGTGCTCCTTGTGGACACAGAATTTCTACCAGGAAACATGGCATAGACAGGATGCAAGGACCTTGCCTACTATCCTGTAGCAAAATGTTAGGTATCGGTTAAATACTTCATTTTGCTGTGCAAAGGTTGCTGTAGGATTTTTAATGAGGATCAGAAGTTATGAACTGTTATACTGGTTGCATTTTCTATTTTAGCAGGTAGATCAATGGATCTGAACTAGTTCATCTGCTACCGATACAACAGGAAGGAAGGTCACTTGTCAGGAATCTATCCATTCCTCTACCATTTCAATTGGTAGGCTATACATTTCTCAATTTCCCACTACCAAGGACCAAAAACACGTATTAGAAAGCAACAGGGAAGCTACAAGATAAAGACATGCGATGTGCTAATCTGAGAATTTGTTTGGTCTTTACTATTTTAGGCTCTGAGTGAAACTACCCAAAACAATTGGCAGGTAGAGTTCGGGAGAAATGTAAGATTACAATGGAAAGTATGTCAAGAGAAGAGAGAAGTGAAACAGAACTCAAAATGTCAAATGGTCCGAGAACTGCTTAACTAAATCACTAGCACTAGCAACCAGATACGACGTGGCCAAGACATTTCGAGCTATCATTTGCTTCTGAATTCACATTTCATATGATTATATAATCTCCTCTATGTACATAATTGCGACATCTAGTAGTTGCTTGGATTTCAGATCCTTATGTGAGATGAATATCAAAAAGTAAGTGAAATTACTGCACTCTGAAGATGAACAAGCTAACGGCCAGTGAAATCAGTAAAAGAGGCAGTGGCATTAGAGGTTGATGATGTAGTCTCAGTAGATTCAGATATGTTTCTGAACCTCCTTTCAGAACCGATCACTGCAGTCCTAATGGGGCGTTGCTGCTCTGATGAACGCTCGCTTGAAAGCATGACAACTACCTCAGACATGGTTGGCCTATCAGAAGGTTGTGACTGAGTGCATATCAAAGCAATTTCTAGGATTTTCTTCATATCTTCGGTTCTGTAATCGTTGGGGTCCAGAGTCGCATCCACCAACTTTAAATGCATGTCATTTTCATAAAGCTTCCATGCCTATGGTAAAAGTGACATTGAAAAAGCAGGCAAATGAAATAGTGAATGAGAAGGACCAGGTTGAAGAAACAAAGCAAATTGACCGGTTAACTGATTAATCAGGAGTAGAAATTTACCTGTTCAAGAAGATACTCACTGACTGGCTCAATGGTCATGTCGCTGCTCCGTCTGCCACTGATTATTTCAAGGACGACTACACCAAAGCTGTAAGTATCAACTTTCTCAGAAAGATGTCCATGAATTGCATATTCTGGTGCTGTGTAGCCCCTGTTGCATTATAGTTCCTCATATCAGGAAGAATTAATGACTTCAAGCAATATGATCCAGAGTTAACTTAATACAAACTTTTCAGACTTCTATTTGTGCTCATAGTGGAACACTACAAAGTGAAAATAACTATCTATGGGATATTATTTGGTTCATAATCATGTTCCGATTAGAAAAGTAGACCTCTAAATGAAATGAAATTAAGAGAAACTAATCTGAGGCCAAGAAATCACAGAGTTTTTGGACATCACTATTTTCTAAACTTAGGAATAGCAGATATAGCAAGTATTAAAAGCTACTACACAGAGACACATCAAAAGGCTTCAGCCGATTAGACCACATGCATGATCAGCCTTTTTAACGAAATTAAAGTAGGAGTGAACAATTTGTTTGACATACAAGGTACCAGCAAATTTAGTGCTCAAATGACTCCGATCTTCAGGCATAAGCCTTGCCAATCCAAAATCACAAATTTTTGGCTGAAAATCATCGTCCAGGAGGATATTGCTGGGCTTTATATCTCGATGAATAATAGAAACATGGTATTGGTCATGTAGATAGGCTAGACCTCTAGCTGTTCCAAATATTATATCAAAACGTTGCTTCCAGTTGAGATACCCCTTTTTATCACCTGTGTGAAGAATCAGAAAAAGAAACTGTCAATACATTTTGTAATGATCATATTCATTGTAGTATTGGATCGACAACCCTTGACTCGAGCACATATGATAATGATGGAACTCAATCAAAAGATTTATATGAAGGAGAAAAATATGAGAGGAGCATCATCATAAGGTTGAGGGAGCAGGCTGAGACATGAATTTTGGTGAAGTATAGAAGAAATATGTGTTTTGATTTTAGATAATTGAAGTCAACTTCTTAGAAGTCAGACTTCCATACTTCTGCATAACTCTTAAAATCAATGATTATTTTTTACATTTCCAATAAAAAGGCAATATTTGAGAGAATAACCAACTTCTGATTATTATTCTTGAACCGAGGCACCTTTTGATCAAGCTCTAAGAAAGAGAAATTCTCAATTAGGAGTTTATCTACTGGCTTCTGGCTCCTTCTGAATTTTACTTTCTGATGGTGTAAAAGAGAAGTATATGTTGAAGCTCTAATTAATCAACCATGCCATCATCTTTTAGAAAGCAGAGATAAGGTTTACCATATAAGTATCTGTCCAGGCTTCCGTTTGCCATGTATTCATGAACAAGGAGTAGCTCTGGTCCTTTGCTAGCACATCCAAGTAAGCGAATGAGGTTTCGGTGATGAACATTACTAATAAGCTTAGCTTCACTCTCGAAATTTGCCTTTGCTCTACCAGAAGTTATGTTTAGCTTTTTGACAGCAACAATAGTTCCATTTTTCAGAGCACCCTGAAGTGGTATGAAGACAAAAATAGGAAAATCTCTGCATTAATTTACTAGTAATTAAGGAAGTGGTGAACAATTTATGACAAATGGTGAGAAGATCAAATGATGAAGTTTATAACGTGGAACAAGTCAAAGTTAGCGACCTTGGTAGTAAATTTAATCAATCCTCAGTTAGATTATCCTAATTGATAATGGTCTGATGAATTTTCTAGTAAACAGAAGCTGCATACATACTATACCTTGTAGACCTCACCAAAACCTCCTTCTCCGAGCTTAGATTCTTCGCTAAAATTGTTTGTTGCAGTTTTAAGAACATTAAAATTGTATGTTACAGGACCTTGCAGCTCAGTTGCACCCAATATGTTACCTGGTAGATCAGGTAATATGTCAAATTACTAAGTTATAACAAGAACAAAATACAAGATGATATTAAAATGCCAAATCTTTATAGCAACTTCTTATCTAGTAATTGCCAGTATTGTCTGCTAAAAGCATTTGGAAGATGACTAATTCAAAAAAGAACCGCCTGGATGAATGTTGTTCTAAAGCTGGTGGTTCAAACAAAAGCTACAACATAAAGCCCACAGGTACATGTGAATATCTTGCAATTCTAACCAGAATACCTTTTTGAGCTGCCTTCGGTTTTCTATGCAATCGATACCATAAATACAAAGCAAGTGCAACTATAAGAAGGCCTGCACCTCCAACCACTCCACCGATGATAGCCTTCTTCTTGCTTGATTTTCCTGCAAGGTTGCAACATCAGTATCTCACCAATTTCATAGAAGTTTTCAATGCAAATAAAATTGTAATAAAGCATCTATGGTGCATATTGAGGACACGTAAAAAATGAACTGACAGCTTGTTTTTCTCTTACAGTGATTCACCATCTGAAGGTAGCAGATAAGGGAGTGAATTGAAGACTGCGATTTAACATTTTGATTACAAGAAAGAGAAAAGGACAGAAAATCTCCATCTTCATAAAAACATATTGTTTGTCAAAAAGTTAAAAAGTAGAAAATGTTCACTTAAGAAATCCTGAAGGACATACACGAAGGACAAAAGATATCTTACCGCCTCCAAGGAAAGGTGTGATATTGGTTGTCTGGTTATCTGGGAAAAAGGAAGTCTGTGAGTACCTAAGAAAACAGCCTGCATCAATCGCTCTGCCATCTGCATTGGGTAAACAGCCCTGTATGTTGCCGTACGCCACAGTCAAGCAATCTTCACAACCACTTTCGCTGATTGTTTCAGCACATTGTGCCACCCCATAAACGCTAACATCAGGACTCACTTGCCTCTTAGATGCTGCAAAGTAACCATTAATCCTCGGCGTTGCAAGTTGAAGATCTTTCAGCAGGGCTTGTGCCTCTGCTCCGAATATAGTTGCCTGTGATGCAGTTCGATTGCTGCATATCTGAACGTTTCCTGGAAGAGTACTCTGATCATAGAAGTTGTTGCTTTCGTACCTTTACAAAAAGAAAGTTCACAAAATATTTGATCAATGAATAATCCTAAAAGAAAAATAAAAAATTGGAACAGAACAGGTTATCATATCAAGTATAACTGCAAGTTTTAGTGATTTGGCTCATCAAAATTTCTTAAAATGATGGAACTTACTTTTGTCATAATCTTTTCCACATCATAAAAATCGAGGTTGAGCTGCCATAACAAAGATCAAGTATAAATTCACAAACATATTCCACTTTTACATTCCATAATCCCATTTTTTTTCTTCATTCACCGTGGATAATTTGCAAAAACCAGTAGTGACGCATGAAAGTCAACTTACTGCTCCACACGGGCAAAGTTATCTTCAAAAAACCAAGCCACAAGAAAGTGGAAGTTAAAACATATTAGTGCTCCAATAAGTGAAGCAACTATTAAGGATAGCTAACAACCCCACCATCATTGTACGACGCAGATATTACAGAAGCAGCCAAGTATAACGCATGCACATGATGAGGAATCTGAATTAACTATCATTTTGTACAAACAACAATATCACTTCTAACCAACTCCTAATCAATATAATATCAGACCATCTTCCACCTAATTTCAGCTCTTAAATTTTTTTTTTTTTTGGTTGTTCATGTTCTTCTGTCTTAATCTACACTCAAAAGAAAATCTGTAAATTTAAAGGAGTCTATCCATTAATATTGCACTTAATTTTTTTAGCAAAATTTTTCAGCTGGGCTCCTGTGTCGCTTTTAAGAAATGGTTTTGAAACATAGGATTGTCGCTTTTTTTTTTCCACATAAAAGCGTTTACGAGATAAAAAGATAATTAAAGAAAGTGGCTGAAAAATCATTTTGCGGAAAAATCTCCAGTTTAATAGAGCTAATTTATTTCTCTCTTAGAACAAAACAAGAGTTCCATCCTCACCATCTCCCCCCAAAAAATAAATTGTACAAGAAAAGGATTACGTACCTGAGGAAGCAGCCATCATAAATGACACGAGCGCCATTTGCAGCAGAACAATTCCGAATCTGGGCTACTGCAGCATTGAAACAGGCAACACAATCTGCCGAGGAAACATAATCCCTGCACTGAACCATGGCATCAACGGGGTCAGATGACCTGGACTGCTGTGCTGTGGCAAAGAGCTTGTTCTGTTGGGATAACTGGTTTCTGAGATCAGCAAAGGTGGCATTGAGATTGTTGAAGAAGTTCCTAGTATTCGTAGCATTATACTGACTGCACCCTTGATTCAGTAAATTGATTTGCGGGTCTGAAGTTGCTGGTTTCAAGCAGATTGATACTGCAACAAGAATCATCAGCACAGCCAAGTTCCAAAATGTTGCTCCCATGGTTGTCCTGATTTTCTTGGAGCTGTCAAATATTAGTGTACGGTGCAGAATTGAGGGATTAGTATGACATGGTGGCAGAGCTGATGATGGAATGATATGGATTTCTGGGACCGAAAAATGGCATGGTCAAAGCTAAATAATTGCAAGTGGGAAGAGCCACAAGAAGCCTGTCAGCTTATCTTATGTATTGTCTGCTAGGAAAATATATAAGCTGGCATTGGACAAAAGAAAAATTTTACTAATAGGTCCTTGAAAGTTATCATGCTTGCAATTGAATCTCTACTTGTTATGTATTGTACTGGTTTCTTTTATCTATTTGTCTACTTGAATGATGAATCTCCACCTGTTAGCTTAAGGTCAACTATATAAGCAGATTTTAACTTTTGTGAAGTTAAATCTTTGATGGGATCTCCTTAATTTTAACATAATACCTTTTTTAAGTTATTGTAAATAAAAATGAACTCATTATCAAAAGATACTTAGATAACAGTTTTTTTTTTTTTTTTTTTTTTTTTTTGGGATTAAGATCCCTACAATTGTCGTATCAATGGCACCATATAATTGACGACTATTCAATTTGAATTTAGATGTAATAATCTAATTTTGGAATGCAAAGTTCAAAAAGTGTCACAATTTATTGTGGTTTATGCATATACTTATTATCATGGTGCCATATATTGTGACAGTGTCTATATCGTGCAATTCACTCAAATCCCACTAAAACATTTTAGTAATCTTATCAATTCGTTTGGTAATTTTCACGAATCCCTTTACTTGAGCAACTCTAGAAAAGTCAAAACAAACAAATTCATCACCCCTTGTGTTTCCAAGCCTAATCTTGGTACAAAAATTCTTAAACACGTGCTTTATCACACATGAGGGAAGCCAATACGTATTAGTCTACTGGAGACAAGAAAGACAACAATAATGTCATAAATAGGAACAGAAAAGATTAATAAGCTAAACGGACATTGGAAAAACCAAATAGAGTCGTGAGAAGATTAACAAGGTGCAAAAAGCCAAAAACTGATAAGCTCCAGGAAGCCAAGGATAAATGTTGCTCAGAGAAAATAGCCAACGCTTCTCATAATTATTTAGACCAGCTTACATGTGAACGAAATCGTCTAGTCGATTATGGCAATAAATGGACAAACATTTGATATTTTTAGCAGGCAAATGAGAAAGTAAATGGGCTAGAACACGTTTTATCATAATTAAGTATGATAATCTGTCATAATTTTTTTAAAAGTTAGTTAGTACTTTCATGTGATTCTTTACCTGGAGTGATTTTTCACAGGATTTTTTGTAATATGGAGTGCTAATTAAGATGTCGTCTGTGGATATCTCAGTCATCTCGGCTAAGACAACATATCGGTTAACTTGTCTCAGAGGATATCTCGGTCCAATTGCTCTGTGCCAAGAACTCATCTCGGAATGACCCATCTATCCGAAATATCAAAAGTCTCAACTCGTCACTATGATATGACTGGTAATTGATATGACTGATGTGATAGTCAATCACCCAATAATTCAGTCCTACCACTGACATCGCAGCCATGTCTTATCCGACGAGGTTAGATTATCAATAGATCTCATCATTTCACTGTCTATCTCCTCTAACATAACTATCAATACCCTGCTCACTTGAGAGGTATGTAATTTAACTCACTCAATATAACTCCCGACAATTTCTGATTTAAATATCGGGGTAAAATTTGGGGATTTAGCTCCTCCCATTTCTCATTTTGCAAGATTTGGCAAAATTCTTGTTATGATAAAACTCAAATGATTCAAAACTGAGTTAGCAGCCAATAGAATGGTTCTTGCGATCTAATTGAATGTTAAGGTGAGTGTTTTCCTTAATTAAACGTTCAAAAGAGCTTAGACTATGGAGCACCTAAGCTTTTGCTTTCTAAAATTCGAGATATTATTAAAAAGTTGTATGAATCCTTTGACTATTATTGATGAATGACCCCTTTTAAAGCAAATTCAGAATTACGTGAAAAACAGCTGATGACATGCTCATACATTTTCATTTGCTAATCTTGGAAAGAAAAAACAATTCAACTGATTATTATAATGAAGCACAGAGAGTCAATAAGTATCAGGTAAAGGGTGTAACGAAGCACAAAAACGTCATGGGAATATGAACTTCGGACTTTGGAGAAACCAATAATGCAGCAGGAAACAATGCCGGGTGCAGAAAGCCAAAATTGAATTCTAGCAAGAAGCAGGAAATGTCAAAACTGAAAAATTAGCCACAGGTCCACATATGGGATAGGGGCATAAAACTTTTCAATATAATCAATTTTTGCAATAAATGGACATACTTTGAAGTCTTCGGGGCAGATGGTGTCTTTGTTGGGAAATGAATATAATCTATTTATGTAAAGAGTTACGATTTTATGTGGCTAAGAATTTCTTTAGTCTTTTTTCCCATCATGCCTATCATTAGTTAGTTAGTCCATCATGCCTATATTTAACTTGTTTTCTAACATGTTCAAATATTATAATTGATGAGATGAAATTGCAAAACAGTTGTGAATCCATTTGGAAAGTGTGTTTTTTTTTTGAGTATTTATATAAAATTTTACTGTAATTTACAATAAAAGTAGTAGAAAAACTTGTGCAGTTTTAGTGTTTGGAAAAATTAAAAACTTTCCTTTTTTATTTTTTATTTTCTTTCTTGTTTTTCCTTCCTCTCCTTCCTCTCTTTCATTTTCTTGTTTTTTAGATTAAAGTAGACAAAATTGTTTTTTTTTTTTTAAAAAAAAAACTTGTCTAGTAAAAATCTCCTAAAAAAACACACTTATTATATGATATGGAATTTACTTGGGATGGAAAACGTATTGCTAGCTAGTACAATAGTCAACCACTAGTTTTTGAGCTTCTAGATTTTTTCTTTTACTTGAATTATTCTCAATTGCTGTTGGCGCAATAGCGGACGGAATTTCTGTAATGCAGAGCACTATAATCCAAAATACAGGAACTGCATTCTTTAATTCTCTCATTAAGTCAATGATCAATAATTCAGTTGCATGCAGCCAATTTGCCCAATCAAAAAGAGTAATTAATTAGCAAGCGTTTTATACTTGTTCCATTACATTGTCTTACAGAAGTAAGCATGTCTTACAGAAGCAAGCGTTTTATACTTGATCAGCAATTTTTGTTAAGATGATGAGGCGGTTGAGCAGAAAGTTTGGAAGCTTTTGCAGTGGATCTTTAGCCAACCCCACTTCTGAAGTTAAGTTTTCAAGCAGCTATAATAGCTTCCACTATCACTTAGAAAAAATGGTGAAAACTACCCAAGTCAAATTTCCCAGTTCACGCGTTAAAATTTGCAAATGGAAAAAGAAAATGGAATTACAAGAGAAGATGAAATGCCCAGATCAAACGTTAAAATTTCTGGAGTATGAATGGAGTTGTAAATGACGGAAAAATGAAACTGGGAATGCGACGAAGTAAGTAAAAAAAAAAAAATCAGAGATGACTGGGTGGATATTCATTATGTCAAGCACCAGAGATGGGTTCACTCTGAAAAAGAAAATTAAATTTAAAAAAAGTGATAGACTATTTTACTTTACTAAAAAGACCCAACAGTCAAATATACATCTTTAAAATCCAATGGATTAATCCTTTCATTCTCTTGAAACTAGGAAAAACCTATAGAATTTTTTTATACTACCATACCATGTCAGCATTTTTTTTTCTTTCCTTTTTCTGGCTTTGTATTTGAATAATGCCCCGGTCATTATTTCGCACAGTTTTTGCATTGAGATATGAACAGAAAAATGTGGTTTAAATAGTGGCATCCACTATAAGCACCAATATATAGTAACTAATTAATAGTTCCAGCCTCCCATGAAGAAGTTTGAAGTGGTCATTCAGGCAATGGAGAATTTGAAGGAATAAAATCATGTGTTCTTATCCTGACTAGAATGAATGAACAAGTAGAACTGTGGAAGTTACAATTTATGTTACAATGGTACTGGTCTTTTAAGTTTTGAGTTTTAAGTTAAACTTTTTTCTTTTGTTAAAGTTGATTTCCTTCTTCACAGTGTTCAACAAGGTCATAAATCAAGAGAAAAGAAAACAAGGTCATCAGCCAGAAATTGCAGATAAATTTTCCACTAATATGGTCAGCAACTATGAGATCGTGTTTCTATTGCACGATATCTGTCTTTCTTTTTTCCCTTTTATGGGTTGGTAAATTCGAATATTTCACATCAACAACTGAAGAAGGATGAAATTAACAAGGGTTTGGCCGACAAATCCAAATTATATAATTGAAGTTCTCATGCCATGATATCAGAAGCTTTAACAAGATTCTTATCACATGGTTCTGTAAAAGAAAAGATTTGCTGTGATTTTATGAAGGATTAATCTCGCTATTAATCCAGTGGTGAATGGGGATTTATTATATAATACAATTTGACCAATTACCTCATTTAAACATGGACGGGACCGGAGACCAATTCAATACCAAAATGCAGATACTGTCACTTATGACCGATTTTTAGAGGCAACCAGACCACTAATATTCTAGTAGAATTCAATTCTGGCCTACTATACATCATTATATTCCCTGATGTTGGTCTGGATTCACAATTTTTTCCTCTACACACTTAATTGCAGCTGCATTAAGTCAAGACCAGCACATTAATTAGCAATTATATAATTCAGTTCGACCTCTGACTAAAAACATTCGGTCTGGAACTCAATTCAAACGCTTCATGGAGTGGTTTAAATTGGTCCGGATGGAGGGTTTTCAATCCACTTCAATTGGACATGACTATCCTACGTACATTGTGTATAAGAAGAAAAATATCTATGTATCCTGTCCCATCAAATGTGGAATATTTTTAATCTTGATTAGCTGTTGAATTGCTGTTAATTGTAATGTTGACGAGTTGGCTGTTGGATTGATCCGAAACTTGTGGCGTTAAATGTAATCTATCATACTAGAAAACTAGGTTGCTTTGATTGCAGTCTAAAATCATGATTTACCTCCTGCTTAGGTATGTACTAATGTGAATACCCGTGCTACGCACAGTACTTACGTTATTAAAAAAAATTAAAAGAGAGGATAAATTTGGAAAAAGTTAAAAATATATATACCAACATAATTAAGAGAATATTGCTAGATCGCTAAGATGAGGTAGATTTAAATATTCAGGGCTTGCTTGCTACTATCTTACAGTAGTCTTTTAGTAGTTATATTTATATCAAAGGAGTGATGAGGTGTAAGGAATTGTAAATAAAAGATTTTCGATTCAAATCATTTCACTTAAAAAAAAAGTTGTTTTAATACCCAACTCCTAAAGCAAGGGTGGATACAGGTAATGCAGATGCATTCACCTTAAATTCTTCAAAGGGAATTACAAGGATCAAATGGTTTAGTAGTGGGCAATCTATTAGTAGTAATCTTTCTAATCCAAAGTCGCAATAAGCATGCAGTCCTATTTTACTTCATGAAATTCTCCACCTTGGGATTTGGTTGGATACATCATACAAGCAGGCGTGTGGGATTTTTGGGCTTTGAAATTGAACTTAGCCATGGATGATTGGAATCTCGTTTTGGCACACAGGCCCCAAAATAACCCACTGGGGAGCTAGGTCCATAGATGGTTGCGGAAAGCCCAACTGGTTGGCATGAATTTAATTAACAACAACCGACGATGATGTCGCTCGTCTCTTTTTCATTTCGCCTTTCTGTTTGCTTTCTTTCAATGATATTGGTGGCCTAAACCCAAATTTTTATTTAACAATAAAGATAGGCAGTCAATCCTAAGAGCACTATTTTTTTTTGAGTGAAGATAATAATATTTGTATGAATAAGATATATTGCAAAGTAGAATTCAAGGTGACTACAATGTGTAGACACCAAAATTTTCTATATCCCAACTCTATTCTTATTTTTAAAAGAAAATTAAAAATTAAGTAATCAATTTATTTCTTTTTTTTGTTTTATAGACTTGTGCAAGAAAGCCAAAAAGAAAAAGAAAAGAAAAATGAAAATTTAAAAAAATGAAAAATAACCCATTTTCCTTCAAACCACAAAATCCAATTCTTAAGCCCAATAGAAATAAGAACAAACCCAACAACAAACCCAGCAATCCGGAAAGAAAGCACGAAGGAAGAGGCCCATTTCTTTTCCTTCCAAAAAAATAAAAATAAATGGAAGCACGCGTGCTCTTCTTCATCTTCATCTTTACAACAAAAGAACTAGTATGAAACTTGTACCCAAATGAAATAATAGTTGCGGAAGATAGATATTAAAATAATAATAGAAATTTATATTAGAAAATGAATGATATATTGATAGAAATAAATGTAATTGCATATTTTATTTGATTTCAAAATGAAATACTTACAAACATTATCCATTCAATTTGATAATCTTCTATAAAGGTGTGAACATTTTTTACATCAATCAACTTTTAGTATGAAAATTAATATTGGTGGTTTAATTAATTCTATTGAATTTCATGGAGTTCGTACTACAAAAAAATGTTCAGCGAGACTTGAGTGAGGACCCGCAAAATTTCTTTCTTTTATATTATTTTATGTTAATTCTTCGAATGCACTTTCATTACTTTACTTTCTTATAAGTATTTTTTCAGAGATTTTTATAAGTAAGTATAGTTTAAAAATCATTTTTTCTAATATAAGTTCGTTTATGTGACATTAGTAGTGTATATTGGATGTGGAACCCGCTTGTTTGTTAAGTACGATACATTTTGACGAATGAGTGAACGTTGCATAAAGGGAATTAATTATTTTTTTTACAAGGTGCTAGGAGATAATTAGAGACTAGTTAGATAAAATGAATCATTGGTAGACTAAAGGATGAGAATGAACTTTAAAGAGCCAAGTGTCTCTACACTATTAGAGGGTGGACTTTGACCAAACTTATTTAACTTTTCTAAACTCCAATTTTGACCCAATTTTCTTCCATTTTAAGCTTCCCTTGGCCGGCCCTCTTGAGGAGAAAAACAAGAGAGAGAGCCTTCACCTTGTCTTTCAATTTCTTGCTCAAATTTTGAATTCTAACCATTAGTTTTGTAAACCACTCCATAAAAGTGCTAGTCAATGTAGTTTCCAAGGTAGTTGTGGAGTAAATTTGGGAGGAAGAAGCCTAAACTACCATCTTTCTTGAGATTTCAAGGTATCTTGCTTAAAAATCTCTCTTTATTCTTACTAATGGCAAATTATTGGCTTGTAGTTGTTGAATATATTGTTTTGTGGAAGATTTCATGGTTTGAGGTAGGGTTATAGTAAATTTCAGATTTATTGGTGATTTTTCTGCCCTCATATGATGATTAGTGGTTGGCTATGATCTACTAGCTTTGACATGTGAGAAATCTAGTGTTTAAGTGCTAGGTTATTTTACCTAAAGAAATGTCCAGCTTGAGTTTGAAAATTTCAGATTTAGGGTTTCTAATTTGGCTTTGTTTGTGGTTGGTTTTGGAGCTCTCATTTGGTGAGATATGAAGGGTATTGTGGCCCTAATTAAGGGTGTTTGATAGCTTGTGAATTGTGGGTGCAATTGTGGTTGAATGAAGAAGTGATTGGTATTAATGTGTGGTTGGAAAAGTAAAGAAAAAACAAATGGGAGGTGCTGTCAAAATTTTCACAGGAACTCCTGTGCAGTCTCAGAAAATCTGTTATAACTTGATGTAGAAAATTCGGAATCGAGTTCTGTTTATTGTGTTTGAAACTAGATTCATAGGGCTATAAACCGTAAAAATTTCAGACCCTGGTTCTGTCTGTGTGATTTATGGTGATTTTTCAAAATTGACTGAAATTGTATACCTGTTCTGTCTTTTACTGGATGAAACAGCAATTTGAGGCTTAGATTTGACTGACTTGTGTTCTGAATCTTATAAATGTGTCTTCTGAGAAATTGTACCTCTTTTAAGTCTATTTTCCGACAGTATAAATTTTATCAATTTTGGACTTAAGAATCTTGAGATATGATTTTTTAAATAGTGTTGTGTAAAATTGAAAAAAAATCTATTTTTCTAGGATTGTTCTTATTTTCAATTCCCACTTTAAGTTCGGAGTTAGTAAATCATTTCAGTATGGTGTTGAGTGGAAGTAAGGTTTGAATGAGAGGACATGGAGTCTTAGAAACCTTCATTTCTTCATGCATTTTGGTTTGGTATCACTAGCCTTGTAATATAATGTGTGATCACAGGACTCGAGTGAATTCATGGGGACGAATCAAGGAAAGTGAAGTGTTGCCATTGATGGTGAGTGTACCACTCCCTCATTTGTTGCTTAACTTGGTTTATTTGTACTTGAAATCTGTGACTGGAATGACTGTGAACTTTGTTTATTCTGAATGAGACGAGAACGTACTTTATCACACTCGTTCTCTTGCCTGTGTGACTGATTATTGTGTAAATTTGAATCTGTTATCTGAGCTTGATCTGATGTCGTTTGGAGGTTCTCTAACGAGGTATAGCCGTTGTGCTAGTTTGTTGTGTTGTCCAGCACCGTCAGGAACAAAATCCTGAACTGAGGCTCCCTGGTGAAATATAGCCGTTGTGCTAGTTTGTTGTGTTATCCAGCACCACCAGGGATAAAATATTTGATTTGGGACTAAGCTATACCCTGAATTTCTGGTATACTTGTGACGCCCCCACTTCTCCCTAAGGCGAACCAAATGGTATCCGCGGGACGCCTGCCTAACTCTCGCCAGGACTCAAGACAATTCCCGTTCAAACTTAATAAAATACCAGCCATCACGATGATATAAGTAAGAAAGGGAGGTCACTCCCATAAATAACATTCAAACTTACATCACGAGTTCCAAAATACGTCAAGTATCCAATCCTTACATCAAGTTCTCAAAATATACAATAATCCAGAGTCTAGCCAAATACATTGAAAAACCCTAATACAAAGTACATTCGAAAGGGGTTTCTCCGAGGTCCATTCCAGATCCTTTCCTGTTAAGGAAAACAAATCTACAGGGTGGGCAAAACGCTCGTGAGGCCAAGAACACACATGCAGGCACGTTGTACAAGTAACAATCCCTATTTACAAGTAGAGCAATAATATTGCAATAATTAACAATTCGAGCGAGAAAAGTAAACAGAAACAATTCAAGGATATAGGAACTCTCATGAGCTATTTTCCACTTGCACGATCACGAACCTCCACTAGTTGACACTCCGTCAACCGGGTAGGTTTAGTCCGTAGAACTTCACTTATCATGTCCCCTTTCACCTTACATACCCCTGTATCGAACCCGCCTGTCGTTTGTTTGAGGCGATACTGCTCGAGTATGCCAAGCAAGACCTCTCAATAGGTCAAACTTATTTTTTTCTCATGGTTCACCAAGGAGTTCGACCAATCCCATGCCGGCTCGAGTCCAATGTTAGCTAGTGAGATTTGGGCGTCCTCCCACTTACCACTTGAGTCGAGAAAATTCACTCCGATCGACTTATGCAGTCATAGCATAAACAAACACTTAAACACTTCACTTAAATTCACTTAACAAATCACTTCAAGCAATTCAAGTATTTCATGTCACGAAATTCAAGTACACTTCACTTAAATAAGAACGAGTGCGATAAAGTACACACTTGACTCAATATTTTCAAAATGTTCTATTATTGATAACAATTAACACGTAACACGTATATCACATAGTTCACACACTTGACACTCACCGAGTGATTCAAGTAGCAAGTACAAGTGATTGATTAGGCGTCTCCCGTGAGATCCTCTTCGAGGTCCTCTTGAGTGCCTGAGCAATTAATAATAACTATCACTTATAAACCCCAATTATCAAGGAAGATTGTACACTTGTACAATCTAAGAAAATTTCACGAAAATGAGACTTAATTACTCGTACATCGAGGTTCAAAAAATAGGGTTTTAAAACACAAGCAAAATCTGATTTTTTTTTTCATCTTTGAAATCAAGTATACAACGGTCTAGCAATACCAAAGAAGATAGAGAGTTCGAAACCATCAATTTCCTTTAAGTTTGGAAATTTCAGATTTGTCGAGTAATTTTTGAAAAATCGTATCTCACTCTCTACAAGTCCAAAATTGAAAAACTTGGTACCGTTGAAAACTTCTTCAAAAGTACTAAAAATTTCTAAAAGACACTTTTTCATGATTCCAAGAAAGATATTCAAAATTTAGTTCAAAGTGGCTATTTTGGAATGTCAAGACAGATTTGGGTTGATTTTCGGCAAAGTTTAGAAATTCGGCAAAATTCACACAATGTGAATTAGCCTCTGAAATTTGGAACTCAATTAGAGTTACAATCAAAGTTTTCAACACAACAACTGGAACAAGAATTGGAGTTTTGGGCACCAAGATATGATAGTTCAAAGTTGCAGCAAAAGTGAAACTGTTAAGCAAATTCCATGTTTAAATCACGTACTTTGGGACTTTGTTTGAGCTTCGAAATGGATTCGGAATGGCACCAAATTTGGTATGATTATACTACCATATAAGGCTATTCCTCTGTCAAATTTCATAGAAAAATACGTACGGGAAGTTGGTTAACAAAATCATTAAAGCTCCAAGAACTTCCAAGACAAAACTGCCTTGTGGTTCAATTCCGTTTTCCGTTTTCAAAACGTTTGGCCAACAAAATATCTCAAACACAGTCCATTTGTGTAGACAATGTTTGAGAAACATCCAAAATATATCTGGTAGGTGATCAACACCAAGAATTTCAAAACAACAAGTCCCAATCAAGATTTAGGCATTTACTAGTCAAAAAGAGGGTTTTCAACCATTGAATCAGTTTCGAATTTCGGCCACAACTCACTCAATTCAACTTAGAATTGAGCGTAGTTAGTGGCGTTGGAAACTACATTCATAAGGCTAAAAGTTCACAGAAGGAGTCATTTTAAAAATCTGTCCACAACTAGCTCATATTCGAGCATCAAGTTGCAGCTCATGACCTGCACTCCAGTGGATCAGCGAAACAGGACAGTCATGTTCAAATGATTGGTATGGTTCACTCAGGTGGAATCAGGGCATACATTTTATACCATTGGAAAACTGGAAGTGTTTAGTTTCTAATACCGCTGACGGCACTCGATTTCGACATCGGAGTAAAAAGTTATGACGGGAACAAAAACACTGCCAGAGTAATACGGAACTCATTTCCAGCTTTGATAAATTTTCAAAAACTCAACATTTAATCATCCAAATCACATAATTTTTTGTGGAAACCTTCCACACAACCCACACAACATGTATACATCATAAACAAGTCAATTGAACCATAAAAAAATGTACTAAGGGTCACGGCAATAACAAGGGCAGATTTGTCACTTTTGCTCAACTCTCTCCTTTTGAGTTTTCCTTCACAACCCACCGTATTTCCAATAGATTAAGCACTAAACCAATATAAATAGCATCATATATCATCAAATCAGTCCACCAAGCCATTGTGGGATTTCACAGAACCCACACACCAAATTTTCAATATAAATAAAGCTACCCACGTGAATATATGAGTTTATAAGTGCAATATAACTTCCATAAGTCAAGATTTGAGAGGTTGATCATCACTTACTTTCTTAGATGATCAAGGCAAAAATTTCGGTCCTTTTAGCTCAAGAAAAACTGTGAGAGCAAGCCCCTTTTCCTAGCTTGAGGTGATCTCCAAGTGGTTAGCAAAGTGTATGTGAATTTTGAGGTGATTTGGTGAAGATTTGAATCAAGGATTGATGAAGGAAAATGAAGAACTTTGGTTGTTTTTCTCCTTGGATGGCCGGCTGTCTTAGAGCAAGAGAGAGAGAGGTTTTGGCTGCAAATGAAGCTTCCAAGAGAAACTAAAATGTGTGGTTCTAAATTGGTTCAAAAGTTAACTCTCTCTCCCACGCGTACGTGCGCGTTTCGTGCTCGATTCCTCTCGAAATTGTTTCACTTATGCACTAAATTTCTAATGCACTTGTATTCCTACTATTATTATTCACTCTTAATGGTCTAAAAATAAGGATCTAAAGTCCCTCAATTAAATCGCGCGTGTAAAAACGCGTACTTCCAATTTGTACGCGGTAGAGTGAAATTTTCACGAAATTTTTATAACGATAGTATCACTAACGAATACTTGAGTACTTAAACATAAAAATACCTATTTTAAAGCTAGTGTATAAGTCTCCAATTTTTCAAACTCATAGTACTCTTAAATCGGTTATTGTTTCCAAACGCGTATTCACTATTCTCACTTAACGAGTTTCCAAAAATTTAATTTTGAAACGAGTTATTTTAAAAATACATGTGAGCTATTATTCTATGTAATTGAGTAATAAAAGGTCAAAACAAAATATTTTGAGTAAATGACCAAATAAATAATTAAATAAGATAGAAATAGGAAATTTAAATAAGTAAATTTTGCGAGTCCTCACAATACTTGTGTATTACCACCAACTGTTACTGTTGAGATGTTCGGACCCGGTAAGGAGTATGTTTGGTGGACGAAATTTGGTGTAAAGTGGGGTCTACAGACATGTTTATTCAATATACGTTGACGGAGGGTCAACGGGTTTGGATCAAGTACTGCAATGAAAATTTTGGCTCCTGAGAGCCACCTGTATCCTTTCCATTTGAGGTGTTTATTCATTTTCTGATATGTTGGGTATATGTGCCTTGAAAGTTAAATGTCATGATTCGTGACTACTTGTATTTTGATACCTCATTGAGCGTAAGTTCACCCCCTTCCTGTTATCTTTATTTTTTCTTACAGGGGACAACCCTTTTGGACCGTGATATTGAAGAAAGGGTTGAGCTAGTATAAACGTTCTCTTGATAAGCTCTTTTGTAATCAAAACTCTAATTTGTCTTTTAATCAAGTATCACGTTTTGATTTGTAAAGTTTTCAATGTATGTGTATAAGTGTTTAACCATGTACATTAAGTGTATTCGTTTGAGATGGTACCTTTGGATTTGTTGAAATGCTATTTGCAACCATTGGACGAGCGGACGAGCGCGACGTTTGAACAAGGAAAGAAAAATTTTTGGCGGGTACTGTTCATCGAATCCGCCCGTGTATCCGGCCGGATTAGCAGAGGATTTTGAAAATTTTGGGTTGCTCACTGCCTCGAATCCGGCCAGATCTTGGCTGGATTGTGACGTGATCGCTTTCCGTTTGCGTTTTCGTTTTCATTTTCTTTTCCGTTGAGACGTTTAATCGAAGTACCATTGTACCTTACAGTTTAGAAATCATGTTTTCGACTTAGTAGTCTTCGATTGGTTGTTTTCTTGGGGTTCGATTGTGCGCTATGTAGGATTTTTGTAATTTGATTCCGTAGTCCCGACGAGAGTTGGGCAGGCGGTCCGTCGAACCCTTTGGTTTGCCTTTGGGGAAGGTGGGGCTGTCACAACTTGCATTTCTTAGAAGTGAACTTACTGAACCTTTTTAAAATATTTCAATGGAATCGCTATGGTGTAAGATTCGTTTTGTAATCAGTTGTTTTCTTCTTTGTAATCTTGCAAGTTTTGAATTAAAATGCCATTGAACTCAATGATAGAACCATTAATGGAACCAATGGAGGCTAATGGGAGCCATAGCTTCCCCTAGGTTTTAAAAATTTTAATTCATATTGTGTAAATATTTGTGTAAAACAAAGTTGGCCCTCCTAATTTTTTACAATTTTAATTTTTATTATGAGAATATATATGTGTGTTGTGTGTGTGTGTGTATATGTGCATGTGAATTAATTACATTTGAATTAATTTTTTTTCTTAAAAAAGTTATTTATTTTTAACATCCCTTTATAATTAAAGTTAATAATTGATATTTTTAGATGTCATATATTTAAATATATATAAATTATTTCAAAATAAAATACTTACAAACATTACGCATTCGGTTTGATAATTTTGTGCAAAGATGCAAACATTTTTTACATCAATTAACTTTTAGTATGAAAATCAATATTGGCGGTTTAATTAATTCTGTTGAATTTTGTGGAGTTCATGCTACAAAAAAAATGTTCAATGAGACTTGTATTTCTTGGAAATAAACTTGCTGAATCTTTTTAAAATATTTTAGTTGAATCACTATGGTGTAATATTCGTTTTGTGATCAGTTGTTTTCTCCTTTGTAATCTTACATATTTGGAATTAAGATGCCATTAAAATCAATGATGGAACCAATGGGGGTTTCATGGGGCCATAGTTGCCCTCCCCCCAAGTTTTAAAAATTTTAATTCATATTGTGTAAATATTTATGTAAAACAAAGTTGGCCCTTCTAATTTTTTACAATTTTAGTTTATATTATAAGAATATATATATATATGTGTGTGTGTGTGTGTATGTGTGTGAATTAACTACCTTTGAATTAATTTTTATTTAAAAAGTTATTTATTTTTTACATCCCTTTATAATAAAAATTAATATTTGATATTTTTAGATATCATATATTTAAATAGATGAAAATTATTTTGATAACACATAAAAATAATTATGTTAGGAAAAATTTTAGTCCCTCTAGAAAAAAAATTTTAGTTTAGTCGCTGATTGAAATACTTGTAAGTGAGATTCATTCATGGTGAAAGTATGATATATAGTCTTTTTTCACTGTATTTTATTTGTGCAATGACAAATGAAAATGGGTAAAATAGATTAGTGATCATCAGTTTTTATGAATGATCATGAGAGTAAAATACATTATGACGATAAAATATGTAGAATTGTGAAAATTGTAATTCAAATAGTTTTCTAAATTTTGGATATGTGATTTTCATAGTTGCGAGTTTCTTAAATTAATAGTTAGTTATTGCTATTAGTCATGTGGTAAGTGTGAGTATTGCTATCAGTGATATGGTAAGTGTCAGTAATAAACGTAAAACGTGAATTGGAATTTACAGATATCATTTTGCAGGGGTGGTTATTATCTGTTAGTTAAAATTTAGGAGTTTTAATTTTGTGGGTTAATGGGTCACGTAAATTGAAGAGTGGAAAGAGATAGGGAAAAGATAAGGATTATTGAATTAAAATAAATTCAAAATTATAATAAAAAGGGATTTAGATTTCTGATGCCTGTGGATATAAATATAGATAGTATATAAATCTAAACGCTCCTCCTCCTCTCTAACTGCCCCCATGTCTTTTTTTTTCTTTTAATTTTTTGTGTTTACAATAAAGTCTTTTTTAGCCTCTTAGTGTTTCCTAATAAAAGTTTCTTTCTTCCTTGGAAGGGAGGTCAATTGGTCTCCTTTGATCTCCCTCTGTCTCATGTCTAGTGAGAGATTTGGTAATTAATCTATTTCTTTTTATTAGATCTATATATCATTTCGAATTTGGTTGTCGGATCTTAGATATCTTAGATTTATCTTGTCAGATCTTACCTTAATATCTGAACTTAAATCAGTTCATTAGTTGATCTGAGAGGAAGCAAGCAATATAGTTAGAAGCATACACAGATGATTTTGAGGTTATAAATATTTTATCTTTTGAGTTTTTTGGAGTTTCAATATAATATTCTATTGATTTTCTAGATCTATAAATTCGTCAAATCTATCTAGTTGTATCTGTATATGGATCTATTTGTTTGTATCTGTGTATGGTTGATGTAATTTCTATCATTAGTACACATTAGTACAGAGTGAAATGATATTTTTTAATCCAAAAACAAAGATGTATGTACAGTGTATATATTTTCTCAAGAAAATACTGTAAAGGCTAATGCGAGACAGCAACAAAATGGAGTTGCAGTTGAGCTTCGACAGCCCAACAAGATGGATTAATCCTTAGCCTGATCCAGTGATTTGTAGGATACATCATACAAGGACATGATGCTCAAGACATTTCTCACTTCTCCCAAAGTTTCCACTTGGAGTCCACATCTGAAGGCCCATTACTGATCACCTTCCCACCCATGCACCCATGACTTAAAAAACTCCTCTAACTTTCTTCTTGTGTAAATACTCTATTTTCCTAATTGCTTGTACTAAATATTTTTTACTTCAATTTCTGTTAATGATACTAATATGTCTTCCTCACCTAATTTCCATGGCACATGTTATTCTCATTCCTTCAGTTTTTCATTTTTCCCAGCAATTAGTTGTATGATTGGCAACTTCTGTACACTTTTTTTCTGTTTTAGGGCAAAACTTTTCTTCTCTATGATTAAGTTCTTCAACATTTTAGTTGTTACATTATTTACCAGTATATATGATAGCCTAACTCCAGTAGGAGTGCTATAAAATCAATCTTGTTCCTTTCTCATTCATCAGCTCTCTCCCTCTTTTTTTTTTTTTTTTTTTTTTGTTTTAGTTCTTTTGACAACAAAAATTTAACAGGACTACAGGAGTGACATTTCATATAGTGAACAAAAGTGAGAATGCACAATCTATAATCTAAATACTACTAGATTATCGGTACAAACTCTTGACACTGTCCACCCAAATTACATCAAGTTGTTAACCATAAGTTAAGGACAAAAAGAAGAGAAAGAAATCTAACAGTAGTTCAATACATCAATCTGATCACTGGATGGCATATCAGTCGTGATCTTGAGGCCCTGGTAAAAGGTCTAACTGCAGAAACAGTAGCTGCAGATCATCAATCTGAATAATCCTGTATGCTGAAAATCATGAAACAAATGATCACCAAGCCAAAAGTGGCTAATAAAAGCTCTACTCCAGAACTTGCGGCTTTGCCAATTTATGTCTCACTGTACAGAAAAACTGAAAATAGCAAAGCAATAAAGCCATTTGCTGTCATGCACACTTTTCAAAGTCTAAGAGTGAGATCAGGTGCAAAATGATCCTCTTCCAGTGGTGGATTGAGCTCTGCAAAATCCAGGCCTGAACTTCCAGTTACTATAAAACTTTGAGGAGAGTTTCCAGGATCAGCTACCTGTCGAAAACTACCAGGCCACAACAGCTCTGGATCATCCTCCATGTATATAGGCTGAGCCATGTATGGCTGTTCAAATCGTGCACTGGTTCCAAAATCAGGTAACCTTCCTGCTCCAGCTATTGCAAAGCCGTGGTGAACTGAAGAATGTGCTTTTATTCCTAAGGACCTGAATGAAGATCCATGCAAAGGCAGGGATGCCAAGCTGGCATATCTATCTGAGAATATTCCCATTCTCATTGCTCGTTTTGCCAATGTCCTCTCTCTCTTATGTGCATTTTGGTGACCACCAAGTGCCTGTGAGCTGTAGAATTTTCTTTGGCAGAAGTTGCATGGAAAAACTCGTGGGGTGGCAGCCACTTTGGTTTGGTTTGCGGGTTCATTGCTACTTTCACTTGTGCTGGAAACTGAAAATCCTTTTGATTCCTGGCAAGCTAATTCATTGGTACTTGATTTGAAGTTGAGAGATAAGTCGAGTAATAAATATTCTGAACTTAGTTGAGTTGTCACATCTGTAAGTTGAGAAGATTCTGACAAAATGCTCTTGCGGGGATCCATGAAGTGTTCTTTCACTGATATGTTGGATGCTACCTGGCTGCTAATATCAGAACTGTTTTCATAAGAGGCCTCCTTTTCAAGATCAAACTTCAGATGTTCCATGATGAGGAAGCTATTTGGAGCAAAATCTATACTCTGAATTTCTGATCACCAGATTGAAACATAATAGTCAATGTTGCCATATATGCCCTATTGATCTCATGGTCTGCATTCAGGGAAAAAGTTAAGAGAGTCAAAGATCAAAATCATACGTGCATAAAATTTCAGGCAAAGGCTAAACACAAAAGAAGTAGAAAGTACTCTGACAAAAAAAAAAAATAAAAATACTACTGGTATCCTTTGTCTGAAGAAATGACAACACATTCCCATTTCAACTACCAAAAAGAGATGCTCTGCTATATAATCAAGGCTGCAACTAGTATAACAGTAAACAGCCATTAGAAGATTCAGAATACTGGGAATCTTATGTGTGGAATGATGGAAACCCAAGAAAAACAAACCTCAAAGCTGATATATAAACTTTCTTCTGTTATTTTTTCCAGGTACTATAAGATAACCTTCTGGCTTCTACAGGGCCAATGCCAAATTTTCTCGTCTTTATCCTGGCTCTGGCTCTGGCTTTGGATGATGGATTTGAATTGTTTTTGGTGAGGATAAGAGGGAAGATCACAAAACCAACTATTGTTACAAATCTATGAAATATGCTCTTTTCTTCCTTACCTGAAGATTATTGGAATCTTGTTTCTCAAATAATTTTCCGAGTCAAGTTAAGCAAGACACAGAAATTGACGAGTTTCAGTTACTCGATAATTGATGCATAAGAAGGCAGCTACGTGTCAAGTAACAGTAATTTAATCTGAACAAACCACTTTGAAATCTAGTAAATTATGGAAAACACACACATACGCAGACGAAGGAGTTGCATGAAAAGCTAAGTTGGCAGATGAAAATCAACTCTCTGAGAACAAAATCGCTAGCGAGTCCCCTGATTCATTGGGGACTAATCGTCAAAGGGTTAAGTTGGGAGCTTCAGGTCCAACTCCTAATGTTCATGAGGAACTATCAACAAATTCTAACTATTTGGGAGCTTATGCATAACCCCAGCATCTGAAAAGGGGAAAAGGTTGAGGCTGCAAAGATATTTCCAGGAACAAAAGAATTACATGCAGTGAAATATCACAGTTCTCTAAAAGATTAATCCACCACCATAGATTAAAAGATATGAATCTATACACATCTTTCCAAAACATCACAACTATGTTAATCTTAGAGATGAGAACTACAAAATTAGTCTTCGATAAGGTAACAGCAAACAGCAGATAAAAACAAAACTCTGTACAAGATCAAGCCAATAACAGATTCAGAAATGGTTGTTTCAAACAGATATCTTACAACCAAATGAAAAACATGAAAAAATAAAACAAGAAAGAAGCTGAATCATTGAGTACAGAATTATCAGGAGAACCTGAGCTGAAACTTACCAGGTACAAGTAGTATGAAGCAGATTTCTGATTGATGAGCTCAATTCTAGTTGAACACCATTTAAGGACAAAGCAAAGGGTGTGGTCTTCTTGTGGTTCTGAAACAAATAGTTATTAAAGCCCCACTTGAGAGAAATGGAATGAAGAAAAAAAGAAATGAATGGTTGGAGAGAGAGGGAAAGAGAGGGATGGAGTTTGATGTTTTATTATAGGAAGGCAAAGGTAGAAAGAAGAGATGGGTGCTCGGGGGTGGGGGGGTGGGGGACAGTGGTGGGACGTCAGAGAAGTCAGGGGAAAAGGAGGTGTTGGGGAAAAATTATGATGGAAATGAAGATGACATAATACTCTTCAAACAGCCTCCATCAATCTTCCCTGTTTGTTAAAAATTTGGGCTTTGTCCAAGAACGAAACAACTGCTTACTCAACTTGTACAATACAAAGAAGCCAAAGGGTGGGATCAAAACCAAACAAAAGTACAGTTTAACTCATTAGTATTTCCCAAAGATTCTAAAACTATGTGTTGCATGTACGAGTGCCCACTTGCAAAAGCGCTGCAGATAACTACTGAGCTGAGCTGAACGCACGGGATTGGGAAGGCTTACATTTTCGGTTTGATTTTATCACTTACTTTTCTGCATGTCCATCATAACTTCTTCTGCATCATATCAAGCCATGCAAAACAAGTAGGCATCATATTTAGTTTTTATCACTTCAGCCCACAAAAATACAAAATAGGACATGTCCCTCAAGGCCTCAAAACTTACTCTACTTTGTTAGTTCACACATCACAGTTCAGCCACTTCTCTCTTGGTTTTTCTATGAGACGCATCAAATGCTGCTGCAACTTGTCCCATGTCCAAACAACATGAGTTTGGAATGGCTTTTGTATTAGGTCCATTTTTTCATTTATTATCATCTTTTCGCGTGGAAATGACAAAAATCACTAGTGACATAAATTATTATTGAGTATTTTCTTACCAAATACCAAATATTATTGATAGTAAATTAGCAGGACTTTAGTTTGATCAGATACTACAATAATTGACTTTTGTTAGTTTCTTGCACTAACCTGCTGCCACACACCTAACAGATAGAATTATATAAAAGAATAAATAAGTGAAGGAATTCTTTTTGGAGTGATCTTGGATAGATACAAGAGATAAAAGGAAGGAATAGGAGAGTAAAGACCGGTTCAAGTGGTTAAAAGTACCATTTTCTCTAGCAATAAAACACTCTGATTTCTCCACATCCCATTTCCTCTTCTCTCTAGATTCTGAGTTGTGTACCCTTTTTTTTTTTTTTTTTTTTTCTTTTTTGGTAGAAGAGTTGTGTACTTTAACAATGTCTAACTAGAAAAAGTGGACAGGCTTACACTGTATAAACAACCTTTAATGTGATTAACTAGTGGTGATAGTGGTCAAAATAGTGATGTAGAACTCTAGTTTGACCGCCTAGATTCCTTTGGAGTAGTACAAATGCAGAGAACTTACTTTCAAAATTAAGGTTAACTTTGCAGACAAAAGGATGTCTATTCGGATTAAAAAAGATTGATGATTGAAACATGTATAGGAAACTTTGCAGGAAAGTGAGTTAAAGCAAGTGGAACTCCGTGTGGCAACAAAGGAAAGTGTCACAAGTACTACCATTTATTGCATTTGATATTTCGTGAATTAGATAGATTAAAGTGCTTGCTCCATTCTTGATTGAATATCTGTCTTGGACTTGTAGTGAAAGAGACCTGCAAGTGTGGAGCCAAGGCTTAAAGAATTCTAGGATTAAACTGGAGAATTATAGCTAGAAGTGCGTGACTTTCAAATTTAAGAAAAATTGAAGTGGGATTAATGAATGGCCGATTGAAACAAGTCAACTAGGAAGACTCAAAATTAAGGGACAGACAGCAATTATAACTACCAATGGAGACGCTTATGTGATTGTACTGAGAAATTGCAGTCTATACTGCCTGATACTATCTTGGGCCTGCAAGCAACAATGAATGAACCCTTCCTATAGCAGTCAAAATCTCAAAAAAGAAAGAAAGAAAGAAGATGAAGATGGAATGAGTTTTAGATTATTGGACGGGACGTGAAAAAAAATAAAAATAAAAAAGGGTCTTTTGACATGATAAAATGTCCCTAGCCCCCGCGTGAATGGTCTAGCGGCAGCACCTCCCCTGGTGAACCTCTAGGTCCCAGGTTCGAGTCCCTGCGCTGCTGGATTCCTCCGCGCACTTACCGTGCTTGGGTCGGGTTGGGGGCGCCAAGGCCCGGGCCGCAGAGGATTAATCGGGCCCCGTAAGTAGGGGTGGCAATTTTCGACACAACCTGAAAACACGACACGAACCTAACACGAAATTAATGGGTTTGGGTTGAGGTTTCGGGAATTCGGGTCAGAATCGGGTTGGACCCGATGAACCCGAAAAGAAAACAGGTCGATTTCGGGTCAACCCGTGGTGACCTGATATGACCCGATATGACCCGTTTACGAATTAAAAATAATTTAATAAACATAAAAATAATTTTATCTAACTAAACTAAGTTATTCTTTTTTTCAAAGTCATTAATTACTTAATCCTAAATGAATTTATTTAATTTGTGTGAAGTTGAAATTATTATATTTGGACAAATAATATATTATATTATTTTTTACTTTTATACTGTTTTAATTTATTTTATATTTTGTTTGGGATAAAACACTTTTACGGTGTTTAATTTATTTTAGATTTGGTTTGGAATTATTTATTTAAATTTTTATTACTTGATTATGTAATTAGTTTTGTGAGAAATTGATTTTATTAGAAATTACAGTGATAAATTAATAAATTAAAATTAAGTTTCGGGTCATTTCGGGTCGACCCGCCAACCCGCCAACCTGAAATTTTCGGGTTTGGGTCAGCATACCTGACCCGTCACGGGTTGACGGGTCGGGTTCGGGTCAACAGATTTTCTGACGGGTTGACCCGAACCCGACCCGCCAACCTGATTTGGACCCGAATTGCCACCCCTACCCGTAAGGATTGACCCGGACACCCCTGTATAAAAAAAAAAAAAAGACGTGATAAAATGTCCCTAAATCTTTTTCATGACACAGTTCCACTGTCCGACATTTCCAAAGTTCTCTTTTGAGTATTATTAAAGCGTGACTTGTTGAGTACTATCTCCTTTGCAATGAAAGTCAATGGCAATCTTCCAACAGTACGTAAAATGATGCGAACAGTTTACACACTGGGATTTAGAAAGCTAGTGGCCGTCCTGTCCAGAATGTACTTGAGTGTCCCACCAAAAAAGAAGAAGAACAAGAACAAGAACAAGAAGAAAATATGAAGTTGAAAAAAACAAGTTTAATTCTATTTCAGATATTTATTATAGGATGCCCACATAGAGTAACAAAGATATTTCATATAAAATAAGTATGACACCTAAGAGGTGCTTGAAATAAGCATAGTTATTAAACCAGGGCCATGGGTTGGATGGATTAGCGATTCAAATGCAACATTACGATTCAATCAACCGATGGTTATATAACATCATAAAACAATATATTTAAATTACTAAAAACAATATATATGTTGAATTGGTGGTTGAATCAATTGTTGAACCAAAGATTTTTCTATATTTTGCCTATTGAGCTGGCGAGTAGTTAATTGGCTAATAGGTTTTTTTTTTTCCTTATTTGATTCAATTACTAACCTAGTCTGTTCAAGTAATTAGTTCATCGAGTTAACCAATTAAACTGTCGAATCGGGGGCTGAGTAAAGAATACCACATAGCATTCATATTATTGCTATTGAAATTTGTTCCAAGAATAATTACACAAATTGTCAAGGCAAAATTAGCCCTTTCAAATCAACCCATGACCATATTCGATTTGACATAAAATGTATAATTTTAGTATTTTTCAAAAACTATCATGACGTTGAAATTCGAGTTTTTACAATAATATCAATCAATTGTTAAGGACGAACATATATCTCTTATGATAGTGAAACAATCCAAAGAAATAGAGAGCAGAAAACAAGATACATGTGACTTGTTAGCCTGAGAAAGTAAGTAGCATACTTGAATTTGCTCATTCCAAAACCGCCCCATGATCCACTCATGCACACATGCACATCACATACGATCAGTCAAAAACATAAGCACAAAAGAAGAAAAGTAGTTGTTGAATTCTTTTGGCTTATTCGAGTGGTACCGTTTTTCAGATCTGTTAGCGTATTTAACCGTGTACGGCTTCTAGGTTCTGAGCCCATGTGTGGCTGTAGGAAGAAAGCTAATATTGCACATGGAAATGGAAACACCTGGGGACAGAAAGCGACCGGACTGTTTAACTGTGCCAAAATTTTTAAGATTATAATTTAGAGTTAATTTCAGAAACCTCACCTGAGGTTTGTAATAATATCACTCAGCGCCCCTGCAAGTTTAGATAATCTCTCTTACCTTTCCTGAAATGACATGCTGTGTATCATTGTAAGTTTTTATATGTAGACGTATTGTTAAAAAATATATTGGAAGAGATTTTTTGAAATATTACTTGAAATAATTACTATAGCACTTTTTATGATGTGATGTACGTGAGATAAAAAGGTAATTGAAAAGATAAAAAAGGTGGGTTGGGAAATGTGTTTATGATGCAAGCGAAATATTATTTGAGATATTTGTGCTATCCAAACAGTCCCATTGTCTTTCCTCATCTATCCTTACATGATCTAACTCATGATTTTTATAATAAGAATAGAAAACTGTATAAGGATGAAATATTAAACTAAGAATTTCAGGAAGTATAGGTACAACAAAATAATAAATTTGGTTTAACAAACTAGCCATAAAACCATTATTTTAACGATAACTTCTGTAGCTCCTTCAATGGTATAAAAAAGCTTTAAAATAAAAATAGGGCAAAAATTTGGCAACAAAGGGGCAAAGTATGAGCAAACGGAAGAAGATTGATAACACAATACGAAAAGTTTAAGCATAGGGGAATCTTATAATTCACCAACATCATCCAATATAAACATTGATGTTTCGAATGTAATTACAGCGTGACATTTATAATTTTTTAAACTGACAAGAATCCAAATCAGCTCTATTTTGACATTGCAAAGTGCAATTTCTTTCATTGGTATGAAGGGAATAAAAATGATGCCTAGGGATGGCAACCTCCCCCATCCCCCGCCCCGCTGCCTACAAACTCCCCCCGCCCCTGCCCCATCCCCCATCCTCGCACCGCCCCGCTTCCTCCGCGGGGCTAATAAAAATTTGTTATATAATTTTATTATTGTTAAATTTTAGCAAATAATCAAGTACTAAAATATCAACACATCATCAAATTATTATTCATTGTAATTTTATAATTGAAACTTATAAAAATAATCAAACAAAAATTATTTGAATACAATCCAACATGATGAAATAAATATAACTAAAGTAGTCAAGTTTTCACTTTTGACACAAATGCAATCACTAATTCATTATTGTGCTTGTGCTTTCTTTAAGAAAAAAATGTTATTGTATTAAGTGTAATTAGGGATTTAGTATAAATGTATTAGTAAATTTAGTACAACCAATTAATAATTTATATTAGTGCACATATATAATTATTAGTATAATTAATAATATCAATTATATTATATATACTAATAGAGATCATATAATACATATAACTAATAATATCATTATCATAAGTTTGTAACTAATTAAATTATATATAATTATATACATATATATTTTATATATTTATTTTTTTAAAGCGGGTGGTGGGACGGGGGATGGGGCGGGGGTACACTACCCTGCCCCCGCCCTGTTTCTAAGCGCGGGGGCAATTCCCCCCGCCCCCGCCCCCGCCCCAACCCCCTCCCCATTAGCCCCCCGCGGGGCGGGTGCCGCCCATTGCCATCACTAATGACGCCCTAAGTAACCAAAGCCCCCGCCCCAACCCCCTCCCCATTAGCCCCCCTTTGCCATCCCTAAGGATGCCCTGAGTAACCAAAGCAAGAAGGTAGTCATGCTATGCAAAAGGGACATGTATCGAAGTTAGAATATTGGAGCAAAACAAATTCGACAAGCATCATACTTTGTAACAGGACACAAATTTATTTCTTTTCCCAACTTTTTCCTTCTTAAAAAGTATTTAGACTTTGAGAGTCTCGGATTGGGACATCCAGTCACATTATACTGTTAGCAAAGATACATGAGATTTTTGAAATTTAAGAGGAGCGAAGTGATATTGTGAAAAATCTACCTCTGATCCTATAATTTATACCTGTGCTACGTCCTCGTACGATGTCTTTCGCTGTCTCCCTTTTATTTCTTACCTCTGATCCCTTGATTAACCTATCATTCGCCAAGAAATTTCATAAAACTTGATTTTGACAACGGACCCCAGAAAGTTAGTCCTTATCCTTGACCAAGAAACTCGACGATCTTTTTCCCGGGTTATTTTCATGACCCACAGGTAAAAAAAAAAAAAAAATTAGTAAAAGGGAGGACGGTATCATGTATGGCTAAATCACTAGTAGACTAACTGAATCTTTTCTTCTTTAACTTTATTTTTTTTAACCTCTGCACGTCTTTTTCCTTGCCTGCAGATATCATGGGCTAATTTAGGAGTGGAAGATCTTTAACTTGGATGTAAAAGGGCCACTTTGGAATCCACTCCATTTTTCAATCTCATACACAAATTTTATTTTTCAATAGTGAATCAGTCTACTCGATATTATTCTGGCTTCTTGACTAGATAGATCATTTACATTTCTAACCTGACTTAAGTTACGTATTAATTACATAACAATCTAGCCAAGTTTATTAAATCCATTAGGTTGAATAACACGGAATTCTATGCCAAGTTGAGAAAAACTAATCAAGTTCTTGAGTGGAATTCCATCTTAAGGATAAACATTCCCATGTCCTAGGTTTTTAACTGAGCCTGGAAGCTTTTTTACTATTGCTTTGTTCCCCTTCAACGTCACACAACATGCACGTGACCCCGCAACACACAACAGAACCTAATTCCAATGAACAACGTTAAAAACAACATAGTACTTGCCTCTTTAGTTAATCTTATCAGAATAATGCAGCACTACTTTTGATTAAATTCCTCTTAACCCTTGAGATTAGCAACATTTTGATGTTGTGGCCGCTTCTAAATTACGCTGCCCGAGGTCCCTGAGACGCCGCTTTTGGCTCTTTGTCCCCAACCTTGGTGCCCCTCGAAGCCTCGAAGGCTAGCCACACCACTCCTACTGCCTATTAGCTCTTGGTCCCCCACGCCACCCCACCGCCACTACCACCACCACCATTTCCCACTCAAAACTTTAGCCTTTATATCACTGACTCAAGATTACATATACGATTTTGGAGTGACAAAGATAAGTTAGTATAATCACGGGCTCTAATTGAATAGTCATTATGAGTTATTAGGTACAAATATATATTCTCCCACCAAGATTAAAAGGGCTAGTGGTAGGGGCAAGAGAGATTTAGTTAAAATATTCAGATGCTTTAGTGCTTTTATCTTGATTAATTAACTGTGACATGTGTGGCATATTTGAGGATAAGTTGGTCCTACTCCCAACTTTGGAGTGGTATATGCCTAGGAGTTGCTGTTTTCTTGGCATTAGATTCTCCAATATGTGGGGAAATTGTCCCAATGGCGCAGTGCGGAGGATTTAAAATCAGATTGCGCCATGGGCCTAAGATCATAGTCTATGCATATTTTCTTGAAGTTGGTTTGTGAATTGACCAGGAAATAGACATCATAATTTGTGGAGGATGATGATGCCAGGCTTCTTTCACGAGGGACTCCCATTTAAGACAAGATGACCATGAGCCAATGACGATCCACGCATTGAAGCTTGATTTCGAGTTGGAATGACATTATATGGACTTGTATAAAGAATCTAATCTAACTAGAAGTAAGTAACTTGACTTTGGTAATTTAAACACTAGACTAGAAGAAGGGATTTATCCTGGACTACATTTGAAACTAGCACTTACATTTAAAAAAAAATGGGTTCATAGGAGTGTAGTAATTAGTCGTGTATTTCTTGAATTTAATTTAGAGTTTTATCGGATTCTAATTCCTTATACAATTCCATTGGATTATCCATTTCTCTTGAATAGGAGGATAAAGTAGGAAAAGTATAGATATTTAAGTTCCCATGTATAATTGTGTCTCTGAAAAGAAAAAAAAAAACTCTTTTCACTGCTTATCTATGGCTAATTCGCAAAATATCGCGAATGAGATAAGTACATGATAATATTTGTGAGACGGAGTTCTTAACAAATCTTTTACTTCTCTTTGCAAGGGTTGACAATAATTATTTATAGAGCATCCACTTAATGCCACTCTTTCTTTCATGATATTTCCAAATGTAACATGTAAAAGTATAATATAGTTTTTTTTTTATATGAACAAATTGTCTATATTTCATGTTTCTGGGATTAAAAATTGAGTCCAAGGACAGAAGAAAGTATTATCTTTCAATTAACAAACCTAAATAAGTCCCGATTAGTTACACGCAAAATCAGGGTCTCAAAGATGTGTAAAACGAGTTCTCAAGTAGTTGTTGGATGTAATTGGATCCCTCTGTCCCTGAACAAATTTTCGTTCACCTTCTTCTTAGCTCTTCCTGCCAAAAAATTACAAGGGCCTTGATTGGATCCAACAGTAATTTCGTGTCTTATTGAAAATCAACCGCTGGCTGTAGCCCAAACCCAAAATGTTCTGACAGTTTTAAGCAAGCATTAAGCTCATTTACACTTTTGGTGGGGATCGATGATAGGACTCCATCCGTATTTCTGAACTGTAAACAATATACAGCAGATTTTCTGATCTTACAAGTCCAACAGGCCAAGGCAGCCCAAAAGTGGAATGAAGTAGGCCATTGAAGTGCACACCAAATGTCCAGCCTAGAATCTTGTCAACATTACATAATCAAATAAAAATTTTCAACTATACCTTATTTGATAACTCAATTCAAATACTCCCTCCGTTCTGAAATAATTATCGCACTTCGGGTCTTGTGCTTATTTTGAACAGTGCCAAGATTTCAAATGATTTTGGTGCAACTTCCAGCAATACCCTTGTTCAGTTTCTATGGAGTATAACTGACTGACTAGCGGAAAGACAATGGAGTGGTGACAAGACCTGTGGGACCCGTGCCTCAAGAATGTCTCCAATCGTTTTTTGGAAAAGTACCTTGCATGACCACTGTTTGCATTTGTTGTGGAACTCACGCGTATCAAGTGCAATTCTTGTAATTTTTTGGGACCCATCAAAAGCTTAAAAGAATCTGGTTTACTTAAGGGCATGAGATGGAAATGGGGGAAAGTTTTCATTGCCAATTGTGGTAAGTGATATTCATTTTGGGACAGGCCAAAAAGGAAAGCATGACATTTTCAATGGGACGGAGGGAGTAAATGATAGTTGTTCGTGACGAAGGTCAGATTCTTGACATCGATATTGTAAAAAAAAAAAATGGGGTAGCAAGAAGATGCATTGGCTGATAACATAACATGTCCGGACTAGACTTCCTATTGGATATTCAAAAGCCAAGGGTTTTAGATGGAAATCTCAACGTCTTGGTGGAATCATGTTATTAGGCCTAGCAAGCACATATGTCCTTTTCAGTTTGAAAGTTCCATTACTTGGTGCATGTGCATTATTCACGGCAAATAGAAAACCTCTCTGAAAAAAGCATGTGTAACTTAACCTTTGCTAGTTTCTGCATCTCCATTCGAAGACTTAAACCTTTCAAGTAAAATCCTTTTGGATGGTGAATTCTTCCATTGACTAAGAATTTTATTCTAAATTACTAGATGTTTAAATAAACTAATGCAATGGGTATACGCCTAAGGAGGGCATCCTTACTATAAATTAACTACACAAAAGTTATGAAGAAAATGTATTCATCGCTCCACCAAACCAAATATATTTAGTATTCCACTGTTTATTAGAGAGAACGTTGAAGTTTCAGGATGAAGAAATCCCAAGTTTTGGGAGGAAGGTTGAGTTGGGTGATAAGATGAAAGGAATTGCAAGTAAAAGATTTTGGATTCAAAATTTTCCACTTATTAAAAAAATTAAAGGGAAAAATCCCAAGCTTTATGCTTTTTAGGTAATTTGTTTTTACCAGTCAAATCTTGCTTATACAAGCAATGCTAAGTTGTAGTAATTAAACTTGTATAAAGTACTGGATGCAACGCCAGTGAATATCTGTCCTGCGCCTTTAAATTTCATAGCTACCTTGAAAGACAATGGACAACAACAACTGAGGTGGCTGAGCACGAAATACATTGTAGTTAGTTGGCTATGAGCAAAGCCAATATGTTTTTCTCAATGGAGAGGCACACAGAATTGTTTTGGACCATCAGCCAATTGTTATGTGACTAACTCACACAGGTTACAAAATACAAGTGCTACTCTCAGATACGGCGGCTGGCTCACTTTTCCTCAGTCAAATGCCAATTGTTTGCTCACCGATTCTTGATTTTCGTTTTTCAGACAAAACTCAGCACAATGTATCCTCACTTAGCACCTATTATCTTATAAAATAGATGTGTCCGTTTTCGGCAGGATAATAACAAATTGAGTGGGGAACAAAATTTAAAGCTGGAGACATGTTAATTCTTAAAATATTACTGTAATTAGTATCTTTAAACTCATATTTGTAAGCAAATCTTTCAGCTCGTAGATTTAAATGGACCTGTAAACCTATAATTAAATCTAGCTGTTGCTGTCAAAATTTTCTGAGATACCATGTATGGAGCAAAAAACAAAGTGAAAGAGAACCAACTAGTCGTAATAGCTAATTTGCATGTTGCCATAGGAAACTAAAATTAATCCGACCCTTTATCCTACTGAAAGTGAGACTTCAATATTTACACAGATTTTCAATTGGAAGGACTGTAATCAAGGTACAACAATTTGCTTTTCAAAAAATCTCACGATGATATTACCTGTAAACTGGTTGTAATAATCCATGCAAGAAATCGATGTTATCGATTAATTACTGGTACTTAATTTTTTTTTCATGAAAAAAAAATTTCAACAGGGGAAATATGAGATTTAAGAAGCGGGAGGAGATAGAAGATTAGAACCCAAAACCTGTAATTCCTAAGTCTCAACCTTAGTCACTAGATAGAGGTATTAAATATAATAATCAATACATAAAAAGAAAACCGCCTTTCCATTAGTTAGCATAATCTGTCTGCTACATCTCATAAGTTCTGGAAAACTACAGGAGTTAAGAGCGTTTAAAGCTAATAATTGGCTCGAACTGAGGCAACTGAAGATGTCTCAGGCCAGGAACCAGGGACTTCGTATAATTGGATCTATAGCACCCCTTAAACCTCTCACATTCATAGTGAATGGTTGCCCAGTATTCTTTTAATTTTATTGGACAAAAAGTTAAAAATTTTGATTTGAGAATGGAGTGCTTACAGACTAGTATAAGCTCTCAATAAACATGTAACAGCAAAGCAGCAACTAAAGAGCTATGCGGACAAGAAGTAATTAAGAAAGCAAGTTTCTCAATATTAATTAATTTACCTAAAAGAACTTTATGTAGATTACTTTCGTGCCTCAACTTTTCCTTGTACAAATATGTTCCACATTGAGTTACCAGAAGAAGTTAATATTGCAACTCCTTTGACTCAGTAACATTGCAAAGCAGCCAAGAGTTTTTTAATCTAATGAAACGGTGGGTAAAGGGAAATTCTAGAGAAACTTTTTCACGGTCATTTCTAATTGGAACCCCAATAGAAGTGGCTGAGCCAGTAACGTACCATTTTGGGGATGGGGGAGGGGACTTGTGAATAAGAGCAAAAGTCACAATAAAATTTTCTTGAAGGCAAAAGTTAAGAAAATAGGGGTAGCATATGGTATTAAATATATCAAAAATTTTAGGCAGCAAGAAAAGGACTTCTTACAAAATTTTCCAAAGCTGAGCAAGGATTGAAAGAAATTTTTGAAACTTAAGGGGGGCCATTGCTCCAGATTGCCCATAGCTGCCTCCGCCACTGTTGTAACTAGACATTGAATATCGTTCAAAAGGAAAAGACTAGATTAATTTAAGTCTGCTACTTTGTTTTGAGTGAAGAGATATTTCAAATCTTATGATGTAAAAGAGGAAAAGGAAAGAGGAGAATTTAGGAGTTGAATTAAAGATCTCACAATTATGTAATTAGTGTACCTATAAGCCAAGGTAGTTCTTGGATTTAAGTCTAAAATGGCCCTAAATAGATACCCCAAAAAACAAAAAAGCAAATATAGGGGAAAAGTTATTGATGGACTCGTGCACTATTTATGTCCAACTATCAGAAGAAATTATTGGAATAAGGTGCTGTTCGACACAAAATGTCTGAGCCAAGCGGCGGTGGGTTTGTAACAGTGCTAAAACTTAATTGGACGTCATCAACACCAAGTTCGTATACAATTTGTGGAAATATCAGATGAGTTAAGGCCAACCCAAAAAGAAAAATCGGGATTTGACAATGAAAATATCAATATAATCAGACACAGTTACATGAATACTACGTTCGAAAACAAAGAGTTAAAATAGTTAGGAAAAGAAAAATGAGATGAAACTGTCATAACCATCATCAAACAGTACCTGAAGTTTGCTACACAGAGTGTGAAGTTGAAAAAATAATTCCTATATGCCAAACTTTTGACAAAAACAAACGGTGCTTCTGTACTATGGGCCTAAGGTCAATACCATACAAAATCACTAAAGCACTTTGTTTACCGTCAAGAGAACTGGAGATTGATAAGCTGCAAATTAAATAATGAAAAGGGTAAAATGAAGAGAGCTTTTCCTTATTTCATTAGCTTATAATCATATGAGAATATCAACGAGTCCTTGATTGATCCAGGACACATTAATCTCAGAGTAATTTAGACTCAAACAAATTGGTCGAAGTGTGGAACCAGATTATATACGGATTCATTGCCAATTCACCGGGAGAAAATAATAGAGGTCGATGAAGCGAAATAGGGACCCCAAAAGAGAGAGAGAGAGAGAGAGAGAGAGAGAGAGAGAGAGAGGAAAACGAAAGAAGGGATGGGATATTAACTACAGCAAATGTGAGATTGTTTTTCACTTACATCCAGAACTCTCAGATTCAGATAAGAGCTCATCCAACAGATCAGGTCCCAAGTCTTCAAACACCACCAGATCATCTCCCTTGACCAGCTGTTTCCTTTTGCCTCTACGTTTGGACATACTTCTCATCTTGTGTGCCTCTTTCAGGGCAGCAGCTGGTGATAAACCATCTTCACAGCTAAAAAGAACCATTTCTTGAAGGGATTCATGGACCCTTTCAGCCGGAAAATTAAGGGCAGCCACTGGACCTCGCATCGAAAGTGCAGCTTGGTCATAAGCCAAGGCAGCTTCTTCTGCAGTATCAAATGTTCCAAGCCAAACCCTCATTCCATTTCTTGTAGAATCCCTTATCTCAGCTGCAAACTTGCCCCATGGCCGCTTTCGAACGCCTACGTAATGCTTCTCCTTCCCATATTGATCTTCTTTAGCCCTGGTACGGGCTAGGGTGAATTCTTCACCGTTGATTTCCTTAGACGATGAACTTGCACCCGGAAAGGATTTAGTACCATGGTCCATTTCTCCAGTAAAAATCTATGCTTAAGTCCTTTCAGTTGGAGATTAGCAATCATGTGTCTGGAGAGTATTTCAAGGATTTCCACAACCTTGATTTCCAGAGAAATTAAAGTTTTTAAGTAGTAGGGGTAGCATCAGTCGTTAGATCTTGTTAGGGTAATGGCTGTCATGATTCTCTAAAACTAACTTTGCCATAGATTCTCACTTTTCTCCTCATGCCCAACTTGGGCTTGTTTAGAGAAAATAATGCACAATTAGTACTACCAAGCATTAATTTTTGGTATTGTTGTGATGTCACTGCTGGACCAAGCTACTAAACTATAAGAAAGGACATTGTCTTCAGCCCCCCCTCAACACCCCCCCCCCCCCCAAAGTTTTCTGACTTTTATACAGGCATTTCTTTAGTCCTCCCTCTTAACTATTCCAATTATTATTGTTCTTGCCATCCATTTCCTTTGCATGATTGATTTGGTTGAGGTTTGAAAAAGGATAATGATAATCCCAAAAAAATGCTCCTTTTCTGTGCCACTAAACGAAAGATGTGAAGACATCATAGAACTAGATTCCTCCTTCTTCTTCTTCTTTTTAAATATTTGAGTTATTTTTCCCCATCACTGGAATTTGAGAACAAAAACCAGATGCCTTAGCTTATTTTGTATCATTTTTCACGGAGAGATGATTATATAAGAGCATACCACCACGGGATTGTCCTAACTAGTTAAGGCTTTTTCCTCCTTAATAATGAGTACAGTATTCGCATGGTGGCACCGTTTTTTGTTGTGGTCAATGGCCTTAATAAATTCCTTAATTTTGCTGATGTTTAGTATTGATAAGATTTTTTTTTTGTTTGAGCATAGAAACAGTTCCATTGATAGCGTCATGTGCAATAAAAATTCCAGCTAAAATAGAAGATTATCTGTGAATTTGAATCCTTTAGCAATTGCGACAAAGATGTGTGTGTTAGCCTACTCATGATTACACTTGCAAATGTCACTTTCAACAACATAATTTTTACATTCTTTGTTCATAAAATGCACGGATTTAGTATCAGTCTTTTGTCAAGAAACATGTTGATTTGTTGTTTATGTGAGAAGCAACTATTCAACATACTAGTGGAGGGCATCCCTTCAATACTTTGAAGAATTGACCAATTATAATTCTTAAAAGTATAGATGTAATCATTTTGTATAACAGCCACATCTCCATTCTGCATAAAAGTTTCAATTACTTTCATCCAACAAGATGCCAATGCTACTACAAATACTACTACTGAAAAGTGGACCAATAGTCATTAACTGGTCCTAAAGCTAGTTTAATATCAAAGTATTCTTTTTTTTGAAAGGATAACACATCAAAGTATAGAACCAAAGTGTTTGGAAGGTTGGTTTTCTTTTCATGCGGTTTCACACTGCCAAGAGCTTAAGTGAACTCCTTCTTGAAGGCAAAGACAGTATACTGACTATTTTTTTCTTCTTCATGACAAATTATGGTACTGTACTTCTTTAGTAGCATCCTTGTATCAAGTGAAATCTATAGCACTCAATTCAGCCTAATACAGAACTTCATCACCACAGTTGGCAATGTAGTGAGGTACTATTATATTAGCTCTGGTCCTAGGAAATTGACAAATAAGACAAATGAGAATAATAGGGTTTTTGATAATTCAAATAATAACTAGAAAATACTATAACAGAAAACAAAATAAAGTACAAAAGAGAGAATACAAAACCTAGGAAATAATTTCTAAATCCAAAAGACACCTAAAAGTGAAAATACAAAAGAATTTAAATAGCACAAAATGTTTAACGGTTGAAAGGCCCATAACTTGCTCTTTTGATTTGATGCCTAGCTAAAATATCTCTTAGACTAGGGCATAAACCCCTTAAAATTCTCTTGAGCTAGTATCCTTAGCATAATTAAACTCATTTAAATTCACTATATTTATAACTACCACGAGGAGATATTTCTTTATAAACTTTCGATGTGGGATACAAAAACAAACTCAATATATTCTAATAAGACTAAACATCTAAGTATATCTGGATCGGTAACTGAATCTTTTTTGTTTTCCCTGTTTCAGGGAAGATAGTTCAACAAGTCTAAATGCTATTATTAATTGAATGAAACCTATTATTTTTTAAAAATACTTTATATATGGAGGAGTGGAAAGGAAAACCCAGTGAAATCGAAAAAGTGTGAAAATATTTAATCCTCATTTTATAATGAGAAATTAAGACTACATGTGAATTATTTAGGGCTACCTTAAGACAAAGATTTGGCAATGGAGTCTGGACTGTAGTTTAGATGCTTTTAATAGTATTTTCTGTATTTTTTTTCTTGTTTACTTGGACAACTGATTGGGTATTATGTTCCTTTGAACATGAGTACTACACTCGTAAAATTGTCCTGCATATCAATAAAATTCAATGTTTTGAAAACCGGACCAGATCGGCCGGTTCGACCTGTTAAATCGCAAATCGACCATGCCTCCGGTCTGGTTTAATTAAAAACTCAAAAAATTAATTAAATCGGTCAAAACCAATTGAACCGGTAAAAATCGGGAGGTCCAACCGATTTTTATTAAGTATTTATTTTCTAAAATAAATATTTTATTTTATTCAAAAATTTTAATATTAAAATAAATAAAAAATTATTAAACCTTTGAACTGGAATTGAACCAGTTGAACCGATCGAATCGTGAACCGGAAGGTTTTCAGGCTCACTCTCCGGTCCAGGTTTAAAAACATTGATAAAATTATGATATTTTTCCTTGAAAAGCCTTTGATTCTTCCACTCAACGAAGAACTAATTTGATTAAGATCCAATAGACAACATTGATGTGGATTTTTCGCCTGGTCTTGACACTGAAGCACAAGTCCTTAATTAAGTAGTAAATTCTACAATTTAATTTTTAGAACACAAAAACTTGTAATAGCAAGGCAATGCCCCTTAATGTCCTTTTTTTTTTAATTTAATACAGAAAATTGTACCAATCATCCTTCACATATTACTGATATGAAATTTTAGTCTTTCAAAATTCAAATAAGCGATTTTAATTATACCCAAATAAAAAACACTCACTTTTAATCCCTTGACACCTTTTCGGCCAAATTTTTGCCAAAATATGTCACGAATCAATCACATGATCAATTTTTGAAAGTTAAATTTGGTAACTCATTTAACATTGAACCAATTTCTCACTTAATCTTCCATTTCTCCTAATTATTCTCTACCTAAACCCAAATCTACATCACTCATTTTTCTCTTCCACCACCGTCCTTCCACACCATTTCCATTTTCATCACTGTTACCACTGCCATTTGTCCCCTTCTCACTCCTTTCTCGCCACCTCTTCCCTTTCTCCCTCATTCCTCCTTTTCTTTCCCCATCTTATGGGTCTTGAAAATAGATCTATTTCTTTCGCCCTTTAATTTTTAAAAGCCATGGAAATGGTTTTGTTAAGTTTCAAACATTTGTTGTTACTTTGTTGATTCTTGTGGTTATATGGGTGATTTTGGGGGTTTACTGGTATTGTATATTTCATGTTGGTCATTTTTGTCAAATCGAGTAGAAAGTAAAAATTTGAGAGAATTTTGTGAGTACAAGATGGCGATATACAGTGGTTCTATTGTAGATGTTGCCGGAATCTGGCATGGTAGCTCTTGTGAGCTTTGCAAGAAAATAGAAGGAAGGAGATGATAAAAAAAAAAAGGAAAACGAAAAGAAAACGAAAGAAAGTAAAGAATGAAGTTTTACTGAAATTGTGTCATTTTAGTTAGTTTGGCACTTGGAGAATAATTGGGAGAAATAGTGGATGAGGTAAGAAATAGATCAACATTAAATGAGTTACTAAATTTGCCCCTCAAAAATTATTCATGTAATGGGTTCGTGATCTACTCTGACCAAATTTTAACAAAAAAGGTGACAAATGACAAAAAAAAAAGAGCACTTTTTATTTGTTAGGAATTAAAATCTTTCATTTTAATTCTAAGGAACTAAAACTTTACATCAGTAATATGTGAAAGACAATTAGTGTAATTTTTCTATTATACAAACCCCAATATTTACGGGCCAAAGCTAGCATGGAAAACATCATAATACTGTAGCATACATTTTTTACCTAAAAGAAGGCGACTTATTCTTTCTCTGCTATTAAGGGCATGCAAAATTTGGGAACCCCCCCCCCCCCCTGCCCTGCGGCGTTTATTTCCAATCACAGAAATGAATAATTTGTCAGAAACACTGAAAGAGTGTCCCTAGGTACTTGTAAACTGTTTACACCTTCTTGACACTTTCAAACATATATTGCAGCAATTTTCTTATACATCGAAAAGGTTAATGGGTTAGTTAGTTATTCCTGCATTGTCTTCCCAGTCAGATTATCAATTTCATAATATTAGATTTAAGCATTCGAGGATACATCATGCATTTTTACAATCTTAATTTTTAAGATGTTACACAGGATAAGAGTCTCTACATCACTTTCCATTTTCCTCCTTTTTTTTGTGGTTAAATACTTTTGATTTGATTCAACCAGCAAAGGCTCGTACCGATCCTGAGTTATCAGTTCTTGTAGCTATGAGTTATCTTTTCCCCTCAGGGGGAAAGCGCAGCTGGAGGGGTAACGTTCCTTTCCTTTCCTCACGTACTTCTCTCTGAGAAGGGAGTGGCTAACCCTTGAATCTCAATCTTCATCTTCTTTTTGCTAGGAAATTGGAAATTTCCGTTTGTGAAATTTTGTTTTCTTAATGAATGGAAACTATCACATCAAAAAAGATTACTGGGGTAGCAGCATATATTTGTGCGTCACGATGATATAGTATAATATTTAAGCTGTTACTTCATGCTCGTGTAATCTTGGGCTTGACTTCTAGAGTTTGTCTTTTTCCGTCGGCGGATTCCTTCGAGGTGATGACAATTTTAGAAATATAAGATTCAACAACAAGGACTTATATATATATATATATATGCAAATGAACTTGAACTATTGCCCCGTTACCTTCTTCTTTCTGCTAATTATTTTGTTAGTTTTACTACTATTACTTTATCTTCTGGGGGCTTGTGTGATAACTACTATGGCTTTTATGGCTTTCTCTTACAGTTTTTTATAGCATGAATTAATATTACAACAGCCAGTTTTAACGTTAAAATTAAAAATTATTTCGATGATTTTACACAAGGAACAGATAGTGCACTACATGACAACCAATAAAGAAGTTAGGAAGCCAAGTATATCTTGGAGAGACAAGTTTCCAAACAACTTAAATTTGAAGATGCTAATATTGACAGCCAAAATGGTTTAAGTAGTTGCGGTGCAAAATTAGATGAGCCCTTGCTACCTTATCCAATTTTAAATTTTAATGTTTGATTTTTGATGATTTTGTACAAAAACAGATAGTACACCGGAAGACAATTTGAGAATTAATTAGCCATTTTCTGACTGCAAGAATCTATGGATAGAAATTTTCATATATATATATATATATATATATATATATATTCAGTCATCACATGTTGGCTTTCTCTTGACAAGACTGTTTTCTTTTAGTACAATGCAGGAGCGGTCGAAATTCTCTGCAGCTTCCTTTTCAAGGGGATACTTCAATTGGACTCCAACTGGAGGCTTTGGCCTGAAAATATTCTTAGGAAAAAGTTGAATCCTCTTCTCCAACTGAAAAGAGAATATCCATTATAAACGACTTGGACCAAATTCTGATGTGTATATTAGTATTTGTGTTAGTGATTTAAAGAAAGGGATAATTTCGAAAACCTCCCCTGTGATTTCTAATAATTGCAGAGACCTCCCCTCAAATTTATTGAATTACACCTATCTCCCTTGCTTTTACCGTTTATACAACAATATAGGCCTAAAAGACTTTTTTTTTTCAAAAAGCCTAAACTACCCTTTTTTTACAAAAATAAAATAAAAATTATTTTGCCAATTGCTTTCTTCCATTTGTCAACCAAACCCACTATACTAACAAACAGGTCTAACAAATACTCTAATTCCAAATTCTAAACCCAATCAATTCCATCATGCATTCAATTCTGAAGGTTCGTTCCATTTTTTAGAAATATGCTTATCATATGGTTCCATGGAATGGTTAAACTCACAATCAACTGCCCGATGGTTAGGCTTGCATAATCTTTAACATAGGATGCCATGGTTTGATTCCATATAAGTGGCTCAATTCCTACTACATGAGCCATATTATAGCCTTGAAGAAAATCTTTAGGGGAGATTTAGACATGGATGGGATTAATTAAGTTTAAGAGAAGGAAAGACATCATTATGACTATAGAGATTTTCAAGAAATTCATTTTGTTAAAAACCAAAATTCTATTTGCAACTAATCATACCCCAAATTTCAAACCCAATGCCCACACCTTCTCAAAATAAATAATTTAGCCTACCATTAAATCTTCAAACATGTTAACGTCTTAAACACAGAGAAGAAACTTTATCTCTATAGCGAAACCATAACCAAAAATTGTCAAGTATAAAAAGAAATATTAATGTACTTATTAACATCTTAAAAAGTTTTTTGGATGGATGATAGACAAATTAGCAAATTTACCAATTTCAATCCCTCTTCCTCTTTTGGCCAATGATTGCATTATTATGTTTACCTCTTCATCTCCTTTTAGTTTGACCATAAAATCAGATTTTACTTCAACCATTAAATCTAATCCCTTAACTAAACTTGCGATTTGGCAATTCCAACGAGAAGAAAGGAGGAATAGGAATATATAGTAGAGTTTGAGAGATCACTTGTGGTGTGATTGGCTGCAATTATAGGCAATGGTTGGTGGTAATTTGAGAGCGAGTTATAGGAGGAAGGGGTTGATGGATGAAACCGGAGTAATAGTAAGTGAGAGAGAATCGTTGTTGGCTATAACTTGTAAACAAAATAGCCGAATAGGTTAGGTTTCTTTTTCTATTTTTTAAATTTTATTTTATTATACTATGAATTATTTATTAAGTGAAAGTCATTATAGTTATTTTATTGTAACAAGAGAGGTCAGTGTAATTTATAAAACTTGAGAGAAGCGGAGTGAAATTGTCATAAAACTCAGCAGAGGTTTGTGAAATTATCCCTTAAAGAAAACAAGGCAACCAGATTTGGATAAGAACTTCTGTTGGAAGATAATCATGAATGAAAGCTAGAGTTTTTCTATCATTCAGTAAATGCGGCAGATTTCAGACTGAGAGAAAAGAAAACCACCTATTTTCCAAATTAGGTCAGGATTCAAGAGCATTAAACTATATATATATGGTAGATAAATTAATGATATGAATTTTTTTTTTTTTTCATTTGCAGCTGGCGTGTGCATGGTGACGTTGGCCTTACAATAAAAATTCTTTTTCAACCTTGTATGAAGCAAGTAATATAATGTGCCTATCCAAATTTGGCCCTCAATCGAGATTAATTTTCTAATGAGATTGTCATTTTTTTTTGGAACATTATGACCCTGAACTTTGTCATTTTCCGTCGGCGGATTCCGCACGAGGACACCTCCGCGTCGAATAAGGAATAAAAGCTTAAAAACTTTAGCACAAAAACCATAGAAAATCGACGTATCGGACCCAGTACTTCTTCTTTATTACCATGAATGCTTGGTCCGAGTCATGACCTGGTGGTATTGGCAGTATCCTTTTGGGTGCCCCTAAACCAAATTATTGTAAAGCAAATCCCAGAGTCCGGGCCGGGGTCAAGGCTCAAAATTCACAGCTCCTGCAACGGGCAACGGTGCAGACCAACTTCGGTTCTTCCCCTATCACACGAAAATCAAGGCAAAGGTATGCAAAGTACACAGATTAATTTGTGATAGTGATCTATTGATTTTTATTGCACCAATGATCATCACAATTGTAAGGAGTGGCAAAATGATCGTCAAAATCAGGAGGAGCAAGATGCAATGCTTGCAATATGAGACAACATTTCATATTCGATCTTGATGGCTTGCATATGCATATCATTTTTCTCCTGTTCTAATTTTGCATGTATTGTTGTTTAGCCTCAATTTGGGATATGTCTTATCTACATTGTTCTTTTTTTACCAAATTGCGCAAGTTATATCTCTCTCGAAGACATGACATAAACATTATAGTGGAGAAGTTCAACTTGACAGTTTGAATATTAAAGATTGAATCTTATAGAATTCAAAATCTGGATAATCAAATTTATTAAAGTTGAAACGTCAGAAACGCCAATGTATAGAACATGTCAAACAAAACATCAACCTGTAACTTCCCTAGGTAAATCTAGACCTCGGTGTTCTGCAGTGATTGAAAACTAATTTGAGCTCGTAGGTATCAATATAGTAACTGGAAAAAATGTAGCTTAGAAGTAGCTAGAAGTAAACGACAGCATATGAAACATAAAGAACTCCGTTAGTTCTCAATGTTCTGATGCTTCTTGGCCGTGTAGCCATCCATCCATGCCCTCCATCTCCCTCTATCCTAAGCTGGGTAGGGATTGTTGGGGAGTAAGGAGGCAGTGGTTAATTGGCAGAATATGGGAAGGAAACTCAATACCTTTTTTAAACTTATAGAGAGTAATTTATTTACTAATAATATGGTGTCAATTGGGCTTCGCCACCGAGAAACGGACCAGTTCAGCCCAAGTTAACCTTTACATGTTTGCACCTAAGATCAGCCCACCAAATTTAGTGTATCGATTCACTAGGCATTACTCATGTACTTAATTCCCAGCTTGTACCAATAAACATTAAGCATGTTCTTGGCTAAAAAATACACCGCGTTTTAGGTTGAATTCAAGCTTGCACAATTTCATATAAGGAGCTCAAACTTATTCTCTCCTAAAACCACTAAATCACCATGGAAGCTCTCACAAAGCAACAAGCTAGGTAAAGGTGTGTTGGTTAAAGAAACGTTCCTTTGATCTTTTGAATCATTTGAAGCTGAAATTATGTGCTAAAGAAAGCTAAAAATTGATTGTGGGAGGAAACTATCAAAGTAATTTTTAAAACAACAGCTGGTTCTTTGGAACTTTTAAACGAATTTATGCTTTAAAGAAATGTTTACAAACGTAGCTTCTTAGGATTGCGTAGAAAGCCACAAAGCCGTTGTAGTCTGCGGTATAAATTTTAGTTTGAGATAAAGTTGGCATTGCAAAATAGAAGACTCACAAGAGGTGTCATTTTCAATCTAAAACAAGTACACAACATTAATTCACTGGATGCCCCCAATTGTCAGAACACATACCACCACTTTTGCTTCTTGTCTTCTCTGCCCAAAATTCCTCAGACTATTACTTTCAAAAGTTAACAGGTGCAAATGTCAATGGTGATGAATTATTGAACCGACATAGATAGAGAGATTAAATTCATTCTTACATGGATGATGAGCGAGAGATGTTAAATATTTTATCGCAAAACTAATTAATTGTGAGTGGAGCGCTTCATGATTTTTATTAATTGATTCAGTTAGTCTTGACTAACAGATATGGTATTAGTTCTTTTTAAAAAAAAAAAATTATTTTGACACTGCGAATTAATGTAAGAGAAGAAAAGAAAGTAATTTATCAAGAGCAGTAGGATGGAATTACATTTTATAGCAACAACTATAAGCAAACGCGGGATTTGTGGACATAATCACATACAATTAGGCAAACCAAAATAAGCAAACTCCCTAAGTTGTTGTTGTACTTTCAGATGATGAACTTAATAGCTCCTCCAGCAGATCAGCTCCTAAGTCTTCAAGCTCCAGAACAATTTTTTTTGGGTTTATGTCTTTATTTTGATTTCTTCTGCGTTTTGACAGACTTCTAATCTTGTGTGTTTCCTTGAGAACAGCAGCTGGCGAGCAACCATTCTCCCAATTGTGCTTAATCCCTTCAAGTGATTCTTGGACTCGATCAGCTGGAAAGTTGAGGGACGCCATGGGACCCCGCAGTGAAAATGCTGCTTGGTCATAGGCAAAAGCAGCTTCCTCCGGGCTGTCAAATGTTCCAAGCCAAACTCTCAATCCATGCCTTGTTGAATCCCTGATTTCTGCTGCATATTTTCCCCATGGACGCTTCCGGACTCCTATGTAACTCTTTTCTTTCTTGTTAGATTTCTTTTTCAAGCTTGAGGTGACCTCTTCTTCATGACTAACTCCTTTGCAAGAACCTGTTTTGATTGACTCTGTGGCTTTGGATTCCCCACTCTCATGTTCGGTTTTCGAAGTTGCACTATCGTCAAGAAAAACGTTATCATCCCACCAGAATGAAGACTCAAATGGGAAGAATTCAGAGGCAGCAGAACCCATTTCTAGATTGAAAAGGTTGAAGCTCTGCATCATAGCCATGTTTATACCTACTTTTGGAATCAAGCGAAGCACAGCGTTTATATATAGTAGGAATTCAACTAGAAAGATAAGGCTGATGGATAATTTGACTTCTTTCTTGGCGCAATAATGGTTTCCTAGAAGAGAAGGACCATGAATCTGGGGTTGGATCGAGTCAAGGGTACTTGCTAGAAAGTTTTGACGAAGAAGATTTCATCGCAATTAAGACACAATAAATCTACAGAAGTTTTCAATTTGATGCAGGTGAAGTTGCGGGGCCACGGTCCCTCCATCTACCTCAACTCTATGCCCTAAATCCAAAGAACATGGACAGTAAACGTTAGCCGGTGGGGTTGTTGACGTACATCGAAAGAACATGGACATTAGCCACTTGGTTCTTTTTTTTTTTTTTTTTGTTTTATAGCATGCCACCAATCATAGGAGCATAATAACTCGTAAACCATGGAATAAACACCCATATAACAATAATGAGACTGATAATCCCTCTCTCCCTCTCTCTTTAGGCAAATTAAGGTTAGTTATTGATAATAAAAGAAACCATCCAAGACTTTGTTGAGAACTAACCCCAGTATGCACATATCTCTTCTCAATAAAATCTCGCATGGTTACAAGTACAAAAGCAATTCAAACTGTCTTAGAAATCCTACGGGCTCTCGCGGGTAGTCCAACTGATTTCGTAGCCTGGTAATTATCAGCAGATCTCGTGATAGACTTTCATGTGTTATCTTATTGTATATTTTTGGAGCAGGACTCTACACATTCTCAGAGAATTAATCTAGTCGAAAAGTTAGAATATCTCTAAGTTAAAAAAAAAAAAAAAAAAAGAAGAAATCCTACCGTAATGAAATTGAGTATATCTATCAGTGAAAGATTTTATAGAATGAAAGTATATTTTTTTATTAAAGAAAATCTAAACAACCGTTGGCACAGGGCTCAAATTAAATTGAGGTCATGATCCAACATTGAATTGAGGGAAGCTTGAATTCAATCAATCAGCTCAAAATCCTCAAGTTTCAATATCGCATTGATTGATTGATGGACATCAGCTAGCCAAGTGACGCATCATAATCGTACGGCTTTGACGTCAGCCTCGACCAAGTGGCTGGTTTGATTGCCTAACGGAACATTTATGAGGCCGCCACATTTTTGGCTTTTTGCTATGAAAAATGGGTCAATCCGAACTCGACCCATTTGGTCCAAATAAAAAAAAAGTTTGTTCTGTCTAATCTGTAACTGAATCGGGTGCAGTTTGGACGTAAATATTAAACTCAAAGTAAATATATGCTGAGTTTGGACCTCTTTAGATTCAGTTCAAACCTAACTAAAGCCTAACCCATGTATAAGTATAATTATATATATAATATTCATAATTTATAATTATACATATAATAACATAAAACATTAATAATTTATATATAAATTTATAGTAATTCATGATTATTAAATAGATTGAATTTTATATATACTGATAGTGTATGCATTATCACGATTAGATCCAGACACATATGCAGAAGTTAGATTTTAAATTCAAAATTTACATAATTGTTATTTATTCAAAGTTGATAGTGTATACACTGTTAATGTAAAAAAGACTAATCCTATTAAATATACATTATATATAATTATGTATTAATTTTGAGCTTGGGCTTAAATCGATTTGTGCTTGAAACTTCTAGAAAAGTATGAGTTAAGTTTGAGTTTATAATTTGGGCCCAAGCTCAAAAACTTGAAACTCCAAAGTCCTATCAATTTATGAGTCGAGTTTGACCTTTGTTAAAACCCTACTAACAAAACTCGATCCACAGCCCTAGTGACAAATGCATTTACAGAAAGAAACGTGCTGAGTAAGGCCATTTATTTTTAGATTAATTTCAAGGTAGTTATTGGAAGTAAAGAGGGCAGGTGAAAAAGAACTCTCTTATATTATTGAAGGCAAAAAAAGTCAAGATTGAGCTACATGTCTCTACTAATGAAGAATACAATCTTTCTTCTCAGGATAACGCTACAGCACAAATTTTTATGTCACGACTTTCTTTAAAGAAGGGGAGGGGGGAGGAGGAGGAGGAGGAGAAAGAAACCATGCTTATGCATCTCTAAGTTAAGAACTTAAAATTGCATTCGGAATTGAAAGGGGTGATCGTGTTATTCCGGAACGTAACAACTTTTAACTGTCTGTGACAATATCATTGGTTGTAGTTTTCTAACTCTGCCTTGGAAAAATTGAAAACATAAAAAGATAAATTTAGGCCAGCTTTGCTGGAAGAAATGCTATCACTATCCCGCATGCAAATTGGCAAAGGACTATATGTTTCTCTAGCTAGGAAGATATTATTTGGTTACGCTACAGTTTCGTAGGCTATAGCAAGAAATTCCAAAGGGACCATTGGCTGATGAGGATTGATAAACACAGAACAAATAGAAAGTTTGGTATCAATGACTAAGACATTGTAAAAATCGCTGTTACGTTTTATCCATCGATATCAATATCAATGTCAAGTTGCTTGTATCATTGAGTAACATTTTGCTGCAGCTAGCAGTTGATTCAGGATGTCTTTAGTAGCATTTTTTTTAACTTCTTGATTTATCTAGTATGAATATTCGGCCTTTAATTAATTTCACTTGACATAGCGATCGTTGCTAATTAATTTCAGGATTTTATCCTTTACAGTTTCTTAAGCAAAGAAAATATAAATATAAATGAAGCAAGTAATAAATTTTATCTTCGAGTATGACTGATTCGAAGGAGAGATTAAACTAAGACAAAACGGAGCCAGAAAAAAAAAAACTGAAATATGGGACGTGAAGACACAGACTGCGATGTTTTGCATGCGGTTTGACCCTACATGCCTTCTTTGTCTCTTCCGTCGGCGGAAGGTCCGGGCGACACCTCCTTCCTTTATCCATTTTTTCTTCTAGTGAAACCGATAGCATTAAATACCAAAGGAAGCAGAAAATCTGCCGGTGTTAAGGTTTTTATTGTAAAACAAAAGCGAAGTTTGTATGTTGTCTAGGGTTTCCTCTATTATTTAATTAATTTAGGGGATAACCTTCAAGAGAAAAGTATGTATTCTGTTTTTGTTCGTTCGTAGGAAAAGAAGCGACCAGTTTCCTTTTTCTCGGAAAGATTTTTTTTTTGGGGTAATAGTTAAAAATAATTAAGGGAGATTCTAAAGTCCCTTTTGGGTAGTGATCAGAATAGGATTTCTTTTGACGTATTTGGAGTTTTACTCTCTTGTAAAGCTTCTTGTTCCTATAATTTAATGAAGCGAGTTTCTTTGCTCAAAAAAAAAAAAAAATTGTCCCTTTTGGGTGTTGTATTCTCAACTTAAATTTGTTGTTTGATGGTAAAATAAGTATTCTAGACCCTTAAATTGTAACAAGTTCCAAAATTTAAAAATTTAAGCTAATATCATCACTGAGAAATGCATATTACGAGAATGATACTAAAAGAAACCAGAGTTTTCTAACAATTTTGTGTGATCTCCATAACATAATAGTTTGTGGTTTTCTTTCTTTTTTTTTATTGCAAATAGAAATTAGTTATTCTTTGTTTTTAATCGAGTGGTGCTGAAAATTGAAGTTGAATGTCCTGCATAAATTGACTAATGCCAACGAAATTTATTACGTGTTGTTTGGCACTTAGCAGGGCGACCGGAAAGTTTGAAACTTGAAAGTCAAATATTGTTCATCATTACCAGTCTTGGTGGTTAGGTGGCAACTCCACAGCCACCCTGAAAGACCAAATGGCCGGGCCCGACGGCGGCGGAAGTTTCCGTCCCACCACAAAGAAAAAGAAAAAGAAAAAGAAACCAGTCTTCTTGTTTTCAAACTCGGGCGGTCAAAGTTCTAAACTGAGATAATGCAAATGGATGTTTCTCAATTAGTTCAAGCCTAGCCGCAGTCCAAAGCATAAACTAATTCCAAATCTACACTTTAATTATTCTCACTTACCAGTAATCACATTTCTTCACCATGTATGAATTACCAATCATAAATCTTTCGACTTTCCTAACATAATAAAGGATTAATTTTTCTTACAACAACACTTTATGCACTAGTCCATTTGAATGCATAACAAGCAATCTCATCTTCAATTTGAATTTCATACATTTGGACTTGCTAATTAATGTACACGCTATCTATCATAGTGTGAAAGATTAACTCTATATTAAAATCTTCTTTTTATGCCTTCATTGAGATCTTAGACCAATCTTGCACCGTTCAGATTTTCCATGGTCCTATTTGCTTAAAATCATTGATTTGTCTTCTCAACAATTAATTGTAAGGTAACTTGCATACATAAACACAAATTTTACGATTTCGCTAATGGGTGTTCAATGAACATTTGTTAAGAGGACCATCAAGTATTAGTTTTTTCGATAAAAGTGTTGTTAATTTGTGAAATAAATATGAGTACGTGCATTTATATGATAAATTTAATATAAATTAGATGTACTACGGGTGTCCAGTGAAAAATCTCAAATCTAAGACACAAAACTGACTTATCTCCTCCACAATTTTAAGGAAGGTTACTATGTATACATATTAATTCAGTACACAAAACCGTTCAAGCTGATAAAATCTGGGGAGTTCTGTAGTACGTTTTGGGTACTACACTAGTAAATATTAATTCACCTTTACATGTGTAAAAAGAGACATCAATCCTTAGACGAATTTAGGAGTTTAAATTATTGATCAATAATATGATAAAATTTTATTAGATTACAATCACGTGGAACTGCCTAACAATCTAATTAACTATACTTCTCTACCAAGTAATATAACAGATTGAAAGTGAAAACAAGAAAATACCTACGGCTAACCAAAAAAAAAAAAAAAAAAACTACGGCTAACGAAATTTTGTCCATTATGGATGCAAGTTCCACTAAATAACCTTTTCCAAAAGTGCAAAACTTTTCTTCAATTTGAATTTTAGGGAAGCATCCTTCATGGATGTTAGCAGCCCATGAGCATAAAAACTGAGAAGATGAATGCACCTAAGTACTAACATTCATGAAGCATTCTTCATGAATGTTAGCCGCCCCATTTTTGTATCTATTCCACCTCGACTACCACATTCAACGGAGTTTTTGACCCAATACTACAAATTGAGATGAAAGTTAGGCAATGTAATTGAAAGGGGTAACATTACTATAAAGGCTAATAAAGATCAAATCCTAAAGTTATGCATGAAACATGCAATTATTGACCGTCTCCTTCTTACTCAAAAAGATCCAGGGTAGAAGAGAAAATGCCAATCCTCTGCAAAATTCTATGTGCTAAAGCTTTAAATGAAGGCAATGTACTAGGCACATCTCAGGTGAAAACTTGACACTCTTTTCAGTTTTTCTGCAGCAAAATCAGGTAATCTCAGAAGTTACACCATGATTTGCATATAGTCTATCTCAGTTATTTAAACTTATTTTCTGTCAGTGGTAGTTTTTATTATGTACTACGATCGAAAGAACAAAAGGGTAATCTGAGATGGAAGGAAACATGTTCCACATAAGCTTTCGCCAGTCTCTTCAAGATGGAGTTCAAGTATTCCAATTCTCCTAGCTTGTACATAAGCAGGTAAACAGAAGGGTACTGTGCACATACAAGGATTATCTTGAGCATTTAATTGGGCTATTCCTGGCGAATTGAGTTCTCTCTAACTAAAACTTGTTATACGAAATTTTCATTTGGTTTTCTTCATTTTCTTTCACACTGTCACTCCTGTAAGTAGTTATGTTAAACAGCAAAAGGGTCGCGACAAAGAATAGTTTTGTGTGATGTATAAGGATTAGACACTTGCAATCAAGAGATTACACTATATTACCAACTAAAGAACTAGCTGAAACACAAGTGAAGTTGTTAACCTTCAGACTGAGTAACATTAGAAAATAAAAGGCTAGACACTCGCAATCAAGAGATACAGTATATTACCAACTAAAGTACTAGCTGAATCACAAATGAAATCGTTATTCTTGAAAATAAGTAACATTACAAAGTAAAAGACAAGAAATTAGGATATCAGATTGGCGTTAAAAAGTTGCTTCGAATAATATTAATGGACTGAGGGAGAATGGATATGTCATAGAAGATGATCTTCGAAATAGAAATGCTTGATCAAATAATAACAAGTTCAAAAAAGAAATAATAAGATAACTTTTAATGGTTGAGAGAAAATATACGACTGCCACTGGTAGGATCTTCGATCCCCCAAAGGAATACTATAATATGGATACTAAGAATAACTAGTGAAGGATTTTTTTTTCAAGATAACAAGGTAAATGGGGAACAGATTTTCTGATATCAGTAGGGAACATGACAAACACAAGCTAAGCTAAGTATCAGGTTCCAAACACTATGGACTCCAAAGAGGATGAAGTACTGAAAGATATAAATGTAACCAGCCTGCTTTCCAGTGCAAGATGCAGGCAAGTGGTAATAGAGTAGGTCATTGAAGATTTAACTCTCAATGTCAATCATTAGCAGAGTTTCCTCCCCAGTTTTACAGTTGAATTGTGTGTCTTTATTTTAAGTGCTTGTACATTTGAGACCATTGGTGACTTTCATACCAAATGCACAAAATTACTTTTTATGGTTTAAATCTTTTTTTTTCATTCTTGATTTTGGAATTTCCTGCTGAAGTCATCGCAAAGAAACTAGGAAATCACAAGCATGGCTTGGTCAATAGTATCCTCTTCTTTGACACCATTCAATGAGTTTCCTTTTTCCCTCTAAATCGTTATGACAACCTACCCAAGGCCTAAATCGAATATCAATAGCGATACTAGACAACACTTTCTCCAAAGGGTAGTGATTCTAGATCCAGGACATATCGATGATGTTATGGAGGAAGATACTAGACTAACACATTGATACATGCTATCATCTCTAGATGTCCAAGCTTATTAGTTGAAGTTCGTTATAATCTTACAGAAAATGAAAGAAAAGTATCTAAAAAGGAACAATCAATTATGTATGTCCAATTGGGTGTCTTTTATTAGCTCAATAAAACAGATTACGGATATAAATGTTCAATGGTAGAGCATGGACATGTAATATTCACAAATTGATCAAGTACCAGCTATTTGGAACATAAACCATGATTATCAGCACAAAAAATCCAGCATCAAAAGGCAATGGTGAAAACAAACAATTAGGGTACAAATGACTACGAAACTATCTTTATAGAATCGCCAAGTTTAACTCTTTTTGAGGGTAAACTTATTATGAAGGTTAAGAATGCCAAAGATAAAGGTTCAATGGTCTTTTCTTTCTGAAGGAAATCCTTGATCAGTTTCTAAATATAATTCACTTCACGAGAACATAAATATATCTTGTCTTCAATATAAACAACGGGATACATTATACATCAGTGTCATTGGTTGCCACATACACAATTTTCCCCCTTTTCACTCTTCGCTGTGAATGAGTTTAGGGTTCCAGAAATTGCTGCTAGTAGAAGGCAAAAGATATTATTGGATATATAGGCTGGCAAGGCACTAATAATCGAAGAGGAACAGAAAAAAAAAGATGTTCAAACTAGAAAAGCGAAGGTGGGGATATGCAAACTCCATTTCACTTACTTCTGGAATTATTAGTTTCAGATAATAGCTCATCTAACAGATCAGATCCCAAGTCCTCAAACACCAAAACATCTTCTTGCTTAACTTGTTTCCCTTTTCCTCTACGTTTTGATGCAGTACTTTTCATCCTGTGCGCCTCTTTCAGGGCTTCAACTGGCGATGAGCCATCTTGGTAACTGCAGATGACCATATTCCTTAATGATTCCTGAACTTTCTCGATGGGGAAATTGAGGGCGGTGGTTGGGCCTCGCACCGAAAGGGCAGCTTGGTCATATGCTAAAGCAGCTTCCTCTGCAGTAGCAAAAGTTCCAAGCCAAACCCTCATTCCGTTTCTTGTGGAATCCCTTATTTCAGCCGCATATTTTCCCCATGGCCGCTTTCGAACACCTATGTAGTGCTTCTCCTTTTCAGCAGGCTCTTGTTGAATGCTAGTAGTAAAAAAAATGGAGCATTCACCACTGTTATTTTTGCTGGATGAACAACTAGTTTCCCATGAGGATTTGAATACCCCATCAATAGTATTGCAGAAATCTTGATCTTCGTCTTCCATCCATGAAGATTCCATCCTAAAATTCATTTGTTAGTTATTCATCCCAGGTAAGTAGAATATGGATGAGAGAAATATTTGATAGAAGAAACCTTGACTCTCGGATATTTTGCCAATATGAAAGCTACTGGAAATAAATACTAGTGTGACTGCCATTATTTTAATTTGATTATCTGGCTGCGACAATCTAGCCTATGAGCCTGCCCATCATAAAAGCAAATAAATAAAATAAAAAAGCCTTGACTTGATTTTTTAATTTTAATTTTTTTGATTAATTATTTAATCGTTTTAACTATTTTAATGAATTGAAAGACGAATGTGCAGTTTTTTTTAAAATTTTCTTTTCAACCTCTTACTCCTAGTAATTTGCAGTTTTTCCCTTCTATTTGCATCATGATTGACTGCGTTTCCATGCTTTTTCATAGAAAATGTAGTTTTGCCCCCAGCTTGGGAAATCGTGTTAGTGTTTAGGTCTTTTCATATTTTTTTGGACAATTTAGGTTATATCATATTATTTGGCAAAACAAACCCACTAACTAGAGCAGATTATTTTTGGGCTATTTAGCATGGGAAAAAGGTATGTCTAATCTTCGTACTGTATCTTGGAAAAGGGACAAAAATGATTGTCACTGCAGACGTTACTAAACCAATGGCTCCTTGGACTGTTAACCATCACAAGGGCTCTTAAAGTTTTTGTGAGGTGAGAGGTCAAGGGCTTGACTGTTGTCTCTCATTAATTGTCATATTATGTGGTTTTTCCAAATTCAGCAAGGTGTCAGAGGGCACCTGTCTGATCCAAAGGTAGTTTAGTTTTCTTTGGTTCCCTATAACCCAGTTGGGTCTGTCCTCTTCCCCATAGTATAGGAGCATGGATAGGTGTAGGTGTTCGTGTATCATTGACGTTTTAAAAAAAATTTGATGTGTCTAAATTGTGTAAAACTATATGAACAAATTGTGATTTATGACTAAGTTGCTTCTACAACTTTGTAGCAGAGATGCAACTAACATGTCTGAGGCAATGTTTTTAAACTCGAATTGGAAAGTGAATTGAAAGACCTTCTGGTTCATGGTTTGATCGATTCAATCGGTTCAACTTCGGTTCAAAGGTATAATAATTTTTATTTATTTTAATATTAAAATTTTGAATAAAATAAATATTTTTTAGAAAATAAAAATTGGTTGAACCTCCTGATTTTTATCCGTTCAATCGGTTCTTGAGCGGGTTTGATTGGTTCAATTGATTCTTTAAGTTATTCATTGAACCGGACCGAAAGCATATCCAATTCATGGTTTGACCGATCAAACGGGGCCAATCTAGTTCAGTTTTCAAAACACATGTACAAGGTCTACATAAATACAAATTGAATATCACACCTCTTTTTTTTTTTTAAGGGGTGTTCCGCAGGGAGTAGACCCCGCAGACTAAATCCCCTGCCCCCGTAACTTGCTGGCAGCGAGGCTCGAACCAGAGACTAAGCCCCATCTTCAGCAACCCCATGCCACCTAACCAAGCCCCGGGGGCGAATATCGCACCTCTATTATGAATTTGCACAAAAAAATTAAGGAATAATTTTAGAAACTTCCTATACCTTCTTGTTTGACAATTGCAGCCACCTTTCCCGAGGTACACTAACCTGCTTTGGTATTCTCAAAACACTATATTAACCTACACAAGATCTATAAATTCTAAGTAAAAAAGGAGTTTAAAAGAGAAAAAAAAAAGAAAAAAGAAACCCTTTCTCATTAATACCATCCTATCCAAAGGTTCTAACCTCATTTCGAAACTTCATATTCTATTCTCAATTAATCTAAATAAACTTTTTCTCAATTATACAAAGAGCCGACTAGGTAGTGCGAACGCATTTGTCAAAAGGAGTCTCTTTAGAAATTGTTTAGCAAAACAATTTTTTAAAAAAAGTCCAAACACTAGAAAAGGATGCCTTCAATACATGGTTTAAATTTTCTTGCAAAGGGTTACCATGAAATTTTTAACAAGCACATAACAATTATGTTTGGCTTTTTTTTTTTTGACATTTAATTTGGTTAGTAATCAAATAGGGGTAATACAGGATATATTGGACTTTTTGTACTTGGATCACCAATTGTTATTAAGATATACTTTTTAGAGAAGGTTTCTATAATTCTTCAAACCTCAGGAGAGGTTGTTATAATTATTAAAAACTTTAGGATAAGTTTTTAGAATTATCTAAAAACTAACCATGAATACTAATTTGTTCAAATAATATTACATTATTGTAGTACCATTCGTTGCCTCTTTCTCCTTGGTCTTATATCGCCTTCCACACCTTGTTAGATTAGACATATTTTTTCGGGACTAAATTTGATTAATGTTTGCTCCTGTTAGAATTTCTTATACTCAAGTCCCCTCGCTTATTTTGGTCCTTGATATCAGGGAGGTGGCTTTAGCCCTCGGCTTACCTCCCTCTCTCTTGTACGAAATTTGCATACTTCAATAATTCAATTAGTTGTCCCCGCGGATAGTGCGACTGGTTTCGTAGTCTGGTAATTACCAGTAGGTCCCGTGATCGACCCTGTGTACTATTTCACTGTATATTCTTGGGACAAGACTCTACACAACTTTAGGATATTAGTTTGGTCGAAAGGTTGAGATACCCTAAGTGAAAGAAAAAAATTCAATTAGTTGGTGTGCACCAAATAGTTTACCACCACTGGTGGTTTTCTTAAGAAAAATAGAATACCAAGTATGAATTTCACCGGAAAATTCTCTGAATGCAACTGTGATGAGATACTTTGATGCTGACATAATATAATCTGAATATACTGAAAGTGCACTAGAAAAAAAAAAGAAAAAACCCAAAAATTTTGAAAAAAAAAACTTCCCACTGAAACAATAAAATTATATTTAATATTTTCGATGTTATATCAATAGCTAAGAAATTTTATTCATGTGCTATCTGGCTCCAATAAAATGTATAGTTATCTGTAATAGCAGTAGAAAATACACATCTACAAGTATTGATGGACCCCACTCTCATAAAACTATTTTTAGGTTGCCCATGAATATTCATATTAGTGCAAAATTTTGTGTACTTTTTTAGTAGGAAGATCGAATTAAAAGCGAATGGTTTAAAGTCAAATCAGCTTCAATTTTAATACGTTAACTCCAAATTTTTTTAGACACTAGATAAGGAAAAAATTTTCATTCTAAATACCTTTTCTTTCTTTTGTTTAAAGAAGTCGAAGAAATTAAGAAACTGGAAAGGAAAATGAAGCGGCTTGGTAACTATATTTAAAAAAAAAAAAAAATGAAGTGGCCTGGTGGGAAGTGCACCCTCATTATAGGACGGGAAACAAATATGAGGATACCCAATTCTCTTCATTCCAAGGATTTGTGTTGTCAAGTACTGGAAGAAAAATAAGTTGTTCAATCTTTTCAAAAAGAAAACTTTTGCGAACAGGAATGACCTTCCGATGTCAATTCACCCTATATTACTCCATTTAAGGGTTCAATCCAAGCAGAGCATGATGTGACATCATGCCATAAAATACAATTTTCACTAAAGTTCGAGTACGTTTAAACAAAATAGATGAACTGGATCGTATCGTTACAAGCACAAGGATTTTGAAAGCTACTTTAATTAATTATCTAAAAGATTAGGATTTTAGTGATGAATCTTTCTGTATTTGGCGATAAGTCAGGATGACAATATTGTAAAAAAGTTGTACAATTGATTCACTATCTTCAGTGACTTCAGCTATTGTCATCAACTCATCACACATTAGCACCACAAGTATAATATTTGTGAAACATTTGTTATCCTTCCTTTTATTAAAAAATGACAGATTACCTAAAAAATAGATTGTAATTAAATGCATCTCGGCCTCCACCTACTTTTTTTTTTTTTTTTCAACCGAGATCGGATGGTAATGCATGCATGAAAATACATCATTCATTTCATCATTAAAATTCATCATTCAAAAATGCAGAATAGGTGCACCTAGTATTTGGTTGGCAGCCCATATTTTAATACTCCTGTACATAAAAAAAAAAACCCATATTTTAATATGCCAAGCTTGTTCATTAGTCTTGATTTTGACCCCCGGAGGCCCTGGACTTTGTCTTCTTTCGTCGGCGGATTCTGGACGAGGACAGTGCCCTTAGTAATAGGAACTTAAAAATTGAATTACCTACTCCTCCCCTCCCCCTCTCTCTTCCTTGGGGCTGAGGGTTGGGGCTCAGATATACCTGATGCAAGTAATTGATGTTATTGCACAACATATGAGTATCAAACCTTGTTTATTGGTATGTATTAGTTTTCTCGTCGAACCAACTCAATCAGTCAATTGTTAATTTAACAATCATATGAGAAATGATAGAGCTACATGTGCAGATGAAAATGGACTTAAAAGAGTAGCAACTTTCGGGTCTTAAAAAGCCAAGATACGTAGAGTATGATGAAGTAAATTAGACATTATACTACATCTACATGGCATGAGTTAGACTTTGGATAAGTTTCATTTTGCTTTGTAGCATATGGTTTAGAACTTTACAATTTAAACTTCTTGATTTGGCTCATCTTGTTTCACATTCAACATGTAGTGCTTTTATAAAGGCAATTCTAAAAGGTGTCTTAATGGTGCTTGTTGGGTGAACCTTTAAGGCCAAATTTCTCTTGCTAGGCAAAAATATTGGACTATCCTAAACTTGTATATATGGTCCTTCCTCCCAAGAAAAAAAAAAAAAAAAGAAGAAGAAAATCTTGTATGGTGCAATGATAAATTTCAACTGTCCCTAGTATATCTACATCTCGCTCTACCCATAGCGGTAACCTGGAATTTCTATTTTGTCTCGACTCTGTGACAGCAAGGCAGAATCCGATGTTCTGTAGAACAATGTGACTAGGATTAAAAAAAGAATAAAATAAAAATGAAGAAGTTTTTTTTTTAAGAATGTTTTATTTTGGAAGAAGATAGGTACCTGTAAATGTAATTTAAGACGGTTGAAATTTCTTCGAAGTTATCATGACCCATTTGTTGATTAAGAAGCATCCGTCCTTTCTCTTCATGCTTCTTGTCTCTTATTGTTTTAACAGTGATTTCTGTCTAAGGGGTTTTTTTTACCTATTAAACTAAATAATCATTTTGCCATTTTCAAGTTTATCCGTTACTTCACTTTTTTGAACTTTTAGGCATCCTACGTTGCTTGCAGCCGTCCTATTTATGTAGAATGTCTCACTCCTTTTGTGTAGGGATAGCAATGGGGCGGGTCTGGGGCGGGATCCCTCGCCCATCCCCCCACCAAAAAACTTCCCTTGCCCCTGCCCTTGTCGTTCTCCCTGCCCCGTCCCGTTTTCCCTGCAAGTGCTCGCGGTTGATAATTTGGTTTTTTTTTTTCTAAGAGCCTTTATTCAATGGATCAAATCTAAATTCAAAGAATAAACTAATATACGGAACTAAAAAAAGTGAAAAATGAAACAAGAAAAGTGTTGAAATAAAACGCTAAGAAAATTAAGAAACTCAATTGGATTGTATAAATAATATTTGGGAATACTCATAGAACGCGTAATATGCTTGTACCAAATATCATCTAGGAATTTGGATAGAAATGAGATAAAAGTTATGTTTATTTAGCAAATATTTTAAGTTTATTATTATTAGATTATATAATATATTACATTTATTTATATTAATAAATTGAAGCAGGAGACGGGGCAGGGGACGATTCCCCTGCCCCATTTAAAACAGAGGAAGAAAAATTCCCCCCAGTCCCGCCCCATCCCCACCCCATTACTCCCCCTGCGGGACGGGCATTCCGTTGCTACCCCTACTTTTGTGAACAACTTTGTAGAAAATTTTATCAAATGTTTCAAAGGGTTTGGCTGTGAGAGGTCTAATGTGTTAATTTTTTGTAAAAGTAAATTTGGGAATTAGAATCTAAATGCATGATGTATAATAATTGTGAATGCATACATTCACATAGTAAATTAAATATAATATAGTTGTATTAACAAGTTTCCTTGATATCCGTTAAAAAAAATCCTATTTCAGCCTAAGTTGAAAAAGAAGTAATCTCTTTACCAAATAATGTCGTTGTCAACTGTGCAGCCTTCGTGCCAGCAAGGTTTTTTTATTGATTGACTACTTCCTTCATCTCCTAGACATGCAAAGGCCAAGTTAAAATAACTGATGCAATTGTACGACTGTTTCATAACTAATTGAAAAAACTTCACATCAACAAATCGACTTTATGTAAATTCGTTTGTTTTCCTTCCTTGATTAGCTTTTTAATTATAAGCGGACCCCCTAAACCATGTTAATGTTTCTTTTCGTGAAGTATTGTAAGTTTTGGAAATTTGATCATTGGCTTATAAGCTGTAACAGACAGGGACAACAAGGGTCTGTTCTCCTGTCTCTGTATATGCAAGGGAAAGGGTTAATTACCGTCAAAATCCCTTCAATTTGTTTCAAAGTGTTGATGTTATCCTTAAACTACTAAAGACTTTGTCTTTGTTTACAGGGAAAAAAAAAATAACTAAGAAACTGGTCAAGATTATAGCCACACGACTTGAATTTTGACTTTTACATAGACAAGAAACCAAACCATTACGGGCAAGTCATCCGTAGCTAGGTTTTATGGACTTGCATGATGCACGATAAAATAATTTTTTCTTTTCAAAAATGTTCGGAACTGAAAGGTTTTCAGGAATAATGCCTGAACAATATTTCCCTCTTCTGGTACTTGAACAAAATAAATAAATAATATAAGAATCCCTTCTGGCTCCCTGGCTCTGTGTATTTCTTTTAACCTTTATTGGATCCCTAATGGAGTATGGTCTTAATACTCTTAACATAGGGAAATATAGATTTCTTCTTGATCAATTTGACTGTTTTTTCGAAAGCATAAACATAATATATACTTCATAGTGCAACTATATATGACTAAAGACACTTGAGCTATTGGCTTAAATAAAGGTCAAATTACTGGGCATTACTATATATATACGTGCAGATTTTGAGATTTAAGCCTGAAATATTTGTATTGCATCGCACATAATTAATTGCACTAAACAAACTACAAGGAAGAGAATGACAACAGAGAGGGCACAGAAAGCAGATAAAGAAAGCAGGTAGTTATCTGAAAGTGAAAGATGGATCACATGTCGGTCTCCAATTTACCAAAACCTAATATAATATTAAAAATTTTAATACTATCAGATCACAATTTTACTTGTTAGCTCCTACATTTTTATCAATTTGCAAAAAGTAAAGTAGGCATTTTAATCTTGCTATAACTAAGTGAAATTTAAAAAAAAATAAAAATGCTGAGATTGGAAGTAGGAGAAAGTGAAGTAGCTAATTATACATAAGAGGGAGGCTAATTACGTTTTGTTTATTCTAAATAGGCATACATGGGATTAACTATGGAATAAAAAATTACGAAAAGGGGAAATGAAGGCAAGGATTTTGAGTTTCTCATTAATGACTACTAGCGGCACTTTCAGATGAGGAACTGAGAAGCTCCTCCAAAAGGTCAGCTCCCAAGTCCTGAAGCTCCACAACAACTTTTTCTCCTTGTTTTTCTTGATTTCTTCTTGCTCTTTTTGACATGCTACTCCTGATTTTGTGGGTTGCCTTCAGAACCGCAGCTGGTGAGCAGCCATTCTCCCAGTTATGCTTAATACCTTCAAGTGATTTCTGGACTCGATCCATTGGAAAGTTGAGGCTAGCCAGGGGACCCCTCATCGAGAAAGCTGCTTGATCATAAGCCAAAGCTGCCTCTTCTGGGCTCTCAAATGTTCCTAGCCAAACTCTCATTCCATTCCTTGTTGAATCCCTGATTTCCGCTGCGTATTTTCCCCATGGACGCTTTCTTACTCCTATGTACTGCTTTTCTTGCCTCTTGGAATCTCTTTTCAAATTTAATGATTGAATAGCTTCAGTGGTCTCAAGTTCTTGTTTAGGAACCCTATTGTTGTCAAGAAACCAGAATGAGAATTCAGAGGAGAAGTTCTGATCAGGAGTTGGATTCTCATAGGATGAAGAATCCATCTCTAGCTAAAACTGAAGGGTTTGTGGTCAGTTCTCTTGCATAAAAGTTGGGCTTTAAAAAGCCCTGGCCTTTTTTTTTTTTGGGGGGGGGGTTGTATTTGACCTTTTAAAAAAAATAAAAATCGGTGCAGTATTTCTTTATGACAAGAAAAGGGTTGAGGAATCTGAGGTTCGAATTGGATGGATCAAGTCAAGAGTCCGTGGTGGAAAGTTTCCAAGGAGAAAATGTCATATGATTTATATTTGCAGAAACTTATGTTATATTTAAGGAGGTGAAGTTAGGGGGTCGCCGTCGGATAGTTCCTCAATGTTAATGTAAGATTCTAAATTAAGCCCACGAGCAAACAGAACTAAGAAATGTAGAAACAAGAGATTTTGGAAATCTTACGTAGCCCATAGGCTGCAAGTCATTGGAGTATATCTGTAGCACGAGCTGGGTGATGGGTTGCCAAAGATCGAGTCCCAAATGTGTAGCACGAGCTTTGACCAATATGCTGATATTGCCTAAAGAGTAGCCTAATTGGTGTCATCAAAAGATCAATGATTATAGACTCGAGGGAGCGTTGGCTTGAGTGATTCAGAGAGAGAGAGAGAGTGTGTGTGTAAGCGAGAGATTTTTCAGATTTCTACTCTTTCACTTGCACTATAAAAAAAAAATTATCGACTATTCCACTTTTTATCCAGCTATGGATGACCAAAGCATGAAGGTAATTAAGTTGTTTGGTTCCCCCAGCCGCCTAAAGGCTTTGTGATTGGAAATTTTCCAAGTGCACAAGTTCCATTAGCATTGAAATTAAAGAAAATTTCGCTATACTTTATTTGATTTGGCTAATGATCCCTAGTTAGGAGGGTTTTAGGTGTTAGTTTTTTTTTTTAAGTATAATTAGTTTGAAAAAGTGTCTAAATAAATAATTATAATCGCGTGTATTCACATGTTAAGTTATGTGCAATACACGTGTGTTAACGACTGCGTACTTAGATGCCTATTAGAAAAAAAATCCTACTTTATTTTCGTCATAAATAATCACTTAGTTTGCAGTGTATATGGAAGCAGGGAGATAACAAGTGATGCAAATTCTAGATGATTTTTCCTTATCCAGTGTCAGCTCCAATTACCAGGAATACCATGAGTAGAAATTTTTCAAGAAAATAATCTTTGGATATTTGCGGTTGCATAAAAGTAGAGCAACAAACCAAAAAAAAAAAAGAAGGAAAAATTTACATGCAGCAACTTTTGCAAGATTAGACCCCATGTCACTGTCACGCCTATGATCAAGTGTTTGCCTAGTTGTAATGGTAAATGGTTGATGTGCTGGGAACATTATTATGGAAATACAGTCTTCTTGTAGGGTACCGGAATGATTGGAATTGCCAAAAAGAAGACTGGTTTAATGAGGATCAGGAAAGAGAGAACAGAAGTAGATAGTTTAGAATGTTCATGTCATTGCAAATTTGTATAATTCTAAACACTTGTCTATTTGCTAGTAATTTCACGAACATTCTCTGAACTATTTATTTTTGTTCTCTCTTTTCAATATGTCCTACCATGATTCATTAAATTCCACCCGATCGAGTGGATAAATTCACTCATCTAATAAGGAATACTAATATTTGTTTAATCCAAAATACTTGCTTCTTTGTTAAGGCTTGCATTTACATGGCCATCCTTTAAGGGTCAATTAGAAGGAGAATTTCACTAATTCATAAACCTTGAAAATATAAAAGGACAAGATTGATTAAATTCAATGGTCACTAAAATAAAACATTAGAATTAACTCTAGAATGTTCAAAATGTACATTTTTTTTTTTGGGTAGGCGTAGTGTTTCATTCTGTACAAACCCTAGGCCTATGGTTCTACATCCTCCCTTTGGCTTCTTCCCTCCGCGGTAAGTCCTGCGGACGCCACCTTATTCTTTATTTATTTTTTGTTTTAGTAAAACTATAATGTGAAGCGAAAATATAAAATGAAGCAATTTTAGAATTGCGTAGTATTTTGGCTAGCCTAAATAAAAATGCAATGCCATTTAGTAGGAGCCAGTGAAATCTTGATCTAGTAGTCAAGATTAAAATAAGCATCAGTATGTGAGCTTCTTCTCTCACTATTTGTGGACTTATTTTTAATATTATTGAGTTGTAATTTTCATTATTTATGAATTAATTTGTTGATTGTATTATATATTTGAATCATTGCGCGTTCTTTGTAATCTTATTAAAAATAAATCTATGATTAGTAGGAAAAAATCAAGTTGATGAGGCATTAGATTAGTGGTTACGGTTCAAAACCCAATAATTAGAGGTCTTGAATTGCCCCTTTCCATTTTTAAATCCCACTTCTCTTCCATTAAAAAAATAATAATAACTATAATTATAATAAAATAGCCAGGACAAAAAAAAAAAAAAGAATTCCTGCGGTTCCATTATTGCTTAATGGGTAAAAAACAAAAAAACCCCCTTTGATAAACCTAATACACAGAAAAGTCCCTCGTGATTTCAAGATATACAACACGACACCCCGTACTTTGAACTAAATTGTAAAGGTGACGGAATCTGTTAAACTTAACGGAAATGGACGAAATTACCAAAATGCCCTAATATAATTAAGCAAAAGACAGCTCAAAAAAATCATTTGTTTTATTCTCTAGATAGAGAGAATTGAGGATAAAGGGGTAGAACATGTATATCTATTAAAAATTAGGTATAAATTTTTTTTTTTTAGGTTTCAATAAATCATTTTCGTTAAGTTTAACGGATTCCGTTACCTTTACAATTTAGTTCAAAGTACGGGATGTCGTATTGTATATTTTGAAATCACGAGGGACTTTTCTGTATATTAAATTTAACACAGGAGGTTTTTTTATATTTTACCCTTTGCTTGATAAAGACATGTATAGGCAAGTGGTTGTTTAATAGAATAACGATTGATGCGGTTTCTTTTCTGTCTGAAAAATGTAGTATTTATATGAATCATTCATTATTTGTTGGATGGTGAGAATACTCAACGGTCTTGCCTAATTTGACCAGGGGCCTACCGTCCGTGCTTGATTCGTTGGCCGCTGCGTTACTTAGAATCAAAAAATCGTTTCTTCATTATTAGTCATCTTCGCAGTGTTGTCGCCTGGCAAACGTCCACGGCCACCGGAAAGGACCAATTGGGCGGCGGTCCTCTTTCCGTTTTCTTTCTTTTCAGTTTTTCCTGTTATGTAGTATATGGTTTGGAAACGTCTACTCCAAAAACATTGAATATTCAATATTGTATCAGCATTATGCAATGCATCTTTTTTTGTAAATGTCACACTCAAAAAGGAAAACAAGGACTCTCGTTTTTCATTGCAATCGGATCGAATAACTACGTATCCATTGCAGCAATAATCATACCATAAAGTTTCTCTCGCAGCTTTCTGAAAAAGAAATTTAATTACAAATGTCAAAGAGGTGCATTTTCTAGTTTCTTTAATACCACTTAAGTAGCAAATAGGTTACATTTTCTAGTTTCTTTTATACCACTTAAGTAGCAAACAATTTTCTTTTTCTCTTTAGTGTGAGAGGAATTGGTAGAAAATGGACAAGAAAGGGGAAGACCTTTTCTTTTCTTTGAGAGTTTTAAGCAAAATAATAATAACGATAACGATAACGATAACAATAATAGAACTTAGGGTCTGTTTGGTTGGAAGTAAAATGTTTTCCTTGGGAAAATATTTTCCGTTGAAGTAATTTTCCATGAAAATCATTTCCCTTTCATCATTTTCAGGTGTTTGGTTAGCTTATTAAAAATATTTTCTTACTTCATTTTTCTGGTGTTTGTTTAACTTTTGAAATATTTTCACTTTTATCTCTATCTTTACTTTCTACACATTATAACTACATACTTCTTCCCATGCAAAATAAGAAAATTTATCTCATTGTTTAACTTTAAAAAATCTTGGAGAAATGTATATATGAATAAAAAATATCTCCTTAAGCAATAAACAAATTGCTGGCCATTTAGTGTCAAATATCAATCACATGCAATGTTATTGTGACATATATCTTGCACTCTCACTGCTGAAAATTTCTCTAGAAAAGAATGTCCCTATTATACATAATTAATTACTAGCATAGGATGAGCAGGATGATATTTTTTTTTATTTTGAATATACTAGGGGGAGGGTTGGGTTGGGTTGGGTGGTACGGGGGAGGGAGTGTAAGGAAGAGGTCTTGGGTTCGAGTCCTCCTGTTTACACTAAAAAAAAAAAAACATACTACAAGATGTTTTCAGTAAGTTTGGAACATACTACAGGCGGGATGCATGCATTTCGGAAAATAACTTCAATAAGTTTGGAAGGGAAGTTGTTTTCCACAAGATGAGTGAAAATATTTTACATAGGAAAATGTTTTCAGTAACTTTTGTGCAACCAAACACGGGAAATTAGGAAAATATTTTCCTGGAAAACATTTTCACCCGAAACAAACGAACCCTTAGTGGAGAACAAAATGAAATGATAGAATGATAGCAAAAACATTTCTTTTCTTTGACTATGATTGTTTAATGAAGAACCCGATTGGCTCTGATTTGGCAAAATTATAGGTGATCGGACCTTAAGGCCTTCAATTTGGGCCCTTTAGTCTTTAATTTGGTCCGAACATAATTTTTGGACTTTCCTGTAAAATGTTAAGGTTATTTGACTTAAGTCTCTATTAATGACGGCTAATTAAAACACTGCATGTATTTGGATAACTAAATTTTTTCGAATTCTCTCGTCATGTCTAATACAGCTATTTGTCCTTGATTACGATTTTCTTGAAATATTGACATCTTCTGAAGTTGAGCAACTGATTCTCCACCATCTTAAAATTTGACTAAAGGGGACTCTTGTGTGAAAGAGATCCACCAGACCTTCGATTAAGGTTTAAAAAAGAAAGTATTTGATCCTTTTTATGTTTTGCATGTATGACCCAATTTGTTTAAACTAACCCAACAACAAAGCCTCAAAGGATAGATTAAAGGGCTGGGGAGTGGGGATAAAGGCTGATAGATGTGCGGCGTGCGTGGAGAGGTGATGCTGAATCCCTATCAATTTTTTGATTGTGAAGTTTTCTTGTATAGTGTGGCAGAAAGCTCAGATTTTATGCTTCGATTTTTTAGAGAGACAGCCGTAACTAAACTAAAGTGAATTGGCTTATATAGTTATGGGGTAGGGTTTTTGGACTACCTCATCATTGTTTTGGCTGATATACTCTATTTTGTATTTGTCATAGTGTAGTTTTCTGGTTTATTTTCTGAGTTTCTGGATGATCCCTTGCACGAGCTTTGTTGATGATCCATAAAAGTTGAGCTTTGCCCAAGGGGAAAGACCCGGCCAAAAACAGAAAAAGAAAAAGAAAAACTCAATAAATACTCAAATTAGGCAGTTTTCATTCAAATTAAGTGCAAAAAGATCAATTAACTAACAGTGCACACCTATAAAACTACTCTAATTCCTACTCTAGCTATCACCTGCAAAATTGAAATTGCGTCTCTGTTGCCATTTTGCACAATTTACCTATCATTAGGCTTGCATTTCTGGGGGTGCACTATAAATTAGAGTTTTTTTAAAAAAAAAAAAAAAAGAAAAGAAAAGGGAAAACTAGTTCTTTTCTGAAAAATGAAAATTTATAGTTATGTTGGAATTTAAATATAGTTGGATTAAATTAAAAAATTTGGTTCAATTTATGTATGTCTGGTTGCTAATGGAGTTTAAAATAGGAATTGAGCCATGTAGAAAATGTAGCTCAAATGATCTCTAAGAAAAACCGCGTGGTATATCCAAAACTATAAAGGTTTGTAAAATTGCATGTGCAACACTTGTGTCAAAGTCACAAATGTGCACACAATTACAACTAATGTATCGAATGATTGCACAATTCTTCCTTTTGTATGCCTTAAAAGTTAATCGTACAAGTAATAAATGCAATAAATTTTGGAAGCACCATAGGGATTAAGGATTTGTCTATCTAAAGAAAAAAAAAGAAAAGAAAAGAGTTTTAAGTAACTAATCATAATTAAAAAGAAGATCATGTTGAAGGTTGATTACGTAATACTCCTTAGTCCCGACTCGCTTTAAATTTATCATCAGCCTTAAAAAGTTGAAAAAGAATCACATCTACGATCACCAATAGCATTAAGTGGGATTAAGGTGCAAAAGCTCGTCAAACACTATAAAAACCAGGAAGAAAAACCGGAGCCAACGACAGAAGAAAGAAACAAGACTAAATGAACATGAATGGCCTTCCCCGTCCGGTTCTCAGAAAGCCTAAAATCGAAAAAACAAGCGGAGCAGGAGAAGAAAAGAGATGCAACAATGGCGGTAATCACGAAGAAGAAGACGATGAGGAAACAACGAGGAAAGAGCAAGAGGAAGCTCTCGTTGCTCTCATCGAACATAGTACTAAAGAAGTAGAACGCCTCCGCCACCGCATCACCTATTACGCAACTCAGGTTTCCACTTTTTTCTCGCAATTTCTTCCCTTTTTTGGGTCAGTTTTTCTCAGCCTTTGGAATTGTATGAATTTCTAAGTATGCGTTTCTTTTCTCTCGAAATTTGGATTGTTTTGTGCTGTATCACTCAAAAAGAAGGAAAATGGCAGGGGTTGGAAGCTTCAGAAATGGTGGAGTAGGAAGCTTGTTTAGGTTTAACCTTTTTCTTCTTTTTTTTGGTTTATTATCAGTTGTTTGTATGCAAATTATCGTTTAGCTCTTATTAATTTAGGTTATAAATGTGTTGAATGTGGTTTTTGTTTAAGTGAAAGCGAAGCTGTAAGTATGATAAAAGATCCATATTTATGTGAGTGGAGTGTGACAATGAAAGTTAGACTTTTTTTTTTTTTTTGAAAAAATGTTTTCTATTAGGTGTTTGAGGTGGCAATGAGCATCAATGAAGGAAGTGTTTTGGTGGCATTGATTAATGGAGTGATTAAGTTTTGAGATGAGTTTACTTGTATTTTTAGGTGATGCAGACAGGGATAGGAAATCGAAGACTCATGATAGGCAGTAATGTTTAACTTTATCCTGTGATTTTTTATGAAATTTTGCACGGATGATGTTGTTTCTTTGCACGATGTGTTACTTGTTTGCTGATTCAAGTTGAAGGATAGCATTCTTGCTAACAGTTGTTGTAGAAGTTGACTTATGTCTTAAAGCTGCTTGCGGCCTCATATTTTGTTAATTCAAGGTTCTTTGCAAAATCTATCCCACAATTAGATCAGGAAGCTGTTAAGACGTCTAGTGTTCCTGCAAGCCTCAGTCTAAACCGAAGCTTGTAATTCCTAGTTGTTCCTGCAAGCAGTCTTCAGAGTTTCTCAACCTGCAGTGAAGACAAAAGAATCTGGATCAAAAGTTGCAAGCAGCAGTTATGGTTCACAGCAGAAGGCAATTACCCCAACCAACGATAACACAGATGTCAAAGTAATGGAGGACAGATCTTACAGGGTATCTCCTGAACCAGAAGAATGACTTTCTAATTTCTTGTATTGCCTGTTTATATGCTTTATGTGATGACATGCAGAAATTGGTTTCCGTGCAGTGGACGTGTTGATGATAAAACAGGTAGAATTGATGCTTGTATGCTTTTATAATTACATAAGGAACATAAAGAATTAATTGATTCGGCTTGTACGAAGCAGCTCTTCATCAATCATGATTCGTTGCCACAACTGGCTCAGTTAATTATATCTATTCAACACAAAAGAAAGTTGAGAAATCTTATGTCCTGCAAATAATGATCAGCTATTTGCAACCAGATAGTTACCACTCCTCTATTGATAGCTGTCAAGGTCAAAATGAATGCAGATGTGACAGGGGTATGCATCTTAACCCTGATCTGAAAGATGATCCTATGATTCGGTCCGAATTAGCGGATGTTCGATCCATCAAATCATATGAGGATTGGATTACATTCGGATCAAAAGGTTATGCGGATCGTATTCGTATGTCATTTTTTTTTTGTGATTCACCGATATGTGATCGCTTAGTTTTTTTTTTATTTTTTTTTTATTTTTTATACATTAAATGTACAAATTGGTAATAGTTTAATCTCTTGTTTCTTATTTTTATATCTATATTCTTTTTCAAAATAGGTTTTTCTTTGCATATGGTTTTAAGTTTTTAAACAAATTGTCATATGATGTATGAATAAAAAATTGTAGAAGAAATACTAAATCTTATTAATTTGAAAAATAAGAAAAAAAATATGAAAGTTACTTTATATTGAAACAAAAAAAATTAATATTTCCCATTGAACGAACAACCTATGAAAATTACAATGTTCTGCACTCAGCCACTGTCTACGTTGGGTTGGGTTGATTTTGCGGGAGGCGGAGCCAAAACAGCCCAAGCAATGACACTAGAAAAAGAGACGGAGGCCTCTAATTTTGTGTTTCCTAAAATCAGGGCAACAATAAAGGCTGACCCAAGAAAAACACTTGCTTTTGCGAGTATCCAAAGTGGTGAAAAGTTATTTATCTTTGTGCAACAAACATATTATTATTGTTTTCTTTTGAATAGTCCAGCAAAGATTAGTTGTGGACGTATATTCTATTTATTCTTATGTCTCATTTGTGTATATTTATAACTAGGAGGGGAATGCCCGCGCATCACGCGGGTGTTTGATGTCTGTGGTTAAAGAAAATTTTATGGTAGTTCAAGTGAATATCAAAAAATTCACGCACATTGAGTAACAATATGAAGTAACAAAATATCTAATGTATACTGGGAGATGGAGAAGGAAATTATGCATGCTATCTTACTTGGTTCATATATTTTGAAACAAACACTTGTATATGAGTTTTTCATTAACAAGACTAAATGAACTTTAAACAGATACCGAAACGATTCAGAGAATGGCAATAAATAAAGTGATTATCCACTTAAAGATGCATCTACACAACATTCTTGTTGATGAAAGCAGCCAACTTTTTTAGCAACGACAAAGCCTAGCCTCGAAAGGTTTGGTTCCATAAGAAGATTCAACAATGGATCATCAACCCCCTTAGATTTTGGGTGAACATAATGCCAAATGCCCTTAACATAGGCCTTCGCCTGTAATTTCGTTAACTCACTACTGATTAGATCTTTCCCGCAAAAATAAGGATAATTGAGAAAAATCACATCAAGATTGAAGTCGTCTAGTATCTCTCGCCAAACCCTTGATGCCATATTATGTGCTAAATTGCCACCAGCATCCCCACCAAAAAACACCCTATCAAAGCCAGCATAATCCCTAAGCCATACCTCAGAACCCTCGCCATTTGAATGAGGGGCAACCCATTTGACTGCAATCTGAGAATCTTCATAAGCAATAGGCAAATGATGCTCAGCGGCGAGCCGATAGTTAATTGAAACTGCTACACCACCAGCTTCTGCACCTACTACATTAAGGTGCGCGTGGTATGTAGGAGAGAAGGCAGATTTGATCAAACACCTCCACCATGTAAGTAGACCAAAAGAGGAAGTTTTGTATCTCCAAACCTATTCCAACAAAATCACACCATTTAAACTGTATAGAACAACCAACTTTATGGGGAAACAATAATATCAACATTAAATTGCGCTAATAGAGTATCCAATTTTGGAATGAAATCATTTAGCTAACAATAGAAATTACGATTTTACAAAGCAAATCATACCATTAAAAAAAAGAATGAAACCTCACCTCAAGTTGAACCATCAAGAATAGCTTCACCAGAGAACCATATTGAAATTCAGAGTACAATGACAATACAAATAAGTATTTACCGGAAGACGAAAGGAACATAACAGAAGAATGTGAAGGGGCAGACATTTGAAGAATTGAAGTTGAAACTAATGCTCAATCATAAATTCCTCAATAAACCACATTGCCCTTGCTTTAATTGAGATGAAAATGACGTTTGAAGTTCTTCAAGTTATAATAGCAAAGTAACAGTAATAATTGATACAAACAAAAATGAATGTCTCTGCAAGGACATTTAAGTAATTACACCAATAAAGAAGCTATTATGGGTTGTAGCCATTGTAGAAAAGATGACCAAATAATCTCACATTTCCAAACTATCCAAACCTTTGAACAAATCATCATTGTATCTTTTAGAATACAAGGACATTTCAGTAAACACAATAATGCACATGCTATCTAAAGTAATACCCAATACTATAACTACATTCAAAACAACCTTACAATCCCAAAATACCCCTACTCTTGCGGTTGAAATTCAAAGCAATTCTTTGACCCAAACTCATTCTTATATAGTATAAGGATATTCTGACTCAGTAGCAGAATTAGGACCCAAGAGTGGGGGCAATTCCTACGATTAAGACAAATTTTTTGTTAAAAAATTTTAATAACCAGCACGATAGTTGTGTGAATTTTGTTAAAATTATATAATATTTTACAATAATAACAACTAGATGACAATTTTTTTTGTACGGTAGATAACAAAAATTTTTACATTTATTTTTATGTACTAAAGTTTTGAATCCTAAATTGCCAACTAGTATTTGACTTCATTTGAAACATGCGATTATTTATAAACTAAGTGATTGCAATAGACTTCAAGAACTCAAAAGGGCAAAATAAAAGAATGTAGGAAATTTTAAAAATTTTAGAGAGGGGGTGCAATTATAGGATAGGATTGAAAAATTAAAATTTTTTTAGTCAATTTTAAAAATTCTTCAGAGTTCAGGGGAAAAACCTTTCTTGTTGTCGCTTTGGATTTGATTATGACCAGACTTTACCCAAATCTTTTAAATTTTATCTGCATATAACCGAGTATTATTTATCAGTTATCGTTAAAATCTTAAACTCTATTTGGATAAAATTTGGAAAGAATGAACTTAAACTATAGTTACAGTTACATTAAAATCAGTCCATGGATTAATATAAGTTTGACTGTTTGTTTGCATCCGATCTTAGATTCTCTATATTTGTGTACACTAGACATATATTCTTCTTTGTTTCCTTTGGACATAGACAATTGGTTAGTAAAACAAACTTTTGGTCAAATTTTTGAAGGGAAAATTTGGAAAAAGACAATAGGAAATATTAGTATTCAAAAGCTGGGTGTAAATTTTGAAAAAAAATTGTTAGGTAGAATAAAGGTTATAGTTCATAAATAACAAATTTATTTTGTAAAATATGTGAAATGACCAAGACTTGTACGTGTACGTGCACTTGCACCATATGTGCACATGTGAGTATACATATGTGCACATATGTCGATATAAATGTGGATATTTGGACGTGTATATATATTTAAGAAATTGTCTATCTTTATTTATTAGGACATTTCAATTCAATGAAAAACACGTTATGATGAAAAGAATTCAGTCATTTAACAATAAATTTATTACCTATGTTAATTGGTAAATAATGACCCATACCCTGTTAAAAAATTCACCCGAAGTTACACTCATCTTATGAATTTTTAATTTCTCAATTCCCATTTTCTAAATTTTTCCAAGTTTGAAAAGTTATTAGCATGGCTTGTTTTTTCTCATGAAGTACATTGGTTTTGGTCTCGATGAAGTACATTGGTTGAGGTACATAAAGGAGTGCAAAATTTTGCTTCAAAGAGGTGCATTTCATTTCTAATAGGATCTGTTGCACTAGAAAACTAAACAATTTTGTCAATTTGGACTCAAAGAAAAGTAGAAAACATGCTGACCGCTCTACAAGACACTTTTGTAGTGGTCTGAGATTCAGCTGACGTAAACCAAAGTTTCAATGACCACTTTCCTAGTACTCTTCCTGGATTATCACTGAGTAGAGCTGAGGGAGCGAACAACAGTTGAATATATTAGACTAAAAAAAAAAGAAAAAAGAAAAGAGGCGGCTGCTGCGGCGACTGAGGTGGGGAATTGCTGCTCCGACGTGGCGTCGGACTGTCGGCGGTCGGCGGCATTGCTTCATTGTAAGCTAATTCTTCCAACGCTCCGAACGATGCGATAGATGCTTTTCTCAACTCTCGCGGCTGCAAATGCCTTTACTCTCAGATCGAGGTTTCCTTTTAACTTAATACAGAGTAAAATCAATAAATGCATGCGTTTTTTTTTCCCTCGCGTTCTTTTATGTATCTGCATGTGAAATGAGCTGATAAGAGGAATGAGCAATGGAGATGCTTCAAAGTACAATTCAATTGATAGTCGTGATTAGTGTAATTTATTTTAATACATATTTTTTCGGTTGAAGAGTTAAGATGAGAATATGTGATATTTTAGTAAATTTCTGGAGTTTAGGCGTTGCTTACTTGCTTAGGCATTGAGAGATAAATTCAGGGAAGCGAAAAGATGTTGCTTGACATGAAATGTCATCAAATTGAGGTGAAAGATTACTATATTTGGATCATAGGCAAAAATGAAGCATCTTTCAAAAAGTTTCAGTTTTGAATTGATTTTTGCTATGTATATTCTACTGTATTTGGAATATCTAATAGTGATAGAAACAAATTAATGGTAGTCTGGATGGGAATGCTTCACTGTATTGTAGAACAATATTATGATTCATGCTTCGAAAACTAAATGCAAAATGCCACAGATTAGAATACAATGCAGTAAATGAAAAGCCTTGTTAGTTGCAATCTTATTGAACTTCACTTCTTGATCCAAAACCATAGGCCTCAACAGATGATAACTATTATCACCTGAAGCATGGTTTTTATGCTATAATCCTTCCCTTTCTCGAGTCCATCATGTGAGATGATTGAGTCTTCAGTCATTAACAAGGTAGTTCCTAAGGTCTGTTGTACATAGACATCACACCAAACAGAATGGATGGGTATCTAGCTCTCCCCTAATTCTCTTGTGGTTCAGTTTTCTGTGGTACTTTGCAAGTTGGTCAAATTAGGTCAGGTAGAGTGTTGGCTTCATGCTCTATCTATTGTATAAAGCAAGTTTCCCCATTTTTCGGAGAGCAGCAAACTTGTACGAACTTGTGTGTTTGAATTCATTTCAGTCAATGTGGTTGATGGCAAAAACCTCTTGCTGCTAAAAAAGACTAACTTTTTGTTCAATGTGAGCCATGTTGCTGCTATATCATCGAGTAGTAGTTCCACTAGTTGAATCCCAATTAAACTTTTTGCATGGAAGCAAACTTGGGAAGGATTTCTTGAATTCTTTATCTTTCTTGCTAATTCTGCATATTATTAGTCTTTTCATTTAACAAACTTACTTATTAAATTAGAGCTCAGCAGTCTTTGTAAACACCAACAATCAGTATTCTATTCTAGTCATACTTTCATCTTTAATATGATAAAGGTATCTCACACTAAGTTCTTGTTTGCAAATTTGTGTAGTTGTCTCTCTCTGCTACAAACTTGTGTGATCAGGACGCGTGTGCTATCCATGGTTTGTTCATCATTTCCTGATGATTCATGATTATCAACGAATTTATGTTAAGTCTTCTAAACAAAAAATGGTGATATGCATTTGCTTAATATTTCTCAATGTCTCAGAGGTTTAGGAGCTCCATTTTATAGCTTCACAATTTTTGAAATCATTTGTAAACGTTTCTTCAAGGTGAAGAGCAAAAATGAAAGCGTATAGCACTAAAAATTATTTAAAAATTATCTATGATATCCAATGCAGTGGAGCTTGTACTCTCTTGTAGATCTTAGGATGTGATTATAGGATGAGTAAGGGGAGGTTGGCCATGCTATCTTACGTAGAATACTCCTTTTAATTGATCACTTTCATAATGAGCTCTTTGTAGCCTCTAGTGCAGTATCTGCAGACAGAAGCAGACGTATGTAAATTTAATATGGAACATTCATGCTTCCTGGCCTAAAAAGTTTTGGAGATATAATCTGTTATATGACACTTTAAGGTACTTGAGGATGTTCAACTATTTAATCAAATCAGACAGGAACTTTCCAGCTTCCATTTGGATGCTGTATTTTCTTTGTGGTGTCTCAGGATAAAGGAACAATTGTCTGTCTAATAATGAGTTGGTAATTGAAATTGCGATTGAGTTTGTCTAAACAGAAAACTGAGGCATATCAATAAGCATAAGGGAAGTGGATATAGTGTGGTCTGTATTGACATCTAAACGTTGGAGAAGCTCAACTCTCTCTCTCTCACGATTAGATTTTTGACAAGCACTGTTGTCGAGAAGATTGTCAAATATCTGAAGCTTCCTGTATTCTTGTGTTTTGGTATTCTTGTTCTGCCATGCAGTTTATATCAGGAAACCATATAAATCGCTAGATCAGGCAATCTGCCATTTAGGATTGTTGACACCAAACTAGCATGATATTCCTGTACACTTTATTCAAATTAAATGTACCGCATGTAATGTTTACCTTCCCTGTAGTTACTGGGGTAGATGCATTTGCTAGCTTTCTGTCCTTGTTTAAGTTGTCAGTAGCAGAATTGGAAACTGAAGGATGCAAGACTGCACTTAAACCCCTTGCAATTGCACCTTGCACCCTTCTCCACCCATCTACTAATTTGATCTCGATTCTCGATGAGAAGTTTAATCTGCATTTATCTATGGTATGTTTGTATTTATAATGGATATGATAAGGAAATAACTGATGCTTGTCCACTTGGTTTGGTCTTGTTTTACTTGGCCAGTTTGGATGATTGACAAGCCTGGCCAACTCTCGTTTGTGAAAAGTCGCTTAAGTTGCATACTAACTTAAATTGTTCAAGCTATCTAATATGACGAATAGTACTTCTCAATAATTCTTATGATTTACACTCAACAATAGCGTCAAATTACGTTTTATAACAATTTTAGGGACAATCTCAAACCCCACAGTCTTCTGCTGTCAACATCCTCTCTCTGATCTGCTATTCACCCTATAGCACTGAAATAAATCCTTTATACACAATCACAGTTACTAGATTCAGGATTACCACTGTTTGTCTTTGGTTAGCACTTACAGACCTTGTTTTTTTCCAGATTGATCCTATGGCAGTTATTTACGCCGAAAGGAAAGATAGTTCGCTTCAAGAGTTTGGTCGTACTGAAGTTCTTTTGAACTCTCCTGAGTCACAAGTGGATTAAAAAGTTACAGTATTGCCTACCAGTTTGAGATAGTGCAGTATTTAGTGTGAGTATGGCTATTTGAAATCATGGATTTTTGTCATGCAAGTACAATTTTCGCTACTACATGTACATTGATGGTAATCTTCATTACAGGTTTCACGCGTATGGTGTCGATACCCAGTTTCGCAATGTAGATGTAAAGGTATGTCACGCTGCTCCTATAAAATGTTCTTCCGAGAATTGAATCCTTAGAGGATTGATTATCTGTTTTATGGGATGGTGTCCAGTTGTTGAGGACTTGTTGATTTCATGTTAGCATACCCATTATGAACAGTTGTTTTGCAAATATAACAAAGAACAATAATTTAAGTTGAGGTACGACAACTAATTAATTTGCTTCTCGATTGGTAAATTTACCTGAAGCATCTAGGTTGTTGAGAGAATGCTAGATCTTTGACCCTTGTAGACCATGAGACTGTAAAGCTTGTAATTACCAAAAAAAAGAAAAAGGTTATTTATGAGGTGGACAAAAGTCAAGTTATCTATTTTTATTGACTGCATTATAAAAAAAAAATGCCATTGTTGGCTTAAAAAAAATTGCCAGTCATTCTCTCCTTCTTCTAATAAACAAAAGATTAAAAAAAAATGCTATCTATATACTTCAACATGAACGTTGAAAAGAAAAGATCATCTATAATTATCTATGTGCAGAAATTGAAGGTGCTGTTTCTTCTTATAATAAACAAAGAAAAAAAAATGCTATCTATATCCTTCAACATGAACGTTGAAAAGAAAAGATATCTATAATTTGTGTATACTTCAACATGAACGTTGAAAAGAAAAGATCATCTATAATTACCTATGTGCAGAAATTAAAGGTGCTGTTTCTTCTTATAATAAACAAAGAAAAAAAATGCTATCTATAAACTTCAAGATGAACGTTGAAAAGAAGAGATATCTATAATTTCCTATGTGCAGAAATTAGAGGTGCTGTTTCTTTTCCGTCTGGCATGATTGCCAACTCATTGGCACCATCCATCACCGCAGATGATAAAAATTCGAGCTCATTAGTTGGCAAGCTGCCAATTCTTTCTTGAATTGCTCCACCCGTTGCTGTTGGTTGGAACTTGTCATTATTGCGGACCCGGCATGCCGCAAAATTTTGTACCTAGAAGCAAGACAAATTAATTAACTCAAGAATTAATCTTTCCTGTAGTGATAATATATACACTGTCAACACCGGATAAATGATAACTATGCAAAATTTGAATTTGAAATTCAACTTCTACACATATGTCATGAATCCAATGATAATAGTATATACACTGTCAGTGTATATATGATTTACTCCTCACTCAGAGCTTTGAGCATATTATTCTCACTTAAGAAACCAAAAAATAAACTTAATTCTGAATTAATGGCAATAATTACCTTGACTTGGGTAGTCTCATCAACCTTTCCATCTAATTGGTCAGGATTCAATCGATATTCGTAGATGGTCCAATTACTTTTGGTTCCATTGGGCGAGTGTCCCCAATAAAAATCCACGGCCTGTTTGAAGCCAATAATTCTATTATCAAGACCAATTTCAGCCGGCAAGCCTGCGGGACTCCAATAACCATCTGTGGTGGGAAGGTCACCGGCTAAACGATTGGTGAAGAAAAACCATTCACCGGCCACTCCATATTTGAATTTATCTGCATGACAGCTCGCAATTCACAAACAAAATCAATACCATAAAAAAAATTTTTTTTTTTCAACCATTTCACACGCGCAATAGTTCTATTTTTACCAGAAAAAGTAATACGACTCACTAATTCTCTAAGGGTGTGTTTGTTTCGACCAAAAGTATTTTCTAGAAAATTGACAAACCACAAAGGTAGAGGAGCATATACAATTGAATAAAAGCATAAGAACATAGAACATGCCTAAGGGAAGTTGATCAGGGTTGTGTGAATATACATCAATTGTTGGAATAATATCTGCAGGAAGTTCTCCTCCAAGAATCTTCTGCTTCAAATAATGTATGACTTGATCATTGGTAGGGTAAAATCTATATCCAAAGGGTAAGTTCAACACCTGTTTTCCATCACCAGAAGAATTTCTTGGATGAGCCATGGAATTGGTTAGGGAAAAATCCAAAGAAGAAAAGCTCACAATATCAAGAAAAGTATGCACCCGATCGAGTATTACAATTAGAGAAGAGCAAGATCTAGTAGTTCAAACAAATCTTATTCAAGAAGGGTGATATCCAAGCCTGAACTTTTATTGATGTTTATATAGAAGTCACTATGGTTAGATATCCTCGTACAATCTGAATTTGGATTATGTTAGACTTCCTAATATTGCGTTCTTTGTGCGGGAAGGAGTAGGAATTGAAAATTAAGTGTAGGAAACTACTTAGCAGGAATTGGCTTCTGGCTATAGCAACTCAATTTTTCCGGTAATTTCCTTATTCCTTGGACACAAATCTATCGCAAGCGTTTTGTGGAAACCTAAGATAGAGACTGTCGCCTTTAGAATTTCAGACACCTACTGTAACCAATGCTTGTAACTTGTAAGCCCTGTGGTATATTTCATAAACCACCCTCCAATTTTTTTAATTTATATAAACGAACCCTCTTCGCTCTTCCCACAATGCCACTTTCTAGATTATCTCTCGCATCCTTCACGGACATCACCACGGATGGTCTATCTCTTCGCTTCTAGGTAACTTCGCCTTTCTCCCGAATCCAAACACCTCTCTAATTTAATTTAATATTACTGAAAAATAATTTGCAGATGACTCACTACTTCAATACTACCCAATTTTACCAAAAAAATAAAAAATAAATAAAAGGTAAAACAAAAAATGGTACAACCGAAGAGAACTACAGGTGACCGACCATTGGCCGGCTTCTCAATCAGAACTCAGAAATCCACATTGCCCATTCAAACAAATTTAATGGACAAATTTCCATCAAGCCACTGAATATTGAGTTTGTCTCAAGTCTACTTGTAACAATTCGCCATCCATCACGAAATCAATATCAGTCCACAAGGTAACGTTGGCAGTGGTTTTTCTCAAAGGAGTACCACTCTTAATCTGAGAAACGAAAATCATTTCAAAGGGACATTCATTTCATATAAGGGTTTCTACAATTTTGTCGGGATATGAGCAGCCAACTGTGTGCTGCAGATAATTTGTGTTCATGATCAGATTGTAAATATGACATTGGACAACCACGAGATCGTGCAGGCTTATATTGATTTTCCTCCAGGTTTAGATTGATTTTCCAGACCCGAATGGGCCTCGGCTTACAGATTTAGATTGATTGAGTGGAAGAAACAGGAAAGAAAAAAAATGAAAGTGGCCTGGTGGGAATTACACCCTCATTAATTGTAGGACGTGAAACAAATATGGGAATACCCAATTCTCTTCATTCCAAGTATTTATGTTGTCAAATACTGGAGCAAAACTAAGCTTTCCGATCTCTTCAGAAAGGTAACTTTTGCGAACTGAAATGGTCTTTCGATATCAATTCTCACCCTATACTGCCCCGTTTTAAGGTCCAATCCAAGGACAGCATGATGTGTATATAATGCAATAACATACAATTTTAGCTAAAGTTGGGGTATGTTTAAACAAAATATATGAACTTGGTCGTACCGTTACAGGCGCATGGATTTTGAAAGCTCCTGTAATTAATTATCGTGTGAGTAAAAGATTAGGATATTAGTGATGAATCTATCTGTATTTGGTGATAAGCTTAGAATGACAATATTGTGAAAAGTTAGACAATTAATTCTCCATCTTCAGTGACTTCAGCTATTGTCATCAACTCATCATACATTAGCACCAAAACTATAATATTTGTGAAACTTTTTTTTTGAGCTTGTGAAAAGAAAAATGACACACGACCTAAAAAGGTTAAAAAAAGGCTGTAATTAAATGCATCTCGGCCTCCAACTAGTTTTTTTTTTTTTTTATCTTTTTTCAACAAAGATCAGATGGTAGTGCATGTATGATAATTCATCATTCATTTCATCATTCAAAAATGAAAAATAGGTGCACGTAGAATTTAGTTGGCAACCCATATTCTAATACTCTGTTCACCAAAAAAAAAACCATATTTGAATATGTTAAGCTTGTGCATTAATCTTGGCTTCCCCCCCCCCCCCAACAACACAAAACAACAAACAACACCTAAAAATTGAGGCTGAGGTACCTGATACGAGTAATTAATATTATTCAACAGATAAGAAAATTCCAGCATTCATCTTCTAGCTAGGTATGGTTAGTACATGCGCTGCCAAGGTTCAATGCATCAGAACTCATTCCTCCATTTAGATTTGCTCATACCAACGTCTAGTCTTGGATCACCCGTTCAATTTTAAAACAATATTGCATAAGATATGAATATCACACCTTGTTTATTGGTATGTATTAGTTTTCTCGCTGAACCAAGTCAATTGTGAATTTAAAAATCGTATGAGAAATGATAAGCTACATGTGCAGATGAAAATTGACTAAAAGAGTAGCAACTTTAGGGTCTTTGAAAGCCAAAATACTTGTCCAATGGTTAGAAGAGGTTCTTAGAATTCCTCATTCCAAATTTAAGATTCGAATTCTGTGCAAGAAGGATTGGAAGTGTAAAAAAAAAAAAAAAATCCAAAGCACATAGAGCAAGATGAAGTAAATTAGACATTATAATGCATGGCATGATTTAGACTTTGAATAAGTTTCATTTTACTTTGTAGTGTATATTTTAGTCCTTTATACAATTTGAACTTCTTCATTGGGCTAATCTGGTTTCACATTTGACATATATTCCTTATAAAGGCAATTCTTGAAGGTGTGTTTATTGGTGCTATTTGGGTGAACATTCAAGACCAAATTTCTCTAGCTCGGCAAAAATATCGAACTATCCTAAGCTTGTATGGTCCTTCCTCCAAAAAAAAAAATGTATATCTTTTATTGTCCAAAGAAAGGAAATAATTGTGCTGATATTGAAGCACAATAAGTACATTACGTACAAAACATTAAATTTCAACTTCCCTAGTATATCTATTACATCTTGGTCTACCCATAGCGGTAATCGAGAATTGCAATTTTATCTCGACTCTTTGACAGGTAGGCAGAATCTGATCTAATGTAGAACAATTTGACTAGGATAAAAAAGAATAAAATGACAATGAAGAAGTTTTTTTTAAAGAATATTTTTTTGGAAGAAGATAGGCACGGACCCGTAAATGCAATTTAAGACGGCTGAAATTTTTTTCCTACTTATGATATTCCATTTGTTGATTAAGAAGGATCCGTCCTTTCTCTTCATGCTCCTTGTCTGTTTATTTTTTTGAGAGTGATTTCTGGCTAATAAGGTTTTTTTAACCCATTAAACTAAATAATCATTTTGACATTTTCAAGTTTATCCATTACTTCACTTTTTTGAACTTGGCATCCCATGTTGCTTGCAGCATAGTTATTAAAAACGGTCTACAGAGGAACCAACGAAGGAAGTGGATCAACGAATTACTGGTTCAACTAGTGGGTGAATGGTCTGGTTGAACCAGTGGATTATTAAATATATTTAAATATTATATTTCAAAAGTTTCGATATAGGATATATGGTATAAACATTAATAAACTACACCATAGCAAATACTCATTTAAGTTAATTCATTATAGAATAACTAATACTTATAAGAACCAGTAAAACCTAAATTTAATTATTAATCCAACAACCTTCAAGTGTACAATTTTATCTATGTTTGGTGTAATTATCTAATTCATTTACGAATTTTAAGTGCAAAAGGTGATTAGAAACAATATTTATCTTTAAAATGAATTGTGTAATATGTTATTTTTAAAATTCATTTCGTAAACTATAGAGTCTGGAGATTAATAAATTTTATTAAAAGATTTCAAATAAATTTATTTTACAGAAATAAATACAGAAAGAATTGACTGAAAAAGTTCATAAAATAAAAAAAGGATCATGAACTAATATATGGCCTAGTGGTCCAATGGTAAGTGTATTCTATTTACTTACATAAGGACCGAAGTTTGAACCATACCGGTACGTTACTAAAATTTTTACCACAAAAACTATGCTACTTAGTTCTTTACAAAATCGGTCGAGTTTTCAATTCAATTCGGTTGATCCACCAGTTCGCCGACAAGTTAACAGGTCTTATCCTTATCCAATTAGATTAGAGATCCAACTCAACTGATTGCTCGATTCATCGAGTTTACTGGATCGAGATGAATTTACTCACAAAATCTATGCTACTCAATTCTTTTCAAAATCGATCAAGTTTTAGATTCAATTCGGTTGAACCATCAGTTCGTTGCCAAGCCAATGAGTTTTATCTTTATTTGATTAGATTAGAGACCCAACTCGACTAATTGATTGATTTATCGGGTTAACCGGTTGAACCATTGAATCGATCCGAATTTAATAACTATGGCTCGCAATCATCTTATTTATGTAGTTTCATTAATGTAACAGTCACTGGTAAATTCATTTACAATGTCTCATTCATTTTGTGTACAACTTGGTAGAAAATGTTATCAAAGGGTTTGGCTGTGAGAGGTCAAACGTATTAATTTGTTTATAAAAGTAAATTAGAAATTAGCATCAAAATGCATGATATATGATAATTATGAATGCATATATTCACATGATAAATTACATATAATACAAATATATTAATTAGTGTCCCGTGATACCTATGAGAAAATTCCCATTTCAACATAAGTTGAAAAATAATAATCGCCTTAGCAAATAACGTTGTTGTAGACTGTGCGGCCTTCATACCCAATGTCTCTTGAGCAAGATATTTTTATTGACAGACTTGCTGGACATATAAAGGCCAAGCTAAAACAACTGGTACAAGTGGCTGACTGCTTCATAACTAATTGAAACAACGGCACATCAACAAATCGACTTTACGTGAATTCGTTTGTTTTCCTTCCTCGATTAGCTTTTTCATTATAAGCGGACCCCCTAAAACATGTTATGTTTCCTTTTCTGAAGGATTGCAGGAATAATGCCTGAACAACATTTCCTTTCTTGTACTTGAACAAAAAGAATATCTTCTGGCTTCCTGCAGGCTCTGTGTATTTCTTTTGACCTTTATTGGATCCCTAATGGAGTACGGCCTTAATACTCTAAATATAGGGAAATATAGGTTTCCTCTTGATCATTTTTACTGTGTTTCAAAAGCTTAAACATAATTGCTGTATACTTCATATTGCAACTATATATGACTAAAGACACTTGAGCTCTTGGCTGAAATATTAAAGGTCAAATTGCTGGGAATTACAATTTATATACATGTAGATTTTGAGATGTAAACCGGAAATATATGTATTGCATCGCAGATAACCGGAAGTAGGAGAAAGTGAAGTAGCTAACTATACATAAGAGTGAGGCTAATTTCATTTTGTTTATTCTACAGAGACATACATGGGATTAATTATGGAATACAAAATTACCAAGAGGGGAAATGAAGTTGAGGATTTTAAGTTTCTAATTATGACTACTAGCGGCACTTTCAGATGAGGAACTGAGAAGCTCCTCCAGAAGGTCAGCTCCCAGGTCTTCAAGCTCCAGCACAACTCTTTCCTTTACGAGTTGTTGCTTCAGATTTCTCCTTGTTCTTTTTGACGCACTTCTCCTAATTTTGTGGGTTGCCTTAAGAACCACAGCTGGCGAGCAGCCATTCTCCCAGTTATGCTTAATACCTTCAAGTGATTTCTGGACTCGATCCATTGGAAAGTTGAGGCTAGCTAGGGTACCCCTCATCGAGAAAGCTGCTTGGTCATAAGCCAAAGCTGCTTGTTCTGGCCTGTCAAATGTTCCTAGCCAAACTCTTATTCCATTCCTTGTTGAATCCCTGATTTCTGCTGCATATTTTCCCCATGGACGCTTTCTTACTCCTATATATTTCTTTTCTCGCCTCTTGGAATCCCTTGTCAAATTCAACGATTGTATAGCTTCAGTAGTCTCAAGTTTTTGTTTAGGAACATTATTGTTGTCAAGAAACCAGAATGAAAACTCAGAGAAGAGGAAGTTCTGATCAGGACTTGGATTCTCATAGGATGAAGAATCCATCTCTAGCTAAAACTGAAGTGTTTGTGGTTAATTCTCTTGCATAAAGGCTGGGCTTTAAAATGCCCTGACACGTGGGGTATTTGACTTTTTTTTTTAATCGGTGCAGTATTTCTTTTCGAGAAGAAAAAAGACGGAGGAATCTGATAGTTCGAATTGGATTAAGGCAAGAGTCCGTGGTGGAAAGTTATCAAGAAGAATATATCATATGATTGATATTTCCAGAAACTTGTGCTGAATGTAAGCAGGTGTCAGTTACGGGGTCGCGGTCGGATACATCGCCAAGGTTACTATAAAATTCTAGATTGAAGCCCACAAGCAAACAGAACAAGAAATGCAGAAACAAGAGATTTTGGAGACCTTATCTTACGTAAACTGCAGTTATTGGAGTACATATGTCTGAAGTCTGGACCCAAATGCTGATGGCAAAAAATCGAGTCCCAAATCTTTAGCACGAGCTTTGACTAATATGCTGATGCTGCCTAAATAATAGCCTGATTCGTGGCATCAAAAGATCAGATCGACTCTTCGAGTCTTTATCTACCTAAAGATAACGAAGCTGCCGTGTAATGCCAGGCTTCTTGATTGGAAATTTTCCAAGCACGTTCCGTTAGCATTGAAATTATATAAGTTTTCGCTATACATACTTGATTTGGATAACAATGCCTAGTGGATAAATACTTGTTAGGAGGGGTTTTAAGTGTTAGTTTTATTGAAAAAGTGTAATTAATTTAGAAAAGTGTCAGAGTAAATAATTATCATTGTGCGTATTCACATGTTAAGTTAGGTGTAATGTAAGTGCAATAACGAGTGCCTATCAGACATCCAATAAATAAAATCCTGCTTCATTTTCGTCATGAATAACCACATAGTTTGCAATGTTCATGGAAGCAGCTAGATATCAATTAATGCAAATTCTAGATGATTTGCTCCAATTAGCAGGAATGCCGTGAGTAGAAGTTTTTGAAGGAAATAATATCTTTGGATGTTTGCAGTTGCGTAAAACTAGAGCAACAAACCAAAAATAAAAAAATAAAAAAATTCACATGGAGCAGCTTTTGCAAGATTTTCCCCCTTTCACACCTATAATCAAGTGATTGCCTACTTGTAATGGTAAATGGTTTATGTGTTGGGAACATTATTATGGAAATATAGTCCTCTTGTAGGGTACCGGAATGACTGGAATGTCAAAAAGAAGACTGGTTTAATGAGGATCAGGAAAGAGAGAACAAAAGTAGATGGTTTAGAATGTTCATGTCATTGCAAATTTGAATAATCCTAAACACTATTTGTTTGTAATTACAAGCATGTCCTACTATGAATCAGTAAATTCCACCCGAGTGGATGGATTCATTCTTCTAATAATGACATAATATTTATTAAATTCAAAATAATTGCTTATTTGTCAGCAGGTTGCATTTACTTGACCATCCTTTAAAGGTCACTTACAAGGAGAATTTTACTAATTCATAAACCTTGAAAATATAGAAGGACAAGATTGACTAAATTGAATGATCACTAAAATAAAATATTAATGCTCAAAAGATACATTTTTTTTTGGTAGGTGCAGAATTTCATTATGGCATAATTTGAGTTAAACCAGAACAAGTCTTTTCGTAACATTCATTTGCAACAAGAAACGACTAACTAGTGTTGGCACCTGCATCATGATGTATTCTTCTTTCTTACAATAATTACGTGAAGGTTAAGATAGACATCGTCATGTGAGTTTATTCTCTCACTATTGGTAGATTTATTTTTAATATTATGAGTTGTAATTTCCACCATTTATGAGTTAATATGTTGATTGTATTATTTTAAACCATTGGGCATTGTTTGTAACCTTATTTTAAAAGAATCTACTATTAGTAGGAATCACATCAAGGCAAAGAGGGATTAAACTAGTGATTGAGGTTGAAATCTCAGGTATTAGAGATCCTGAAATCAATTCTCCCATTTTTAAATCTCACTCCTCCCTATTCAAAAGAAAATTGTTTGGATTAGCTATTCTTGAGAGTGTTTTTGAAAAATTTTATTGTAGCAGTGTACATGAAAAATTTTTATTATAAAAATTTTTTGAAAATTTTGAAATATTGTATGGATGAGATGTTTTTTTGAGTTATTATGTATTATTGTAGTATTGTATTTGAAAAACTTGTTTTTGAAAAAATGATCAATCCAAACGAAGCATATAATACTAATAATGATGATAAAATACATCAGGACCAAAAAAGAAAAAAAAAAGGGTCCTACAGTTCCGTAATTGTTTAATAAAGACATGTATAGGCAAGTAGTTGTTGTTGAATTTTCGACAAAAAAAAAAAAAAGTTGTTGTTGCTGAATAGAAAAATGATTGGTGCGGTTTCTTTTCTGTCTGAAAAATTAGTATTTATATGAAACATTTATTGTTTGTTTGGTCGTGGGAGAATACTTGACTGTCCTGCCTAAATTGACCAGGGGCCCACCGTCTGTGTTAGTCTCGTTGGCTGCTGCGTTAGAGTCAAAGTTCGTTCTCCATTACCAGTCAGCTAGGAATTGGCGCCTGGCAGGCGTCCACGGCCACCGGAAAAGACCAATTGGGCGGCGGTCCTCTTTCAATTTTCTTTCTTTTCAGTTTTCCTGTTATTTATATCGTTTGGAAACATATACTACAAAAACATGAATATCTGCAATGCATCTCATTTGTTAATGTCACACTCAAAAAGGACAATAAGGTTTCTTGTTTTTTTTTTTGTTGCAATCGGAGTAACTACGTATCTACTGCAACAAAAATCATACTATAAAGTTCCTCTCCCAGTTTTCTGAAAAGGAAATTTATTATAAATGGCAAAGAGGTACATTTTCTAGTGGCTTTTGTACCAATATTGTTGCAAACCTTTTTCGTTTCTGTTTAGGTCCGAAGAATTCGTAGAAAATGGATAGGAAAGGGGAAGACCTTTTTCTTTTTAAAGAGTTTTATTTTTTTTTAAAAAAAAAGAATTAGTGGAAAAAAAAGAAAAATTGAATTGATGGAATTATAATCGTTTATAAGGAAGAGCTGGATTGGTTTTGATTTGGCAATATATAGGGTTGAAAAATGAACTCAATATTCGAATTGAGCTTGATTTGTTTACATTTGATAATATTCAGTCTCAGTTGAGCAAATAAACAAATTAAATTTGAATAAAATTTTAATTCATTAAAATAATCAAATAAATTTAAACAGTAAGATTTTCAACCCGATCAAACTCACTTACATCCCTGTCAATATAGGAGCAGATCAAACCGTAAGGTTTTGATCTTTGTTAAGTAAGCCTGCCCCTACTTGGGCTTTCTTTTTATTGTTTGGGTCCATACATCCAGTTTAGGGCTTTAGTTTGAAATGTCACAGACAGATTATCGTTCTGCAGCTACGTGGACTCGATTTTGTTCTTAAAAATTGTTGACATCTGAAGTACTTGAGCACGATTTTTTTTTTTGTGGGCAAATAATAGGAGCTTTTATTGATCAAAGCAACAAGGCTTGTACACAATGGTAGGAGGAAATAGGAAAAACCACTACCACATCTTGCTCCATCATGCAAGGCACTACTTGTCTGCTATACTATTACACGAGGCATTTCCAGTCCGACCCCTACTCAAGCACAAGAGACCAGTTTTCCTGAGTTTTTGGAAAACTTGTCCAAAAACTAGTTGCATGTCTAACTGCTTCCACAATATCTTCTAGAATTCTAGAACAATCAACCGATTTTGACTGAAAAATGACAGCATTCCTGAATCTCCATATCTGTTACACTGTTGCAGCAAAGCACAATCTTCTCAATTGGTCTGCAAAGGAGTTTGACCTCAAATGTGCCGCAAGCCAAGCTAGATTCTGATCCCAGGAGCATGAGCCCCTAAAGGTCAGGCACATATGCTGAACCTTAGCCCACACAGGTCTTGTCATGCAACAGTTGAAATATAGGTGCTCCATGCTTTCCTCTGCTCTTTTACAAAAAACACACATGTTAGATATCAGAGATACACCACATTTTCGAAGTCTATCCATTGTAGGCAACTTCTTTTTACATAAAAGCCAAACGATAAAAGCATATCTTGGAACATAGCCTTTCCCCCAAACCAACTTACTCCACGATACTTCTCCTCTCGTTGTATATAGAGCTTTCATGACGGACTTGGTATTGAACACTCCGGAGCGGCATCCTTCCCAAACAACCTGATCCTCAAAATCTGTCAAGGGAACCAGACTTTCAGGTGTGGCCTCCTTTAATCTCCTCATCCCTGCTGTTGCCTTCCTTCCCGTAGGCCATTTCCATTTTCCTTCTACTATGATGTCAGACAACAATGCAAAAGGGCTACAACAGAAATTTTGCAAAAGATTCCTTGTGAAGCATTTATACGAAGGCCCTAGAGGGTGCCCTTGAGCAAATTAATATTATTTATTCACCGCCATCTTAAAATTGATTAAATGAGTTACTTTTAGCGTGAAAAGAGATCCACCAAACTTTTTGCTTTAGGTTCAAGAGAATTTATGCATTGATTTTCAGAGCAAAAAAGCCTGGAATGAAGAAAGGTCAGGTGGATATATGTATGATAAGTGGATATCTATTTCATTCACAGATCAGGTGAAGAGGATATACATGAAATTACGAACAAAAAAGGGAACAGGTAATAATCATCTAAATGTCCCAAATATCCTTTGAACTATAATAGTAAATCTAATATCTCTAACTTATGATGGAATTGTTGTCAAAGTAAAGCAAATCTATAGATGAGATAAAGATAATCAGGAGCAATAATCTAGATGTACAAAAGCAAAAACAAGGTCATTAGTAGATTTTCATCATAATCAACCCTGTTTATTAACAAGTTTCTAAAACAACATGGGCAAAGCTGCATGTTCTCTTCAAATTCCATGTACCGGAGTTTCAGGTGCTGGAAGTGTAGTACTAGTCACATCAGGTATATTCTTAAAATTGGGTTCAAGCAGTAGCAAAGGTCTTTAATTCAAAAGGTAAATAAGAAATTGAGCATCCTAGCTTACACTGATTTTTTCATAGTAATTTGCTTGCCTGCTTTCAGTCAGGAGCTTTATAGCATACAGCTACTGTTTTATATTTGCAGAATTTCTCTCTGCGACCGATTACTGTTTATTCTTTCTAGTGAGAATTCATTTTTTGTTTTTACTAAATTCAATACTCACTTTCGTTGATTCATAACAGCAAACAAGGGGGAAATAATACAATCAACAGATCAGTACAATCAATCTTAATAAGGGTTCCAAGTCAAATACGACTAACAGTATCCAATTGAATTGAGTTTTATTAGCTCTCACAGGATGTTATATGTCGTTTTACTAATCTTTTTTGAGGCCAAAGGCAAAAAGACACAACAAAGAATAGTTTGTGCTAATCGATGTGCATATTACAGACTAAAACACTTGGGATTTAGTAACATCAAGAATTACAAGACAACATACACCGATACTAGACTGATGAAAAAGGTTTAGAATAATTTTTATGGGATTGAGAGAGACTAGTGGAGTAACCATATGATAACCGATGGTAAAAAAGGGAGAAAGTTACAATTAGTAATCTTAATTTCCCTTTTGCAAAGCTTGTTGAATAATGTGCTGAATCAATTAGCTTGATTAATGAGGTAGTTGGAATGCTCTCTAGATAATTGCAATGTTCTCTAGAATGATGGAAATTAAGAGAGTTGTTGGGGCGGTTGGAACACTTCTCTATGTATCTAGAATGATCATTTACAAGTATAAATAGACCTTGTAAGCTCCAAACCAATATAAGAGAGTGTGAAAGAAATAAAACAAGAAAACAATTGAAGCTACCCTTGTCTCCAAATATTCCTCTCAATTCTTGACCTAATATCCAACATATTGGCATCAGAGCTACGGTTTCATTGCCTTAGTCCATACCCTAAAACCAGAAAAATTTGAGAGATTTCCAACTACAAGATGGCCAATCATACTACTGATGGTCTTCCAATTCTCATATTCTCCGGTGAGCACTATGATCATTGGTTCATAAAAATGAGAACAATTTTCAGATCACAAGATTTGTGGGAATATGTAGAGAATGGCTATAGAGAACTAGAAAGTGAAGAAGGTCTTACCAATCAAGAATTAAAAGCACTTAAAGAGCATAGGAAGAATGATGCAAAGGTTCTTTCACACATCCAGCAAGGTGTGAGTTCAGATATTTTTTTCAAGAATTATAGGAGCTGATCATGCCAAGGAAGCATGGGAGATTCTACAAAAAGAGTTTCAAGGAAATCTTAATGTAAAGAATGTTACTTTTCAAACTCTTAGAAGAGATCTTGAAAATTTGAAAATGAGTGATTATGAAAGTATACTACACAAAAATCACCACAATTGTAAATGAAATGAAAACCTTTGGTGAAGAAATTAGTGATAGCAGAATTGTTGAAAAAATTCTTGTTAGTTTGCCTCCAAAATTTGATCCAATGGTATCCATAATTGAGGAGACAAAAGATATTTCTTCAATGAGTGTTCAAGAGTTGATGGGATCGTTGAAAGCTCATGAGAGAAGATTGGCTAGACATGCTGAAAAATCTTTTGAAAGCACTTCCAATCGAAGCTGAATTTCACCCCCAATACCAATGAACGAGAGCTATCTTGTAGCTACCAAAGAGGTGGAGACTCACAAAGAGGCGGTAGATATGGCCGTGGAAGGGGCAGAGGCAAAAATTCAAGAGGAAGAGGAAGAAACAACCTTCAAAGAGGCCTTAATGCTGAAAATTCACCACCTTGCAGTTATTGTGGCAAGACCAATCACCTTGAGAAAGACTGTTGGCACAAAGACAAGCCAAAGTGCTACTATTGCAAAAGATTTGGCCATATTGAGAAGGATTGCAGCTTCAAGACCAATCACCAAGCACAATTTTCAGAAGACAAGCAAGGAGAAGGAAACTTATTCTATGCTTGCCACATAGCCACTGAAGTCAAGAACAATATGTGGTACCTTGACAGTGGTTGTAGCAATCATATGACAAGAGATAGATGTGCTACTATTGCAAAAGATTTGGCCATATTGAGAAGGATTGCAGCTTCAAGACCAATCACCAAGCACAATTTTCAGAAGACAAGCAAGGAGAAGGAAACTTATTCTATGCTTGCCACATAGCCACTGAAGTCAAGAACAATATGTGGTACCTTGACAAAGGTTGTAGCAATCATATGACAAGAGATAGATCCATTTTTATTGACTTGGATGAATCTATAAAGACTGAAGTGAAGATGGACAATGGAGTCATAGTTCAAGCACAAGAATTGGGAACAATTGGTGTCCAAATCAGGCAAGGTATGAAGTTCATTCGTGATGTTTTATTTGTTTTTGATTTAGACCAAAATTTATTGAGTCTTGGACAGTTTCTTGAGCATAAATATGCACTTAACTTTGATGATTATGAGTGTTGCATCTATGATAAAAAAGATGGTAGACAACTTGTGATGAAAATTCAAATGCAAGCCAATCGAAACTTTCCAATCAAATTCAATTATAGTGGAAATCAAGCCTTAAAAGTAAATGTCAATGAAAATTCATGGTTGTGGCACAAGAGGTATGGCCATTTGAATTTTCATAGTCTCAAAGTGCTTCAACAAAGAGGGATGACATATGGCTTACCAAGAATTGAAGAGAAACATGAAGGTTGTGAAGATTGTGCACTTGGCAAACAACACCGGCAACCATTTCCTGAAGGAGCTGTATGGCGAGCCAAGAAGATCTTGAAGCTGATTCATACGGATATTTGTGGGTCCATGAAGACAACTTCTCATGGAGGTAACAAGTATTTCATCCTTTTCATTGATGATTTTTCAAGAATGACTTGGGTCTATTTCATGAAAGAAAAATCCTAGGTGTTTTCAATTTTTAAGAAGTTCAAAAGTCTTGTTGAGAAACAAAGTGGCTGTTACATCAAGAAGTTGAGGAGTGATCGTGGTAAGGAATACACCTCAAATGTATTTCAAAAATTTTATGAAGATGAAGGTTTGGAGATGTAGCTGATCGTTGGCTACACACCACAACAAAATGGAGTCTCGAAAAGAAAGAACGAAACTGTGATGGAGATGGAAAAATCCATGTTACATGACAAAGGGTTGCCAAAGGAATTGTGGGCTGAAGCCGTTTATACAGCCACTACAACAAAAATGGTCTTTCCTGACACGTCTATAAGGACACTTGTTGGTTTGTGTCATTATAACACTTTTATCATGACACTTGTTATTAATTCAATAATATATACTTTAATTTTTTTTATTTTATCTGATATAAAAATAATAATGTATCTTTAGACTCCCTATCATGACACTTGAGAAAATGTGAGACACATCAAAAAAGTTAAAATACAAAACCATGTCGTTTGATTTTGGTAGAGGATTCCTTTGCGGCTTTGCCTGCCAAAACACTTAGTGAAATCTCAAATCTTTCATTTTGCCGGCAAGTGAAATTTTGATTCTTCTCATCTCTCCCACAAACTCTCTCTTGGCAAACTATCTCTCAAAACTCTCGGCCAAAATTTTCCTTTGCCCACAAAGTTTTTTCTGTTGAATCTGTCCGCAATCAAACTACCCTTGCTTTCCTATTGAAGGTATGGACTGCAGAAAGAGGATCTGGGACAAAACCCACCACATGAAAGCTTTGAAAAAAGTAAAAAGAGAGAAAAGAAATTCCCAAGGAAAGAGGAGGCTCTGTCCATCTGAGGAGGAATGAGCTAAGACCGGTAATAATGCTTGGGCCTCTCCTCGAGAGACCCTTCACTATTTTCAGAACCTGCGATTCAAGTGCCACCGTCTCTTGGCTCTCTCTTTTTGGGACCCCAAGGAAGAGGCTTTTGCCGAAGATCTTAATTCCCTCGTCGTTGCAAGTTGGAGTGCCAGGAGGCTAAGGCCCTAAATTCAAGTGCACACAATCGTGCCTTGGCAAACTTGGGTAGTTTCAAGCAGGCCATGCGAAAGCAACAGCCCACACAAGAGCTATCTGCCCTAACTGAAATGGGGATGAAGACTTGTGGGCTATTAATATCTAGCAGCGAGCAATCAGGTTGGTGACAGCGGAACAATCGATATCCAACCCCTTTGGCAGCAAGCCAGATTCCAGCTACCACACAACTAACCCTTGTTTGGTTGGGGTACTACTACTCCTTATTCGATAGAGGGCATTAGGGACAGCCTGCCTTTCTACAAAGATCCCAATCTCCCACCAGCCTAGCCACAAGAGTGTTGGATAGCTGAGTCCTTGAGTTAATGCAGTTCTTGCAGCTTTTGCAATTTGATTTCCAGTTTCTAGTCTTATAGTAGGAACCTCCGCTCCAAGGACAAAAAGACCAGGTGAAAGGGGTGCGGGACTCTCTTTAACCCCCATGATATACCTCGTTTACTTCTTCCTGCCCTAAATTGATTCCTACTGGTTGTCTACTTGAATCTAATACAATGTTTTTGTTGAATCTGATATAATGTTTTTTGCTAAATCTCCCTGTTCAGCTTTAAGGATTTGTTGTCCATAACCTGTTCGATAAAATGTCAACCTTCTTTCTTTTGGTACTGATATTAATTTACTCAATAATATATACACTAATAGAAATTTAGTGAAAAGAAACTCATTTTCTAATATTGATACTACACTAATTTGTAGCTTTGACAATAATACAAGAAGGTAAATCTCTTTTTAGAAGCTAGTAGTCTCATTTGATTGGCTACTTGATGAAGATGCTATTTTTGGCATGGAGATCATTTTGATTTTGTGCAACAATGAATGTTTACTGCTATGCTCTACTGTAGCTTGAAATAACTCATATAGTCGTCAATTTAATCAATCTAGGGTGGATAAACGAATTGTGTCAATATATATACTCACATAAGACTCTGTTGCTGATAAGTGTATGTTTCCTTGTTAACTCGAAGGTGATAAGTTGAGCTAAACTTGTAATTTTTTTTTAATGTGCAAGTATTATGATCATTGCTTTATAAGTTGGTAGATACACATGTTCCGTTGTTTTTTACTGTATTTCAAATTTTGTTATCTTCTGATTAATCTATGAAAAAATGCAGTTTCCCTGTTGGAATATGATTCGGGTTATGTCGTTGGTTTAGTGATAGAACAAGTGGAGGACTCAGATTAAGTTGTTCTATCCTAGAAATATCTCATCTTAGTTTCTTGAACATTTTGGGTTTAACTATTTTGTCTTTACACCAAAACAGAAAGCTGTAATTCTATTTGGATACCTTAGTTAAGGAGACAGAAGAAGTGCACTTTCTCCAGAATGAACTATTTTTTCTGGTGTTTTATTAGTATGAATTCCTTGCAAATAGTGCCTAATCAGTCTAACCTATATCCAATTTTTCTAGGTCAATCCTTGAAACCTGACTAGTTTGACTTTTACCAAATTAGCATTTTGAATTTTATGATATGACTACTGTGAATCTCATTCTATCTTTTATTAATTCACTCCAATTTGTGCTGAAAAAGAAATTTTGTGTGTTTATACACGAGGCAGCAGGTCCATTGAATACAACTTGGAACTCCAGAACTTCGAAAGAAGACATGGAAGATATGTGGATTTGTCCCAATGTTAATAAGGAATGGATGAAGTCAGGAGAGAAAAAGGGAAAAGTTCAATTTTCTCATGACACAGAGAAGAGGCCTTATCTTTCCCGTGTGGAACTAAGGGTGAGATATTGTTTATACAATACGTATTTAATGACTGACTATTGAATGTTAGCCTTTTTCTTTAATTTGATCTCTCTTTGGTACGCATTTTGCAATTTCCTTTTCCATTGTGCTCTAAGTTCGTTTTCTGCATACCTGTGTAGTTTTACTCCATGGTAATTCGTCTTTAATGCCAATTAACTGTTTGTGCTCTCAAGCAGACACGTCATGGGCTTTTCTTAGACAAAAATGCTGCAGGCTTGTGGGAGTTTTTAATTTCTTTTAATAGCTGGGTTGACTGACGTAATGAGTTTTGTTTGTACCTATGTTCTTTCAACTGCTATGATTTAATCATAGGATGCCTTAAAGGGGACAGAACAAATACTCAAGCAAATATCTTAATGTTATTAATTAGTTCTATAATTCGAAAATCACTCCCTTATCCTTGTTTATTAGTATTTGATATGTTTACTTACTATATCGTCTAGATGTGCTAATTGTGACAATCCAGTGAACAAGTAATCACAAGTAATCATTCAAACTTCTTCATTGAGCACTTGGATTCGTTCATTTGTGATGTTAGTGCTTCGTGAAATTTTGTCCAAGATATCTCTGTTGTTTGACCTTTCCAGTGAGATAAGAGGAACCAGTTGAAGATTGATGGGATATTCATGGTTATGACTAAAGGCTCTTATTTCACTAGTAGTCAGTTTTGTTTGATTCAATTGGGCCTACAGATGATGTTCATTAGTGCTTTCCATGTATTTGTTGTGAAAGGGTTGTGAAAATTGTAAATGTTCCAAGAACCATTTCTTGTTCTGTTCTTTCTTTTTTAAGTTTTCTTTTTTTTTTGGGGTAGGGAAGAGGAGGGTCAGGGGGCAGGAGATTGGGTTTATTGGACTTTGTGGTTGGTATAAGAGGATGAGTGGTGTGATTATGGTTGTTGGCAAGTATGAGGTGGTAACTAATAGATGAAATTAAAGCTTCCAGGTGGGAAACGTTATGATCTTTTCTCTAGCTAATATTTAAGAAGTAAATGCAACTAAAGCTTCATGATCAGCTACTGCTGCACATTTATGTATTGGCTTTATGGGCATTGAGTTGCTAATACTTATTCTGAAAGCTTTTAACTTTATGCATTGATCTGTCCTGTAATTGCCGATATGAAATGCATGTAACTAGTTTTGTTAGCAGTTGACTTTATGTTACTGAGTGGATACAAGGTTTAGTTTTTCATTGATAGCAGATTGATCTTAAGTGTGAGTGGGTTGCAAAATTTCCCCCTGGAAGTGATTATTTCGTCGAATACAGAAAATTTGAACAAATTTAAATCCTTAGAATGGTTCCTAACTTTGAATCAAACAAAATGACATGGCTCGTGGCCTAACCCAGAGTAGTGGAAAAGGGGTTCATGTCTTTACATCTGGGCTCTTAGGTCTCATCATGAATGGCTTCGCCTCTGGAATCACGACAATTTAATTTGATCTTTAGCAAATACATAGTGGCTTTTCTGGAAAGCTCTTGTTAGTATGATGATCTAATGATCTCCCACAAACTTTGTGCACAGGTGGAACCAACTGAAGATTGATGGGGACTTCGTGGTTATGACTGAAAGCTCTCATTTCATTGGAAAGTTTGGAAGCTACTGTTAGTTCTTTCAACTTGTTAGGGATGAGAATCTTTTAGTTTGTGCACAAGAGAGTATTTCAAGTTTGTGTACATGAGAATGTTTTAGTACTTGTTTGGGATTTTAGTACTTGCTATGTTTGTACTTGTTACCGACTTTTAATTCAATGAATTATATTTGAGTATCGACTTCTTTTAAATTGCTATATGCATTCTGCTCTTTGGGATAATTTTACAACTCCCTTGGGATTCTGGTTGATGGAATGTACAGCAGCGAGGACTAATTGCAGGTTGTTTCCATATAAAAAAAAATAGGGAAAAAACTCCTGGCAATTAAAAGTGTCAGTATAGCTTAGCTTCAAAAAACACTAATGACAAATGGGCATGTCGTCCAAAGCAGTGTAAATTCACATGGCTACGTGTCCTAAAAGCCATATATTAAGACAACTCAAGATGCCTTCATAAATTGGATATCCTACTGATCCGCTACTGATGTTCTAATGCTATACTGACACTTTCGATTATCACAAAAAAAAGTTTTTGTTGGCAGAGGGAATGCTATAGCAGCATGGTTTTCCTGACACATTTGAATGCTGCTAAAGATTTGAGGCTATCCCCACATTGGAAGGGACAACACTCGCCCTAGGTGTGAGGATAGATAAAGTGTCAGGTTAGATTATCTATACTGACACCTTTAAATGCCGTTAAAGTCCATTTTTGTTGTAGTGTTTGGAGGTTTTAGGTTGCATTTTACCTTTTTAGGGATTTCTTTTATTCTACATGCGCAATCATCTCGATATCCATGTATGTAGTGATAAATGATGTGTTTTATTTCATTCACTTATATTTATATATTGCACTTGCATCTTGGGGAAGGGGGGTAGCCACCCTAGAACCTTCAACTGCATTTGATGGTATTTAATCCCTCCCTTCAAAAGGATTATTTCATACGTGTATACATTTTACTTTATACCCCTCATTTCTTTTTTTTACTTTTAGTGGTTGTCATACCACTCTTCCTTATTTGAGATTAGGATTGATCCACTTGGACATGTGGCCGTGGCACGACGTGCGCGTAGTAATGTCCGAGGGATCACTCGAACTACCGACCCTTAGGCCTTGGGATTGATGACCCTTCGCCTTTGGTCTGAAGGTTTGGGAACCTAAAACCATTATCGAGTCTGAATGCATTAGTGAGCCTAACCTCATGCATCCATATTAGAAATTACTTAGGGTAGAATCGACCATACCTAACTAGGAACACTAGGCACGAAGGGAGAGATTCCACCCCTCTTTCCTTATTTTTTCTTTTATTATTATTATCTAATTGCCCCAACATGATATGTGTTATTTGTAGAACTAACATTTCCTTGTTTTTTCATCATTTGCATTCACAAACATTAGAAAATAAAGAGTTTTGGCATGATACTCTTCTAGAACCTACCCTCTTAGATAGTTTATTGCACGTTTAAATTCCGATGTATTGTATTTATAGGTTAATAATTGCACATCATTTTAAGCCCACCCTGGCATACAAAGGGTCCCTTTAGGTCATGTTTTCATTTCAAAGTGCATATTTAATTGCTTTGATAAATTGCATCATGCATAAATTAGAGGGAATGCCGCATAGGGATCCCTGATAGGAATAAACCACCTTGTGTCTCGGATATGTAATCCAATGAGACTTGCACGTTTATATTTTTGTATCATCTAAAGGGGTAGTGCACAAGGTAAGGTAGGATCCGATCCCTTTCACGATGGTGACATTGGCCTCGAAGATAATAGAGCAACTTTTGCACATTAGAATATGAGCATCTAACAGTCATCTTTGGCCATTTTATCAGAATTGGTAAAAATCCCTTGCGTAAAGGACATCAAGTTGAAGAAATTCACAAATAATTCCTCATTGTTGAGATGGTAAATATGTTGAGGCCAAATCTTGATTTTAGACTAATGCATCACAATGAATTTTTTGAAACTACCAATGGGTAGACAATTCAATCGATTTTTGAATAAACCATTAATTCCATTCAATCTATTTGACCAATTTGTTCATCAATTTCATCCAATCCATTTATCAATTCATTCATTTTTAAGACAATCCAGTCATTTTTGAACAAATCGTTAACTCTATTTCATCTATTTGATCAATTTATTCACTCTTAGAACAATTTAGTCATTTTTGAATAAATCATTAACTCAATCCATTCATTCATTTTTATGACAATCCTGTCAATTTTGAATAAATCAGCAATTATATTCAATTCACTTGACCAATTTACGCATTTTTAGGGGATCCAGTCAATTTTGAATAAATCATCAATTTCATTCAATCTATTTGACCCGTTTACCCATTTTTAATGCCATCCAGTCAATTTTGAATAAATCATCAATTTCATCCGATCCATTTCACCCGTTTATTCTCTTTTAGGATTTCAATCTAAGGATAACTGAATAAACTAGTCGAGACATTGCGATTCTTTCAAGAGTAGACTCTTTCACACATCACTTTATGTGTTAATCAAAGTAATCAATCCATTCGGACTTTGTCCTCATTTTGTTGGAACAAATGTCCCTCTCACTCCAATTGGCCAAAATTTTCAAATTGCTTTTCACTCGAATATCAATAAGTTGATCGGATTCATCAGGTATTGTATAGTGCCTACCCTAGAGGATTGCATTCTCATTTTAGGTCTACCCTTGGCACAAAAAGGGCTTCCCAATAGGACATGCATCCGAATTACTTTAATGTTTACTAACTCGAGTCTTTTTCTTTTTCTTTCTTTTTGTCAGTAGTTAATCGAGAAGGGGAATCTAAATAGAGTTTTTCCTAAATTTTCAGGTAATTGTAAACATAACTACACGAAGAAGCCCCATCATTACACGATCACGTAGCCGAGCTTTGAGAAATAGTGTAAACATGAGTACACATACTGAATTGTCTGATAGGTCCGCAACGACGCCTCCAGCAGACACTGCAAATTTGGAAGTTCAATTGAGTGAGATGTTAAACAAATTCAATGAATTGAGCGTAGAAATGTCAACCCAAAGGCGTATGATTGACCAACTGGTTGTTAGCAGTGGCGGTATCCAACATGATCCCATGCCTATTAGCCAGCTTGAAATAGAACACCAACCACCTCCTCTATCCCATACCCAAGTTATCTTTGCACCATCCTTTGCAAACATACCCGAAGAGACTTTCACCTACCCCGCCTCCAGTTTTCCATATACTTACCTCTACCCCGCCTCCAGTTTTCCGTATACTTACCCCAATAACATCCAAGTCAACCCAGCCAGCATTCAAATTTCTCAGAATTACCCAGACTCTCAAGTACCTCATCACACCACCACTGAGCTATTCATGTTGAATGCTGCTATGCAAGGAAAGGTGGAAACGGGTGAATCCTCTGCCCCAATAGACAAAAATCTGTCGAAAAGATTGGATAAATTTGATGAATTTATGAGAAAAAGCCAAGGATTGAGCAAGCCTGGAGGCTTGGATTATGATGAGTTGTGTCTTTTCCCAGACATGCAATTGCCTTTGGGTTTTAAAACACCCAAATTTAGTAAGTATGATGGAACTGGTAACCCCAAAATGCATCTAAGACTATTTCCAAATAAGTTGGGAAAGCCAGTAGATAGTGAAAATTTGCCAATACGTTTATTCCTAGAGAGCTTGGAAGGCGATGCCCTGGATTGGTATTCCAATTTAAAACCTAAAGAAATAAGAACATGGTTGGATTTGTCAATAGCCTTCCTGAGACAATACGAGTACAATTGTGAACTTGCTCCAACGAGGACCACGCTTCAAGGCACTGAAAGGAAACCATCTGAAGATCATAAGACATATGCCAAGCGATGGCAAAAATTGGCAGCCAAGGTGGAACCTCGGATGACAGAAGAGGAAATTGTCCGTATATTTATTAAGGCGCATGATCCACCATATTTTGAGGAGATTTTTCGCATGACCGGATGTTCATTTGCGGCAATTATCAATAAGTTAGAGGAATATGATGAATATGCCAGGGCACAAAAAATTATCAATATATTGGCCTTAAAATCACAGTTGGATGCTTTGCAAGGTCATAATAAAATTGGAAAGGAGCCTAAATTCAAGAAGAATGAAAGAGAAAATGCTTTTGTGTGGGGCGAAGACCCGTCTTCTATACCCAGATTTTAGCAATACCCTACATATTCATCACCCTATCCATATTACCCAAACCCACACCCTGAATAATACTATTATCAATCACCATCGATCTCGGCCAAACTATGCAAATCCACCTATACTATCCATCCCAATTTTTCAACCCAATTTTCAAACTCAACCTCACCCTCCTTATAATCCAAGACTTGTTCAACCAAATAACCGAACTTATCCTCTAAACCGTAAAATTTGAAACCCAACCCATATCGAACCTTCACCAACCTGGGCCAACCCATTGATCAATTATACGAACAACTCAAAGCTGCCGGAAAAATTGGTGTTATGCCTCATAAGGGTGTTCCTTCTGGCTATGACCCTCGAGCCGTCTACGCTTATCATTCTGGAACTCATGGGCATCACACCAATAATTGCCAGGTATTGAAACATAAAATCCAAGATATGATCGAAGCAGGAGATATAGTGCTAAGGAAAAAGGGAGAACAAAGACCAAACATAAGTACGAATCTCTTTCACAAACACAAGGACACCTTTGAGGCGTTTACCCCCAATGAGGAAACTTGAAAATCCTGAACTAGTGCGATCCCTCTCTCTTGAAGGGAGTTTCGATAAACTTGGGGGGTTGTCTTTGATTAAAATTCATGAAAATCATTCATACGTGTGTCTTTTGTTTAACTATGCTTTTGTAAATAGTTTTGAATCAAGTAGCTTTTGAAGACACGTCTTGTTTAACAAGTAACATGTTATTAACTTTGGTCTTTATCTTGAAATTCAATAAAATGTACAGTTTTATATATACTGTGTTACTTACGCATTCTTTTCAGATAGCCAAGAATAAAATCCTCTGACCCTTTGGATATCACTGTTCCGAAATTTGATGGCAGCAATCTCGATATCTCATGAATGTGAATTTGGATTTCAAAATGAGAGGAGTAGCGAGGATACATCCGAAAATGTTTCAAAGAGGCCCGAATGGTATAAAGAGAAACTCAAGCCGAATTGGGATCAAAATTAAGGAAATAGAAATCAGTGGTCACTTGATAAGAAGCAGCTATATGCAGTTTGTCATGGTCAATATTATCAAAAGGATTGGCCTGATACGAAATATGGGCCGCTTATGGGCCATGTTTTGGGCTGCAAGAGATTGAATCTTTTAGTAATAGTTAGTAGTTTATTTTCTAGATTCCTATTTTATTTGCTAGGAATAAATTCGGTCCAAGACCTCATGTTGAGTTGGATCCGATTTATAGAGTCTAGGCTCACTATAACTTAAGTTGGTTAATTAGCTTTTATTGGGTTATGTTGGGCCAGCTTAAAGCTTTCATTGGATCAATTATAAGCTGACCATTAGATAGTGGATTTGAGTAGTGGAATCGGGCCAAAGGCCTAGCCTAGCCGAGTTAGGGTTTTGTCTTGTAAGGCTATATATAGCCTAGGTTTTCATTCATTAGGGGGACAATTCAGATTTTATAAGATATATGTGAGTTATTTCACTCTCTCTTGCCTCAAGAGAATTTCCTTTGAATACTTGAGAATTAATCTCAAGTTGTTCATCGAACTTATCAATCAAGTAGTCTCCTTGATTGTGGCGTTCTTCTATCCATACTTTTGGTTCACTAAATTTGCTAGTCGTGGGTTAAGGAATCTCCTTAGTTCGTGGCTCGTGATTATAGAAGGGTCAAAGTTCCGCCAATCATCCCAACTTGGTGTTCGTCTAGATCCGTCTCACATCAGTTGGTAATCAGAGCTAGTCGACAACCACCAGGTTATATCCTTCTTTTCTTTTGTGTTTCGAGTCACATACTCTTGTTTCAAATCAGTTTGTGTGTCAATTCAAAAAAAAAAAAAAAGTACTGTAGCATCGTACTGTTCATCGCTACAGTAGCGGTACTGTTCACCCGGTACTGTTCACCCCAACACTGTTCACCGACACTGTTCATCGTTACTGTTCACCGAATACAAATCTGTCCAGCCTTGTTGTTTGTGTTATCCAACTTGTTTACTTGATTTTCAAATCTGAATTTTGGCAAAACTTGTTGGAATTTTGTGAATCTTGAAGAGAACTTACAATAATCTTGAGCTTCTTGCATTCTTGATCACAATCTTGAAATTTCTGAAGTTCCTGACAACTTCCTTGAAATTTCTTGAAAGATCTTGGAGTTCTTGGTAGTTATTATTTGTGGACTTCCTTGTTTTGTGTCGTGGTCGATAGTTGTAGTCAAGAAAAAAAAAACAGAAAACAAAAACGAAAAGAAAAAGAAAGAAAAGAGGAATCGGTTGGCAAGAAAAAAAAAAGGAAAGGAAAGAAAGTGGCAACCGAATTGTTTTGAATAGGAAACCAAATCTGATTTGTGCAATCGTTCTTGGAGTAGAATTTGGAAGTTACCAAAAGTTGTTTCAAGAAAATTACCAAAGGTTGTTTCAAGAAGGTTACCAAAAGTTGTTTCAAGAAGATTACCAAAAGTTGTTTCAAGAAGGTTACCAAAAGTTGTTCAAGAGGAAAAAGGATTTTTCAAAGGGTTTCCAAAAACTAACTTGTTTCCAAAATCAATTAGGAAACTAAGTAAAGCACTTGGATAACTCTTCGTACTCACTTGGACACTCTCTCTCCTACATTTTTAGGAAATTTTCCTAAACTCTCTCATCCATTTTTTTGGAAACTTTCCTAAATTCTCTCATCCGTTTTTTAGGAAACTCTCCTAAAATTCTCTCATCCATTTTTAGGACCTTTCCAGATTCTCATACACCACTTTTGGGGACAAACTTGGTTGACGTTTGGTTGAACTACTTGAGGGAAAATTCTGATTTCTTCAAGGGGGCAATCAAGGGATTTGAAAGTGAATGGTGAGATCATTAGAGTGTTTTTAAACACTTGAGCAAAACACGAGAGTGAGCAAAACACGTAAGGGAGCGAGTGAGGACTGTTCTACTAATTTTTGTTGAGTTTTGCAGGTAATAAAAGTATGAGACAAACGAATGCTCAACTGGAGCTTCACCATCTTGTGCCTAAAGGAGTAAATACTGTGGCATTGCGTGAGGTAACTGAGCAATTGGAAATCATCAAAGCTCAAAAAAATGATTGGTTTTATACACGTTGCCACATCAAGGATAAGGTTTGCAGCTTAGCCATTGATAAGGGTTGTGAAGTTAACCTCGCAAGTACTGTCTTGGTTGAGAAATTGAATCTTCCAACCATTGATCATCTTCGACCTTACAAGTTGCAAAGTGATAGTGGTGATATTTGGATTACTAAGCACACACTTGTTCCTTTTCGTATTGGTCAATACGTGGATGAGGTGTTGTGTGATGTGGTTCCCATTCAAGTGACGCATGTGCTGTTGGGACAATGGTGGATGTTTAATCGAGAAGTCAAATATGATGGATATACTAATAAGTATTCCTTCACATTTAATGGCCGTCGTACCAGGCTTGTGTCGCTTAACTCTAAGCAACTTTGTATTGATCTAGCATACATGAAGAGTGAGCATGAGCGTTATAGTATGAAGAAAGAGCTGGATGAGAGAATTGTGACTGAAGAGGTAAAATTCGAGGGAGTTGAAAAGGAGAAAGAGGTTGAGAATAATGAGGGGAAAAAGTTAGCTACTGAGCATGAGAAAGAGATTAAAAATTCTAAGAGTAAGCTGATTGTGAGAAAGGATGTGAGATCATATGTTTTTTCTAACGATCTTAACTCTACTTTGTTTAGTGTTTCTACTTTTATGCAGGTTAAGCAAGGAAAAATTGAGTTGATCTTGGCATGTTCTATGCCTAAATCCATTGGTGAATATCAAACTTTTCATGGAGTTTGCATCTTAAGTGTTGTATCTCTTTGTCATCCATTGATGTTCAACTTCAACCATGAGCCTGATTTGCTTGTTGGGAGGAATAATAAAGTTTCAAAGGGAGTTTCTATACTTGAAACTTGTTATAAACTTCCTTCTTATTTTGTTAGTGATAATTCTTTCCTCATTGGTCCAAATTCTAATTCCTTACAACCTGATTTTATTCTTCAATTTGAAGGTTCAAAAGCTGCCTATCTCGATCTTGCTCCTTTTGTACAAGATAGGCCATACCAACAACAACTTGCAATGAATTTTGTAACTTTGCAAAATCATGTCCGGGACTTTTCTAACCTGATTGAGCATCACTATGAAGATCCTTATCTTGTGAATGTGAATGGTAAGCTGTCAAGTGATTTTATACCTACAAATGCTAATCGTGTGATTTATTGTGTAGGTCCAAATTCGACCATTCATGACACAAGGATTATTAGAGAGCTTTGGAGTGGTTGGAGTCAAGCCTTGAATTTCCCATGGCAGATTGTGAGCATTTTCAAGCTTACCAAGAGACATGTGCACCGACTTGCAATAATCATGACGCATGCAAGTATCATTCATTCTAAGAGAGCCAATATGTGGAGATTTGAAGTTTCATTCTGCCAACTCTTGCAGTACCATTCATTTCCAAACACGATTTGAGGACAAATCTTTTTCAAGAGGAGGGGAATGATACGAAATATGGGCCGCTTATGGGCCATGTTTTGGGCTGCAAGAGATTGAATCTTTTAGTAATAGTTAGTAGTTTATTTTCTAGATTCCTATTTTATTTGCTAGGAATAAATTCGGTCCAAGACCTCATGTTGAGTTGGATCCGATTTATAGAGTCTAGGCTCACTATAACTTAAGTTGGTTAATTAGCTTTTATTGGGTTATGTTGGGCCAGCTTAAAGCTTTCATTGGATCAATTATAAGCTGACCATTAGATAGTGGATTTGAGTAGTGGAATCGGGCCAAAGGCCTAGCCTAGCCGAGTTAGGGTTTTGTCTTGTAAGGCTATATATAGCCTAGGTTTTCATTCATTAGGGGGGAATTCAGATTTTATAAAATATATGTGAGTTATTTCACTCTCTCTTGCCTCAAGAGAATTTCCTTTGAATACTTGAGAATTAATCTCAAGTTGTTCATCGAACTTATCAATCAAGTAGTCTCCTTGATTGTGGCGTTCTTCTATCCATACTTTTGGTTCACTAAATTTGCTAGTCGTGGGTTAAGGAATCTCCTTAGTTCGTGGCTCGTGATTCTAGAAGGGTCAAAGTTCCGCCAATCATCCCAACTTGGTGTTCGTCTAGATCCGTTGTGAAACGGATCTAGACGAACACCAAGTTGGGATGATTGGCGGAACTTTGACCCTTCTAGAATCACGAGCCACGAACTAAGGAGATTCCTTAACCCACGACTAGCAAATTTAGTGAACCAAAAGTATGGATAGAAGAACGCCACAATCAAGGAGACTACTTGATTGATAAGTTCGATGAACAACTTGAGATTAATTCTCAAGTATTCAAAGGAAATTCTCTTGAGGCAAGAGAGAGTGAAATAACTCACATATATCTTATAAAATCTGAATTGTCCCCCTAATGAATGAAAACCTAGGCTATATATAGCCTTACAAGACAAAACCCTAACTCGGCTAGGCTAGGCCTTTGGCCCGATTCCACTACTCAAATCCACTATCTAATGGTCAGCTTATAATTGATCCAATGAAGGCTTTAAGCTGGCCCAACATAACCCAATAAAAGCTAATTAACCAACTTAAGTTATAGTGAGCCTAGACTCTATAAATCGGATCCAACTCAACATGAGGTCTTGGACCGAATTTATTCCTAGCAAATAAAATAGGAATCTAGAAAATAAACTACTAACTATTACTAAAAGATTCAATCTCTTGCAGCCCAAAACATGGCCCATAAGCGGCCCATATTTCGTATCATGGCCCGTGCTTACCATAAAAGGGTCAAATCATAACTATTCAAACGAGAAGATAAAGCGTTGAGATAGCTTTTGTTGGTGCAAGATGAGGCCAAAAGAAGAGTTTGTCCCAAATTAGCAAGGTTCTTTTATTGTCAAAAGGTATTGCCTGGTGGAGCACTCGTTCTCGCAGAAATGGATGGACAAATTTTCCTCAGCCGATCAATTCAGATATGTGTAAGAAATTCTTCATCTGATAAATGAAGGTTTCCTTTCAGGGTTAATGTGGAGAATGGAATGAAAGTCAGGCATTCTTCCTTTCCAATCAAACATTCTATCCCTAGCTATCCCCTTGAGAATCGCAAACCCCACACTGGGGCAAGTTTGAGTTGAAAAAGGAAAAAGAAAAAAAGAAGAGGCCTCAAGAGGTGAAAAGTGATAGAGGAACAAAAGGAAAAAAAAATTAAAGAAAAGAACCTCGGTTGAGAATAACTGGGGGCAATTTTAGTTTAATCCTAAGTAGGGTTAATATGAAGATGCGACCTCAGGTGATTTAAATACTTATAGAATCTGCCTTCAAGCCTTAACCTTTTCTCAGCACCTTACCTGACCACATTACAAAAAAAATGAAAGTCCTGACTTCCGTTCTTTGCATCACCACTTTCAGGAGATTTTCTAATCAAATGGCAAATTATGTCAATACACCTTCACTAATTTTGCAAGGGAAGGATTGTCGCACTGATGCCACCATTTCTTAAAACACATTTCTGAGTTGATACAGGCTATCGGCAAAATTGGTTCATTAGTGAAAACGCGAAAGGGCACCTTTGAAAAGAAAAAGAAAAAATGGGAAAAGAAAAAAAGAAGGAAAGAAAAGGGAAAAAAATAAAAATAAAAATAAAAGAAAAAGGAAATAAAAAGGTGGGGGTAGCCTTAGTGAAAACCCGAAAGAGCGCTAAGGTAGCGTTTTATGAGGAAAAGTGAGTTTGGATTTGAAAGGCTGGTGACTCAGTTCGTTTGGATTCCTCTTCACATTGTGATTTTTCTACCGGCATTGAATTCCCGACGGACGATATCCAAAGGGTCAAACGGGACAATTTGTTAGAGGCCAAAGTATATTGGTCATCAAACATAGATTGTTGAGTTTGTGATTCATCTCTCTAAGATCATTTTTCCTTCAAAATAGGTTGATGGTTATTTTTGGCATTACATTGACTTTCATCATTTTATATAAAAGAAAATTTTTAGGCGTTGCAAGAGTTCATTTGTCTCATTGGATTTTATCAAACAACAATGTCCTCAGTTTATCGAAAGTGCATATATATAAATTTCCATGTTGAATTAGTATTGGAAGCTAAGGCAGCCTGGATAGGGTTTGCGGTACAAGGTTGGATTTTGCAGCATCAAGGGGAAAACATCAAAATACTCATATTTACATATTTCTTGAAAGTTGGACGGGTCGAATGGTGGTGGCATCATTTGTTCTTTCTCTTGCAGGTCCGTACGTATTTCAAATAACAAAACTAGGGCAAATTTTTTTATATAATTGTGGAATGTCGTCTAAGAATTGAATATTCATGGTTCAAACCGAGGAAGAGGTGTGAATCAAAGTCTTAAGGAGGAGCAACAATACCATAATGCAAAGCAAACGATCGATTGCACAATAATTGGTTGAAACTGGGGCAAAAATTTTTGAAAAGATTCTCCCGATCAAAAAATCAAATTAAATTTCTTATTGGTGAAGTCTCAGCGTCCGTCGCGCACCCTTCTACCCCATTTCTTGACAAATCAAATTTAATTTCTTGTTGGCGAGTCTCAGCGTTCGCCGCGCACCCTTCTACCTCCTTTCTTAGCTACTTGACAGATGGTATGGCAGGGTTGGGTATTATCCCACTGACCAATGATGTGGCAGGATCGGGTATTATTCCACTGACCAATGATATGGCAAGATCGGGTATTATCCCGCTGACCAATGGTATGACAGGATCGGGTATTATCCCACTAACCAATGGAACGGCAGGATCAGGTTTTATTCTACTGACAAATGTTACGGCAGGTTGGGGTTTTATCCCACTGACCTTTATTTGGTGTCTACGTCTTTGTCTCAAATTTCTTCGAAACTCAGATAAAGAGGGGCAAGCTGTAGACACTAAATTTTCATTTATTTAATTCAATTTTAGCTCTATTTTTTTATTTATTATTCTTGTTTTATTTTATTTTATTTTATTTTAATTGATTAAATGATAGTTAGTGTTTATTTTTTCTTATTTTTATAAATTAGGTTCATCATTTTTATTTTTAAGATATTTTGGTATTAAATTTCTGAAAAGGAAAATTTTCACAAAAAATTTGTTTAATCCTATTAGATTCAATTTCTTTAAAATAAATGAAAATTTTGCAATGCATTTGCAATTAGGAATTAACATTTTTGTTTACCTAAATTGATTTTGAAAAAACAAAAATATAATAAATAAATAAAAATAAGAAGATAGGTGGAGGGCATGCATGGTAGACAAGTGTGTTAGGGGAGCATTAGACAAGTGTCTTGAATTTTAGTACAACACATGTAAAGGGAGGGGGTAGGTGGTAAGACAAGTGTTGAGCCTAGGAAAATTTGAAAAAAAAACAAACAAAAGAAAATGGAAAAGGAGAGAGCTGGCAGTGGAAAAGGAATGAAACTAAGCAAGAAAAGCTACGGGAACCAGGAGGAGGAACCAAGCAAGAAAAAGAAAAAGGGCTACGGGCTGGAGAAGGAAAAACTGGAAAAAGAGAATGCAAAGAGAGAAAATCGAGGGAGCTTCGCGGGGGAAAAGAAAAACAAGGGAAGAAAAGAGAGAAAAGAAAGGGGAGAGCAAGAGAGATTGGGAGAAGACGGTTCGGGCAGCAAAGAAAGAAAAAACAAGGGAGGAAAACCAAAGGGAACGCTACGGGAGTAGAGAGGAAACAAGGAAGAGAAAAAAACTGAGAGAGGGATGAGAGATTGAGAGGGGGCGGCTGGAAAACAGAAAGGAAAAGAGAGGGGGCTGAGGAAAAAGGGAAGCTACGGGCTGAGGAAGAAAGAAAGGAAGCAAAAAAAAGAAAGAAGAAAAGAAGCTAGGGGTTGAGGAAGAAACAAGGGAGTTTGGCGGCTGAGGAACAAGAAAAGGGAAAAGAGGGTTTCTGAGGGAGGAGAGCTTGGGAAAGAAAGAAAGCCGAGAGGGAGAGGAGATTGGGAGGAGAGGCTGCAGGCAAGGAAACAAAAGAAAGACAAGAAAAAGAAACAGGAAATGAGGGTTTCGTACGAAAGAAAAAGGAAGAAGAAAAGAGGAAAAGGGGAAGGAAAAGAAGGAAGGGGGAATCTGAGAAAGGTTCTGGGGAAAATCAGAGGAAAAAAGGAAGAAAAAACAGAAGGAAATCAGCGAGGGAAGGAAATTTCTTGCTGGGAAATTTCTGGGTTCAGGCTGGTTTTTCGTGATATTTAGATACGAATTTCTCAGCTGAATCGACCTCTTTTTGGATGGTTTAGGCATCTGGGATATCTACAGAAGGAGAATATCAACTTTCGTTCAGAAACTTTTGCGAAATAACATCTGGAAGACAATCAAATTTGGCCGCAAAAGAGCAGCCTCACCTTCGCAGCATCGGTCTTGTCTGCGTTTTAAAAACTCCGCAGAAAGTCTTGCGTTAGCCCAGCAGTTCAGGTGATTATTTTTCAGATTCCTCCCACGCTAATTCATGTTTCTCATGGTCTATAGATAACAATAGTGTCCTCATCAAGTGCTTAGAATCTGTCATGAAGTTTAGAATTATCATGTGATATTTTTTCCTCGCACGAACTATTTTTCTTGGATTTTGATGGTTTATGAGGCTGTGAACGAGTTGTTTTGTGACCTGAATTTTAGCAGAGGATTGGGATGGTTGGGTAAATGAATGATTCTGTGGTTTGGGTAAATGAATGTTGACCATTGAGGTCTTCATCTTTAAGCCGCAAGAAATGGGTTTTCATTTTTTTTTTCCTGTTGCTATAAGATTCTTCTTTTTGAGGCTCTCAAGACTTTGTTTAGATTATGCTAATCAAAATGGGATGAAGTTCTTGTGGTAATTGGGTTGATAAATGTATAAGATTTTTTTCGTTTGAGTCTGCAGGTGATTTTTGTTAGAGAAGCTTGCAAAGTTGCAGAAAATTGTGAAGGAATGTTGCAGGAGAAAGCTTGCTTCGATGCTTTGCATGCATAACTTTCTAGAAATTTCATTTTAACCCCTCAAGTTTTCCCTCATTTCACTATGGCCCAGAAAATTGGGAAAATTAATCAATGTCATCCCTTCAAAATGTCATTTTTCTTTGGTATACTTTAATATGATTTTTGGACAGATTATGTGTAAATTTTAGGATGATATTTGAAGGTTTAATAATTTTGATAGATTTATAGTTTTGATTTGGATTTTAGTAAATTTTTGGGTAATTTTGTTGTTTAATTATAGCAAATGGGTTTTCATTTATTTTGCGAATTTTAGTATTTAATTCTAGTAGACTTCACCTTAAGCCCTTAATTTTATTTTATTTTAATTTAAACCCTAATATTTGTATATTAGTGATTTGACCACTAAAACTTCTTCAATTCTTTCAATTGGGTCTATGCTTTGATTGATTCAATTTCCTGTTTATTTCCATTTCTTGTGATCATTTGTTAATTAAAGTGATGCCTTGACCCTTTTCTTTGTTTTGGAGGGTAAATAAGAAAAATTTCATTTCTTTAGGTCACCAATTCAAGGGAGGTACATTCTACTCCTTTATTTTGATTTTACTTGATCCTATGTGATTTTATGTGTGAAATTGCATGCTTGTTTGAATGTTTTTATTATTTCATTTATTTTTTATTCACTTTATTTATTTTAATTTTGTATATTTATTTTAATTTTGGTTATTTGAGAGGCATTTAAATGCCAAATTGTAATAGTTAGGTTATTATTTCATTTCATTTCATTCTTTTCCCCCTTAGATTGTAGTTAGGACCCCCAAATGTAATAGTTAGGTCTTTATTATTTTTTTTAAACAAGAAATAATTTTTTTATTTCATACATGAATTTGAAGAAAACAGAGCAAGCAAATCAGGTTGCTGGGTACACAATCCATCCATGGATTTTAAGGACAGGTTCATATCAATAGAAGCTATGAAAGTTGTGAATTTGCTTTATTTGCTTTTGTGTTTTGCATGCTTGTGTGTTTACGTGTTACTTGCTTTTTTAGGGCCTTGCATCTAGATATCATACTTATATGCTATGTGTTTTATGTGATTTAGGTGTTTATTTGCTTTATTATGGTTTATATGTTTTATTTGATTATGATAAATGCATGACATCATCACACTAGTCCAAAGCTAGTAGTGGCACTGTTTTCGATTCTACACTAGTCCAATGCTAGTTGTGACCCTCTTTTCTGATTTCTTACCAGTCCAATGCTAGTGAGAACTTATAGACATGGGCTAGTCGAACGCTAGACCCTTAGGGACCATCCACACGCTAGATCATGTTTGTGTGGCAATCACTACATTTTCATGCATCTTTTCTACTTTTTAGGGTTTTTTCATTTTGCATGACATTTCCCTTATTTATATATCCCTTATCCCATATTTCCCCTATATGTATATTCCCTACCCCTATGTGTGAGACATGATATTAGACTTGCATTTCATTTAAAAAAATTAGAACTGGGCCAGATCATTTGCTTGATTAGATAGGAGAAAAAACCCTTTAAATATGGGATATGGACGAGTATGGCCTTTAAACCCTTAGCACGCTCGTTTCTCCTCTATAAAAAGGAAAATCTATTCACGAATCATAGTTCCCCGCACCCATTATGATGCATTTCTTTAGGTCATGTATATTCGTATATCATTATTTTCTTTTACTTTCCTTTGAGTCTCATATTTTGCACATTCGTGACCTCTTCAAATAATCACTTTTGGGCATCGCAATTAATGTGATTTGCACCAACTAAAATTCGAAGAGACATATTGTGTGACGCCCCCACTTCTCCCTAAGGCGAACCAGAGGGTATCCGCGGGACGTCTGCCCAACTCTCGCCAGGACTCAAAGCAATATCCGTTCAAGTTTAGCACAATACTATTCAACAACACTAGATAAGTAAGAAAGTGCGGAAAACTTTCAAACTTAACAACATATATAACGATTATCCAACCCTTACATCGAATTCCCAAAAGTTACATCAATACCCAAAATATACAACATCCAGGTACATCAAACATCTAAATCATACATTAGGTTCCCAAAAGTACAACTAATAAGAGGTCCAGCCCAAAATACATTAGAAACCCTTAGCCAAAAGTGCATCAAAAGGGGTTTCTCCAAGTTCATTCCATGTCAGTCCTGTTAAGGAAAACAAATCTACAGGGTGAGCAAAACGCTCGTGAGGCCAAGAACACACATGCAATCACGTTGTTCAAGTAACAATCCCAATTTAACAAGTAGAGCAATAATATTGCAATAAATAACAATTCGAGCGAGAAAAGTAAACAGAAACAATTCAAGGATATAGGAGCTCTCAGGAGCTATTTTCCACTTGCACGATCACGAACCTCCACGAGTTGACACACAGTCAATCGGGTAGGTTTAGTCCGTATAATTTCACTTATCATGTCACCTTTCACCTTACATACCCCTGTATCGGACCCGTCTGTCATTTGTTTGAAGCGATACTGCTCGAGTATGCCAAGCAAGATCTCTTAATAGATCAAGCTTTTGTTTTCTCATGGTTCGCCAAGGAGCCCGACCAAGCCCATGCCGGCTCAAGTCCAAGGTTAGCCAGTGAGATTTGGGCGTCCCCCATGTACATGTGTGTGTCGAGGAGATTCACTCCAGCGACGTATGCAGCCATAGCATACTATTTCATGTCAAGCAAGCATTTGATACATTCAAGCATTCATGTCATGTCTAGCAGGTCATTTATTTCTTGTCAAGCAAGTTATTTGTTTCAAGTGAGAACGAGTGCGATAAAGTACACACTCGACTCCATTTTCAAAATCTCAAGTCATGGATATCAAGTAAGCATGTATCAATTCATAGGAGTCCAAGTAATCATGCACTTGACACTCACCAAGTCAACAAAGAAAAAATGTCACTTGAAGTTCAGGTGTCCACCGTAGGATCCTCTTGAAGGTCCTCGTGCGAGCCTGAGCAAATTAATAGTGAATTATCATTTATAGACCCCAATTATCACGCATGAGTGTACGCTTGTACAATTCGAGAAAATTTCTCGGAAGTGAGCCTAATTTATTCATAAATTGAGGCCCAAAAGTGGGGTTTCAAAAGTACAAGAGAAATCGAGTTTTCGCCTTCGAAATCAAGGGTAAAACGTTCAAGTGATATCGAGGAAAAAGGAGAATTCGAACAACTCTATTTCCCTTAAGTTTTGGAAATTTTGATTTTGATATGAGATCTTTGAAAAATCGTATCTTACTCGTTACAAGTCCAAAATTAAAAAACTTGGTACCGTTGGAAACTCCTTCCAAAGTACTAAAAGTTCCTAGAATACACTTTTCCATGATTCCAAACGAAAAGTATTCAAAATTTAGCTCAAAGTTGCTGTTTTGGGGCACTTGAGACAGGTTTAGGTTGGTTTTTGGCCAACTTTGAAAATTCGGTAAAATTCACTTGATTTGAACTAACCTCTGAAATTTGGAAATCTATTAGAGTTGCAATCCAAGTTTAAAATAAAACAAACAAAACAAGATTTGAAGTTTTGAGCACCAAGATATGACAGCCCAAAGTTACTAAAGTTTCCTTGTTAATCAAGGGTTTTCCAAACTCGAATCATGAATTTTGGAAGTTTAGTTGAGCAGTGAAACGGACTCAGAATGGCACCAAATTTAGCAGTATAATACTACCATATAGGGAATATTCCTCTGCCAATTTTCATAGAGAAATATGTACGGAAAGTTGGTTAACGAAACCGTTGAAATCACAAGAAATTCTAAGCTAAGCTGCCTTTGAACTTCCGTTTTGCCGTTTCCAAACATTTGGTCAAGAAACATCTTAAACATGGTCCATTCCAGTATTTAATGTCTTAAATATGTCCAAGGTACATTTGATAGGTGATTTACACTAAGAAGCTTCGGATAACAAGTCCCAAATCATTGTTAGTTTCAAATCTGTCCAAATGCATGGTATTCCTTCACAAGACCAGATTCGAATTTTGATCATAAATCACTCAATTCAACTCAGAATTGAGCATGGTTGGTGGTGTTGGAAAATAGACTCATAAGGATATATTTTCTCAGAAGAAACCATTTTCAAAATCTGTCCATAACCAGCTCATTCGTGAGCATCAAGTTATAGCTCATGTGCTGCCTTCCAGGAAGCAATGAAACAGGACAGCGAATTTCAAACGAATGGTTTGGCTTGCTCAAGTGGAACCAGGACATGCATTTTATACCAAAGGAAATATGGAAATGTCTAGTTTCCAGTTCCGCAAACGGCACTCGATTCCAACATCGGAGCGATGAGTTATAGCCAAAACAAGATGACTGCCTGGGCAGTGACGGGAACCAATTCCAGATTTCTAAGCTTCCGAAATTCCAACATTTGGGTGACCAAATCAAGTTATTTTTCAATGAAACTTTTTACACACTCAATATAACATGTAAAAAACATAGACAAGCCATTAGAACCTCAAAATTTCGTACCAAAGTGCTCGAACAAAGCAGGGGCAAAATGGTCACTTTTGGTCATTGCACCATCCTTGAGTTTCTATCAACAACCCAACATTAATCCACTAGTTTAAGCACTAAATAAACATTATTACCATCAAAACTCCACAAATCAGTCCATATATCCAAGGTGGGAGTTCATAGAGCCCACACAACCAAATTTTCCTCAAAATAATGCTACCCACTAACATGCATAAGTATATATGAGCACTAGAACTTCCATAAACCAAGTTTTCAAGGTTTGATCGTTACCTACTTCACTTGGAGTGCAAAATAGAAATTTTTGGTCCCTCCTTGCTCCAAGAAAACCATGAAAAGCTCCCCCTTTCTTTTTAGCTAGATACAATCTCCAAGTGTTCAACTAGGTGTAGTTCAATTTTGGTTTGATTTGGTTGATGATTTGTGCAAGATTTGGAGATGGAAAAATTGAAGAGCTCTTGGGTTATTTTTGCAGCTTGATGGCCGGCCAAGAGAGACTAGGAGAGAGAGTGTATTGATCAAATGAAGCTTCCTTGAGAAGCTTTAATGTGTGGCCCAAGTTGGTGCAAAAGTCAACTCTCCTTCGCACGTGTACGCGCACGTTTTGTGCTCGATTCCTCTCTCGAGTTTATTTCACTAGTGCACTAAACCTCCAATACACTTATATTCATATAAATATTATTCACTCTTAATTGCCCCAAAATGAGGGTCTAAAGTCTCTCAGTTAAATCGCGCGTGTGAAAACGTTTATTTTCAAATTAAGCGCGATAAAGCGAAACCTTCAAGAATTTCTTATAACGATAATACTAATAACTATCACTTGAGTACTTAAACATAAGATTACCTATTTTAGGACCATTGTATAAGTCTCCAATTTTCCAAACTCATTGTACTCTCAATCGGTTAAAATTTCAAAACACGTTTTCACTATTTTCACTAAACGAGCTTCCAAAAATTAATTTTTGAAACAAGTCACTTTAAAAATATAATGAAACTAAAATTCCATGTATTTAGGTCTAATAAGGTTAGAAAATATTATTCAAGGCAATTGGCCAAATAAATAACTAAATGAGCTAGTAATAGGAGTTTAAAATAGGTAAATTTTTGCGAGTCCTCACATGAGTCGAGTATTAATTTCTCAATTAATCTTTCTTAATCTACCATTGATCATTCTTATCTCTCCAATATTAATACACTCCCGATTCAAGTATAGTCTCGAAAGACGTGCACTCGTTGTTCCGAACTAAACGAATATTTTTTAAAAGTGAATTTTCCAACAAAACGCTTTAAAATATGAAAGAGGTGTCGTTCCATATAAATGAATTTTAAATTGTCAAAATAAATAATTTGGAGAAAATGAGTAAATAAATATTTAAGTAAACTTGTAATATTCGATAAATCAGAAAATTTTCGTGTCCTCACATATTGACCCACGATACATTAGGTCTAGGTTTTGCATCCATATAGTGACATCCAAATGTGATAAATTCTTAGGTTAAAATAAGAAAATTTATGACTAAATCACGCAATTAGCCTTGGCTAGGTTGGAAGGGTGCCTTGGATTTTATCCTTGTCTTCCCTTTCTTCAAATGTGACTCCCGACCCCTTTTCTCTTGATTTTCGCAGACTTTGAGTCGTTTAAAAAGGGTTTTCTCTATGTTTTTCTTTTAAAAAAATTCATTTTAGGTCACTTGGTACACCTTAACTCAATACCAAGTGGCGACTCCTATTTTGCATTAAAAACCCTTTTTAAACTATTATTTTTTGGGTCAAAATCATCACACTTTTTTGGTCCCATTTAGGCCCGTTTTCTTACTTTCTAAAGATCAAAACCTTATTTTCACTCAAAATTAATCAAAAATCCATTTTTTATAAACTCGTTAATTTTATTTTTCATTTCAAAAATGGGGCGCGACAACCACGTTCAGGTGCAACTTGCTAGTTGGAGTCCAAATCTGCGATAAAGTGCCATTTAACGGTTTAAAATCAATTAGGGTTCAAACTATAGGACTTTCTCTTAAAGAAAATCAAGTAAATGAAACTCATTTAAATAGTATTCATTTTGCTTATCAAACCCTAGAAAACTCTTGCTTGCTCTTTTGGTTTTGATAAGGAAGTGATTAAAACTTTTAAGTTCGCAACTTGGTCTAAAAGACGAGAAAAACGTATTTATAATGGTCGCTACTTTCGCTTTTTAAAGTGTACGAGCTTTGGCCAAATTTCAGCTTATATACCTCCACTAAAGGAAACTTGAATACCCTAGACAACCTGTAGATACCAAAATTTCATTTATTTTATTCAATTTTACCTTTATTCTTATTTTATTTTATTTTATTTTATTTTAATTGATTAAATGATAGTTGATGTTCATTTTGTTTATTTTTGTAAATTAGATTTATCATTTTCATGTTTAAGGTATTTTTGCATTACATTTCTAAAAAAGGGAAAAATTGTCACAAAAATTCAAAATTTGTCTTTAATCATTTTAGATTCAATTTTTTTTAAGATAAATGAAAATTGTGCAATGCATTTGCAATTAGGAATTAACATTTTGTTTTTAGTTTACCTAAATTGTTTTTGGAAAATGTATAATAAATAAATAAAATAAGAAGACAAGTGTAATAGGGGATAATTAGACAAGTGTATTAGGGGGTTAGTAGCCAAGTAGAGGCCATGCAAGATGGCTAGGTGTGATGGATAGAATTTAGACAAATGTCCCTATTATTTGATGAGTAGGATGACACTTGTTGATTGAGGGGATTTTTGGGAGGAAAAACAAAAAAAAAAAAAAAAAACCAAGGAGAGGCTTCGGAGGAGGTGAAGAAGAAAGAAACAAAAAAAGCAAGAAAAAGACTAGGGGAAAAAGAGAAAAAGTTGGGGGAAAAATTGAGGGAGTTCTTCGGGGAGCAAAACGGAAGAGAGGAAAAGGAGAAACTAGAAGGGGGAGAGCTTTGGGGAAGAATCTGGAACCAGGAGGAGAAGGAAAAGGGGGGTTGCGGGAGCTAGGTTACGGGCAAGAGGGAAAAGGAAAGGAAAAAAAAAAAGAAAAACTAAGGGAGAAAAGAGTGAAGGCAAAAAAAACTAAAAAAAAAAAGAAAGGGAGAAAGGGAGACTAAGGAAAGCTATGGTAACAAGGGGACTAGAGGAAAAACAAGAAAACCAGAGAGAAATAGGGAGATCGAGTGAGATTCAAGAGAAGGAGAGCAAGAAAAGGCAAGAGAGATAGAGAGGAAACCAAGAGCTCAGGAAATCCAAAGCCGCATTTCTTCATCAAAGTCTGCAGTGGGTCTCTTTCGATTTCTATGGAGTACTTTCTTGCGGGTTCTGGCTGAGGATTCAATCCCCAAGGCAGAGAAACAGGTAATCTTCAACCCTTTTTGTTTGTTCATCTCAATCCCAAATGGAACCAAACCTGCTAAACTGAAATCTGGTGCTTTGCTTGTTTGCTGGGCTTTTGCTAAAACCAAATCTGCTCCTTCGTTTGTGAGTTAGAAAGCCAAGTCTTGTGGCACTGTGTGTTGGTCATGACTCAGTAGATGGATTGTATGTGAGGACCCAAAATTTTATATTTTATTTTTCTGGCTTAATTAATTATTTACTCACCCGTTTTCTCTAAATAATTTATTTCAATCATTTTAAACTTATTTATATGGAATAATGTCTCAATTATATTTTTAACAAACGTCTCGTTAGTAAAATTAATTTTTCTAGAGCTCGTTTAGCGAGAAATAAGGATTACATGTTTTTCAAGGCTATGTTCGATCCGAGAGTACATTAGTCTTGGAGAATTAAGAATGATCAATAGTAGATTAAGAAAAGTTAATTGAGAGATTAGATGTGAGTGAGTTAAAAGTAAGCTTATACCGTGCGTGCGTCGAAAGTTTTCCGAAAGACGCGCTGGTACAAATTAATTGGAGATTTGAGGAATTAATACTAGACTCCTATGAGGACTTATGTTTTTATTTCTAAAATAGTTATTTTCATGATTATTTACCCTAATATTAGTTAGTTATATCATCGTTACAAGAATTGTTTAGAAATTTCACTTTATCGCGCACAAGTCGGAAGTTCGCGTTTTCGCACGCACGATTAATTGAGGGATTTTAGAAATTATTGTTAAACTACTAAGAGTGGATAATAATAGTGTTAAAGGAAGTACATTAGAGGTTTAGTTCACAAGTGAAACAAACCAGAGAGGAAGCGGGCACGAAACGCGCGCGTACGCACACTATTGAGAGTTGACTTTTCCCAAACTTTGGCCCCAAGTTTCCAAGCTTCCAAGGGAAGCTTTAGTTATCAGATCTCCCTCTCTTTCCTCACCATTCTTGCTGGCCAAAACTTAGTTCAAAGAAGAAGAAAAGAGCTCTCCCCATTTTCATTTCATTTCTACCTCAAATCCTACTCCAAATCACCTCAAATTTTGCATCCAACTTGCAAATCACTTGGAGATTCACTTGGACTAGGAAGAGAGCATCATTTCCACGATTTCTTGGAGCTTCTAGGTAACTGAAATTTTGAGTTTCAACACCCAAGAGGTAGTAAATCATCCAACCTTTGAAACTTGATGTTAGTGAGTTAGATTGGACTTGGAAGCTTGTAGCTTCATTTGGGTAACTTTGGTTGGTTGAAAATCACTTGAGTGGCCTCTATGAAATCCCACAATGGACATGTTGGACTGATATGATGATTTTGGGTGTTATTTATGTTGATTATGTGTTAAACTAGTGGATATAAGTTGAAAAAGCGGAAAGAAAATCAAAGGAAAGCTTGCATGAGAAAGGGGCGAATTCTGTCCTGTTTTTACAGAGCACTTGGTGCGATTTTTTGTTATCAAATTGTCTTGATTTTGATGTAGATATGAGATATAGGTTGTGTGGAAAGTTTTCACCAAAAATCACTTGATTTGGTTGGGTAAAAGTTGCATTTTCGAAACATGTTCAAACCTGGAAAACGTGTACAGAGGTACTCTGGCAGCGAACTTTGAACAATCATAACTCCTTAGTCCGACGTCAAAATCGAGTGCTGTTTGTGGCATTTGAAACTAGACACTTCTAGTTTTCTAACGGTATAAAATTCATCCCCTATTTCAACTTCAGTGAGCCATACCAGTTTTTCAAATTTACCTATCCTGTTTCACTCCTGTGCTAGAGAGTCAATGATGTGCTGGGACTTGTTGCTTGAATTTGTGCTAGCTATGAACTGAATTTCAAAACAATTTCTTCTGATGAAATGTAGCCTTATGAATGTAGTTTCCAACGCTACCAACCACACCCATTTCCAAGTTGAATTGACTGAGTTATGGCCAAATTGTACAACTGCACCAGTGATAGAGAACCCTAGTTTTAGCTAGCCGAATGGCTTAGCTCGAATTGGGACTTGTTATTTTGAAACTTTTGGTGTTAATCACCTACCAAATGTATGTTGAATGTTTCTTAGATCTTTCCTTCATAAATAAACCATGTTTGAGATGACTTCATTGGCCAAAGGTTCGAAAGAGGAAAACGGAAGCATAAAGCAGAATTGCCCTACGAAACATAACTTTAGTGGTTAACCGACTTCCCGTACGAATTTTTGCATGAAATTTGACAGAGGAGTAGCCCTTATATGGTAGTGTAATCATACCAAATTTTGTGTCATTCCAAGTCCATTTCAATGCCCAACTGAAGTTCCAAAGTTATGTTTCAAATCTGGAAAATTGCCCAATGGTCTTCATTTTGAACCAACTTTGAGCTGCTATATCTTGGCGCTCAAAACTACGATTCTTGTTCTGTTTGTTGTATTTTAAACTTTGATTGTAACTCTAATTGAGTTTCAAATTTTAGAGGCTAGTTCACATTCTGTAAATTTTTCTGAATTTCCAAAATTTACCGAAAACCAAGCCCGAATCTGTCTTGAAGAGACAAGTCAGCCACTTTAAGCCAAAATTTGAGTGTCTTCCATTTAGAATCTTGGAAAAGTGTCTTCTAGGAACTTTTAGTACTTTGGATCTAGTTTCCAATGGTATGAGATTGTCCATTTTTGAACCTATTGAGTGCAAGATATGATTTTTCTAATTTGACGCACAAAGCTAAAATTTGCTAATTTCTTAGAAAATGAAAATTTGGAAACTTGACTTCTTATCTTGATATTAATCTATAGTTTTGAACCCGATTTCGTGGAGAGTATGAGTTTCTTCTGTAACTTTAAAACCCACACTTTTGAATCTTAATTTTCGATAAAATGAAACCCTTATACAGACATTGACTTGCATTCTAAAGCAAGTGTGCATTCTTTCTTGTTTGATAAGGAATTTGTGAAATTGTGAGGGTGATTATTAGTCACTTTTCTTCAGCCGATCAAGAAGGTCTCGAAGAGAATCCCGAAGTGGATCATTGACGACTTCCTTTACTCACTTATTTTGATTGGTGAGTGTTCCATATAGGAGTACTTGACTTGAATAGTTTTATGACATGTTTACTCCATGGTCATTATGTGTTTAATCGTTAAGTGCTACCGATAATTGCTCCTATGAACTTTTTCACCATTTTAAGGCGAGTGTGTACTTTATCGCACTCGACCTACTAAAATGATAAATGTCTACCGATTAACCGTGAACTACTACCTTTTACCGTTAACCGTGATTACTTACCGTTTACCGATTTACTTGATTACCTGCTTACTTGATTACTCGACTACTTGATTACTTGATTATCGTAAATTACATGTTCATATGAAATTATCGCATATTGCTTACGTGTTTAAGTGTTAAGTGTTACTGATAATTGCTCATATGAAATTGCCCACAGTTTAAGGCGAGTGTGTACTTTATCGCACTCGACCTACTAAAATGATAAATTTTTGCCGTTCACTGAGAACTATTACCGTTTACTGATTTACTTGATTACTTTTGCATGTTGTAAGTTCTAAGCTGAACTGGGCCCTGCCCTTGGTTACTAACCTGCTTGAGCCAGGACTGGGATCGGTCGGGTAGGTTGGAACCCTGGGACACCGTTTCGGTATACTCGAGTATTACCACTAGAGGGATAAGGTGATGGCCAGACAAACCGAAGGGATCTGAAGTTATAAGATGAAGTTGACCGAAATGGTTCCATCGGAACACCGTATCTGTGACGCCCCCACTTCTCTCAAGGGCGAACCCGAGGGTATCGGCGGGTCGCCTGCCCAGCTCTCGCCAGGACTTACTCACTCGAAACTTGAGAAAATAACTTACATTCATAGCAAATAAGTAACACAACAAGTTCAAACTTAATATATACATTGATGCTCAGATCTAGCTACAAGGCTTATACACGCCCAAATACATTAACGTGTTTACAATCCAAGTCCAATCAACCCTAGTCGGGTGTTAGCACGAGTACAACTAAAAAATTTCAAAACTAGACTACTCTGTACAAGTCTCACGCCTCGCTCGTACCCCCTGTTAAGAAAAACAAATGGAATGGGGTAAGCTATATGCTTAGTGAGTAATCAGGGGTAAAATGTAAACTCACATCCAAATAAACAAGTAAATCAGGATATTTCACATCAATAACAGAAAGGTAACATCACAATGGTAGGATACGGGTGACTCCAAAGCCAGTTCAATTCCCCGAGCTTGAACGCCTGTTGACACTCCGTCAACCAAAGTACTCATGGTCCGTAGACTCCACTTACTTTTCCCGTTCACCTTATCAACCCCTGCTGGCCAGTCAATAGCATACAGTAGCTCGAGCGAAACAAAATCACTTAGTTTTAATCAAAGTTTTAACAAAGAACGAAATCCCAAGATTAGCATGGAACTAACTTCAACCAAGCCCCGGCTGGCTCGAATAGTCCGTCTACCCTTGGAACCGGAGTGGAACCATGCCCTGAGATATCCGATCTCTCAATAGATGATATCTCTCAACAAAGTACACAACAAAGTACTTACCCCAACAGCAATCAGCAAAAAGGGGTTTAATTCAAGTCATGTAATCACCCCCATCAGCACACAGCAAAAGGGTGATACTCAACATAAGGCATGTATTCTCACATATGAAATCAAAACATAGGAGGGGCTTAGGTCGAGTGAGATAAAGTACACCCTCACCTAAGTACCCATTTAACATATACAAAGCACTTTGACAATTTCACATCAATAAACAACCCAATTACTCACTCTAAAGAGTTAGCTTGCAAATCAAGGCACTATACATGGGTCCACTGACTCCGTCCGGTTCGTCACTGCCTGTGACAGAAGATTATACTCAACTATCAGTGAATCGACCATCACAAATGGAAATAAGGACTAAAACGATCAAAGCGGCAATACGGCAAAGGAATCCATGCACGCGTGCGCGGAAATGAAAATGGTACAAAATGGGTTACACGATTTTGACCATAACTGGAGCTATGGTTATCGGATCAAAATGTACTAGGTAGTGTCTCGAAACTTAGACAAAATGTTACAACTTTCATGAAGACACCTCAACCCAGTTTTCAGCGTATCCAAGTCAAATTTGCCGATTACCGAACTGGACTCCAAAGACCGGTTTATATCTTTAGTGAAAATTTGGGCGGCATGCCCCTTGTGTTTACCTATTTTCCAGCCATTTATGGCTTCATTCTTTTCCTCAATCAGTCCCAAAGTCACATACAAAATAATCTCATTTCAATAGCTGTTCAATAGGCTCAATGTCGTACTGTGACAGCCCCACCTCTCCTTAGGGCGAACCCTAGGGTATCAGCGGACTGCCTGCCCAGCTCTCGCCAGGGCTCGGTCGATCAAAGAACTTGCAACTCAAAATAACTGGTGAAATAACTTCAAATCGAAACGTACAAACCCTAATGGCATATAAACGTCAAGCCACTTTCCAAACTTAGAATGGCAAGCTAAAAATCACACTTAGCACTCCACACTACAATTACATAACATAAGTCGAACTTATGAATTCAAGCTTACAAAAGTCAAAAGTAAAGTCATCTTAAACAAAAGGTTACAAGTTCAAGCAAAATAAAGCTAAGAAAGCTCTTGACCGTTAGTCTGTCCCCGATCTGTTAAGGAAAACAAAGGGAGTGGGATGAGCTAAAGCCCAGTGAGGTTCCAAGAAAAACAAATAATCACATAGCCAAATAGAGCACAAAATAATCAAATAAACCATACAATGGAAAGGTAGTTTAAACACAGTTTAATTCAAGGATACGGGTGGCTTTCAAAAGCCAAAAACCCCTTGAGCTTGATCATAGATGTCTCCGTTGACTCTTCGTCAACATTTGTACACACAGAATATCAAATCCGTAGAACACCACTTTCACTGATCTCCGTCCACCATTCAACCCCCTACCGGGTCCGCACGCACAAACAGTAGTTTGGTAATACTCGAGTATACCAGGAATCCAAGATTCCAAAGAAACAAGATCAAGTCGAGGATTTTACCACTGGTGGTGATGGGCAACACAACAAGCAAGCACAACGGCTATACTTCACCAGGGACCTCCAAACATCAATCCCTAAGATTTATCGGCCTTCTCGACCAAGCTCTTGCTGGCTCGATACAACCGACTCACCTAAGAGGTTAGGTACCCAAATAGTAGCAGTAGTTGATGGGATATCACCCAAACAACTCAAACATAGTCATATATAGAGAAATCACATCTCATAATAACAGTATACAGAGCCTTATTGGAAAACAAGGGAGATCGAGTGCGATAAAGTACACGCTTGCATCCATTTTATCAAAACAGTATTTGGCTCCAACAGTCATAAATCAAGTATTTCAGATATTCAGATATTTCACATAACAGGTAGCAGGTAGTGGAACACTCACCTATCAAGCAATGCAGTAGTCAAACGTCAAGTATCTCAGTTACGAACACCTTCGTTTCCCAATGCTAGGGCAACGAGTGAAATCGTTAACAAATTAGGTTCATTTCCCACTCAATTGTAGGCTCATTAAGTGACCAAGTGAGTGGTTAAAGTCACTCAATTCATCATGAAAATTAGGCCCAAAATGCAGTAAAAGTTCATGAGAAAACAAGTTCAATAAGTGCATGAAAGTTGGGCAAAAGAAAAGTTTCATTCAAGCTTAAAATGTTCTTCGCGGGTAAAACAGTCGCACTCGCGCAGTCTCGGTAAAACGGCTATATCTCACTGGAGGAAGGTCAGAATTAGGTGCCGTCAGTGGCGTTGGAAACTAGACTCGAAGGGATTTCCAATGGTACCAATTAAACACTCTAGTTCGTCTCTTAGCAGTGCCAGTAGCTCAGACAAGTCGGCTATTTTTCCAACCCTGGATCAACCCTAACCTCAAGCAAAACTACATTAGTTCTTGGTGCTATCCTCATTTGTTTTGGTTCAAATTCACCCAAAACAGTCCTCAAATGTTCATATACAGGGGGTCACGTCACCTAGGACCATTGGAGTTCAAAATATAATATATCAACATGAATAAGAATAACCATAGTAGCCTAGCCATCAAGAAAACCAAACCAGTCCACTATATAGACCAAATCACTACTTTACTTGCTCAAATTTCATTCAACTCACCCATGAGCTTAACAATGTCTAGCCATGATTATTAGACTTGAATAGGGTACATTTGAACCACAAAAATCAAGGGGAAACCCCTTCATCCAATACCAGTCAGCCAAGGCAAGAAAATCAGTCCACAAATTTACATGTTCATCTAACTTTCATCCTTTCATGATTTTCATTTAACACAACACATCAAGTGGTAGATCTAACTCAAAAGAGGTTTAAAACATGTTGATACTTCATAAACAAACATGAACAAGATCCAAACATTTCATCAAACACTTGGTAGGCATAAAAACTAACTCAACTACTACTTGTTTCATTCAAGAAATTAATCCCAAATCTCAACCAAAACAACTTGTAGTTTGCCATTAAAACTTAAAGTAGGTGATATAACATCATAAAACTCTAATTTAAAGGTCATTTACCTCTCTTACAAGTTGCTTAATGTGACAGCCCCACCTCCCCCTAAGGCGAACCAGAGGGTTCGGCGGGCCGCCTGCCCAGCTCTCGCCGGGACTCAGTCGTTCACTACATTCCTCAAACAGATTACAAGATAAAACTCAAATATTACATCAAATTCTCCAATAAATAATTACATATCAAAAGCGAAGCGTCCATGCTTCCACTGCGCCACTCTGATCCACGATCCAACTATTATACAAGAGGAAGTCCAAATTCAAAGTACACATGAGATAATTCATCCGATCACAGGAATAAGTACTACAAGCCTTCCTTCGCCTTGAGCCCTGTGGAGGGGAATAAAATATTTTTGGGGTGAGCTAGAAGCTCAGCGAGTAACCAGTAAAATCAGTAATCAAATCGGTTTAACAATAGTTCATTTCAATGATGTCATAAATCAATGATGTCATAATTCAAATGATAAGTCCAGAAACAATTACAAATTTACAAAACATTAAATATGGAGTATCAATAATTCAAGAAACATTTACAATGGAAAGCGATAGTAACATTCATGAAAAGGATACGGGCCCACATGGAGCCAAATATTCGCGCGCTCGCTCGTTCTCCTGCCATTTCCCCTTATTCCTCCAATTATTTGAAAATTTCATTTTGTGAATAAACCCTTGTTTGTTCGTTCATTTGTTCATTTCATTCACCCTCTCCTGGACATTGTCCAGGCTCCACCAACCTCCACCAACCTACAAAGGTAATACTCGAGTATACCAAAACGTTCACCCAGGTCACCATATCGCCCGACCGAGTCCGCTTCTAGCTCGAGTCGATCGGTAACAAGGGGCAGTGGCCAGTTCAGCCAAAAGGCTTACATTCATGCGCAACTAGCATTTAATCATTAATCATTGAAAATTTCACATTTATTTAGGTCGAGTGCGATAAAGTACACACTCGCCTAGAAAACTCGTTTTAACAATCATTGAAAGCACTTAACACATTATCAATCAATAATAACAAGCCAATAAGTCAAGGAAATATAACAAACCAGGAACACTCACATGCAAGCAAGCATGATATGCAAGAAAACAGTTCAAAAGTAAATAATGCAGGAAAACAGTTCAAAAGTAACTTTGGAAACAGTTCAAAAGTAAATAATGCAGGAAACGTTCAAAAGTAAATTCAACAGGAAACGGTTTAAATAACTTTAGAAATAGTTTGAGGTCACTCACCTCCATGGCTCAGAAATCATCCATCATATAACATTGCCTTGCTCAAATCCAAGTCTTAGATCACAAACTCAATGCAAACAAATCCCTTCAAAGTTCGGACAGCACTTCCCCTGAATTTGCTAACTTTTCCCGCCATCATGGCTTCATTATTTCCTCAGCCAGTCCCAAAGTCACACGAAATATAAATTCTTCACAACGGCCGTTCAATAGGCTCCCAATAGTACAAGTACAATTCAAGCTCTAGAGTAAACCAGGAAAAATCCGGAAATGATTTAGCTTTAACCCTGAAAAAAATAGTTTTTGACGTCATTTTACGGTAATGGCACCAAAGGCGCTAAGATTGTCGGATGAAGGTGAAAGATATACCATTTCGAAGCTAAGAGATAGGGCTACAATATTGCAGAAGGTCACTCAACCCAGTTTCGAGTGTAACCAGGTCAAAAATGCAAGATACTACACCAGAACTGCAAAAACAGATTCACAGAACACATTCTAGCGGAAACATCATAAATCAGGCTACCTAAGTCCAAATCCAGAAATTCCAAAACCCGATGAAAGCTAAGAAACAGGGATACATTTCATCAGAAGACCTCAACAACCAATTTGGAAGCAATTCCAGCCAAAACAACCAATTACAGGCGCAATTCTTACATTCGGGTAAAACCAGGACAGCAAGGGTAATTTCGAATTTTCTCATTCTACGCTACTCCGATTGACCTGAAATTTTGTAGGAACCTCTAAAATGTCATTCCCTACAATTTTCATGTTTTAATACAAGGCCAATTCGGCCTCTAACTAGGAGCTATAAATTCGGGCAGAATGTATTCATCATAACCCTAACTTTCCAAAATTTCTTCCAAAACAGAAATTGGTTGCAATTAACCACTTTTCCCACCTCCTAGAGTCATTATATACCATTTCAATCATCATAGATAGCCACACAATCATGCTCATATTAAAACAGAAAAATCCCCAAAAATAATAAAACTTCATCACTTCAACCACAAATCAAGAAATAATCCATAAACTTGCATCTCATACTACCACTAATCATGATTTAAGCATCAATTAAGGGAGGAGGGTGGTTCTTCACAACTCACCTTAGAAACAAGAGAGAGGGGGCAATAGGTTCTCTTAGCTTTCCAAATAACTCCACAAATCAACTCACAAACACTAAGTGAAGAGGTTTTATGGAGAGATTGCAAGATTAAATGGTTAGATTGTTGAACTTGAGCAAGATTGAAGCCAAAAATTGAAGAGTTTTCTTTCTTTTCTTGCCTTGAAGAAGTCGGCCAAGAGGAAGACAAAAATGAGGAATTTTTGGTGAATTTTTAGTTATTTAAGTCAATTGGTAAGACATGGAATAGTAGTCAAATGGTTCACCCAATAGCCAAGTGACACTTGTCACTTAATTTAATGCTTGCCTAACTTTTGTCTCTCTCATACCAATCCACTTAGCATCCTCTACTTATCTCTTAACACCCGATAAATTAATTCCAGTATCCAAAACTTAACCTAGTTGGCCGAATTTTTCCGAACTTTTCGCACTAGTGGGTCCCACGTCCGGTATATGCTCTTAGTTTCTCAAAAACTATCCGATACTAGAAAAATCATCCAAAAACTATATTTACTCATAAAAAGTATTTTTCCAATTTCTCACATCAATAAAATGTGGAAAAACGTGCAATTAAAAAAAAAATCGAGTACTTTAAAACAAAATTACAGGCTCTCACACTTATACTTTTCGGGGCGTCACATATTGATACGTTCCTTGATCAACACGTTTCGAGACACGTAGCACGTTTGCCCAAGGATCTTGCGAGGACGTCCAACGCTTGGAATTGCGGGATCTAGAACCAAACGGACGACACGATTTGATTCAAGACGGTAGACGACACTCCGATGAAGGTGAATACTCCAGGGGAATAGGTCGGTAGAACAATCTAGGACAGGACGCAAGACTGCTCAAAACCCTTGCCAAAGCAAGTAAAGGGGTCGAATCTCTCTCTCAAGAAGAATCGAAAATATGCAAAACTTTATTGATAAAACGTCTACCTAAAACCTTACAAAGCAAGCCTATTTATAGGCTAAAGTGACTGAAACCCTAAAGGGACTAGGAAAGGGAAAAGTCGGCCCATGGTCTTGGGACAAGATGGGCCGGCCCATGCTCTTACTTAAACACTAATCAATTGCTAAATAACTACTAAGGCCTAAGGCCCTATTCGGCCAACTCATTTGGAGGCCCACTTGACTCTTCATGGGCTTGGGTCATGGTGTAGATAACTCAATTAAAATCCTTCAAGCCTTCAATATCTCTATGGACTCCATGTTGGTTTTGGACAATTCGAACAAGGGCTTGGAGGGATTCTTTGAAGAGCTTGGCTCGTGCACGTGTGACTGGGCCCAATGGAACTCGGACTGGGTCATTACTTGGGCTAAGGTCCGTGCACACATCAGTCCCCTCCACTTGAGCAGGATTTGTCCTCAAATCTGGATGGAAATGAATGACACGAACAAGGGTTGGTATCATGGCTCCAGTGGCTCCTCTTGTTCGTATCATTCCCCCCCTCTTGAAAGCAATTTGCCCACAAATTGAAGCACGAATGGTGACAAGACGAGTTACATGCCTTCGACTCAATCTTGTTATGATGGCTACAGATGGCATCCAATGCAAAGCCCATGGGCTAAGTTGGAACATAACCCTTGTCGAACCTTGAATCTCACAAACCATCTTCAATGTATGCTCAACTTGATCGTTTGTGGTCATGAGGTAAGGGTCCTCAAAGTGGTATGAAGTGTATCCCATGAAATCGAACTCCGGCTCGAACACACTTGCAAGGCACCAAGGCGGATTTGGTGATGTTGGAGCTTCATGTGGACTAAGAGCAAGACGAAAATCATAATGGTCATTGAGGTACTTGTTCTTTAAACGAACCCTTGGTACACAACGATCCCCAAAATGTGGAGTGTTCCCTTCAAGACGAGCTCGAATCAACTCCCCTTTGGTGTGGACTGATTTGAGTTGATATTGTTCCATGAATGGATACCAACGGGGTTTAACTCTTGGAGTGCCAACTTCATGGAGGCTTGCAAAGTCTACAATTGATTTTGGAATGGAACACACCAAGATCAACTCAACTTGCCTTTGCTTGATCTGTATAAAAGTAGAAACACTAAACAAAGCGAAGGTAAGTTCGTTAGGAAAATAATAGGCCTTCACCGGGTTGCTCAAGATCAGCCCACTTTCTCTCCTTTCTTCCTTTTTACCACCCATCTCATTAGATTTTTCCATCTCTTTTTCTAGTTCAACAGCTGACCCTTTCATCTCATTATTTTCAACTCCCTCGGGTTTTACCTCTTCAGGCACAATTCCCTCATCTAGCTTTTTCTCCATTCTATAACGCTCAATCTCACTTTTCATGCATGCTAGATCAATACAAAGTTGGTCATAAGTAAGTGATACAAGTGCAAGACGACGACTATTAAATAAGAAGGAATACTTATTAGTATGTCTGTCATATTTAATTTCTCGCCTCGACATCCATGCTTTGCCCAACAACACATGTGTCACTTGAATTGGGACTACATCACACAACACCTCATCCACATATTTGCCGATTTGAATAGGTACAAGTGTGTACTTAGTAACCCAAACATTACCATGAGTGCTCGTCAACTTGTATGGTTGAAGATGATCAATGGTTGGAAGATTTAATTTCTCAACCATGATAGCACTTGCAAGGTTGACTTCACAACTCCCATCAATGGCCAAGCTACAGATTTTATCTTTGACACCACAACGAGTATAAAACCAACCAAGCAACTGAGATTTGACGATGTCCAATTGCTCATCTACACCACGTAATGCCACTTCTTTGACTCCCTTAGGATCAGGAAGCCAATGTGGTGAGCTAACTTTTATGCGTCTTGTACTCGCCATGAATGTATGAGGGAACCTGCAAAAGTTAGTAACAAAACCGAAGATATTGTTTTTCACGCTCCCTTACGTGTTTTCTCTCGACACTCGTGTATCACTCACAATTACTCACTCTAATGGACTTACCAAATACCTTTACCTGTTGGGTTAGGTAGTTGAGAAAGGCCGCTCAAGTCCAATAAATGTCACCAACTTCTTCCTCAAGAGTAATCACGGAGATGTAGGAGAAAGTGTAGGGAAGTGTTCCTAAAAACTAGGAGAAAATATAGGAGAAAGTGTAGGAGAGTGTTCCTAAAATCTAGGAAGAGAATATAGGAGAGTTTCCTAAAGTGGATGAGAGAATATAGGAGAGTTTCCTAAAGTGGATGAGAGAATATAGGAAAGGTCCTAAAAATGGATGAGAGAATTTTAGGTGAGTTTCCTAAAAATGGATGAGAGAATTTAGGAAAGTTTCCAAAAAAATGGATGAGAGAGTTTAGGAAAATTTCCTAAAAATGGATGAGAGAATTTAGGAAAGTTTCCAAAAAAATGGATGAGAGAATTTAGGAAAGTTTCCTAAAAATAGATGAGAGACTTTAAGAAAGTTTCCAAAAAAAATGGATGAGAGAGTTTAGGAAAGTTTCCTAAAAAATGGATGAGAGAATTTAGGAAAGTTTCCAAAAAAAAATGGATGAGAGAGTTTGGGAAAGTTTCCTAAAAAGGTAGGAGAGAGAGTGTCCAAGTGAGTACAAAGAAACCCTAGCCGCAAGTAGACATCCTAGCCGCAAGTAGAAAACCCTAGCCGCAAGGATAACCCTAGCAAGATAAGGAAACCGTAGCAGCCGTCACGTTATTGTTCTTGCTGCCCAAGCGACAACCAACTAACGAGACAGATTTGGGAGCAACGTTGAAACACCAACAACCAGAATTTTTGATGCAACAAACGACTCAAACGCAAGAAACAAGTTGTGGACAGAAATTATCAACAAACTAGACACAACACAAAGGAGATAACACACCAACAGATTTTTGTGTTCGGATGAACAGTGTCGGATGAACAGTGTCGGATGAACAGTAGCGGGTGAACAGTGTCGGATGAACAGTGACACTACCAAAGCTCTACGGCTCCAGTGGCTCCTCTTGTTCGTATCATTGACTGATGTGTGCACGGACCTTAGCCCAAGTAATGACCCAGTCCGAGTTCCATTGGGCCCAGTCACACGTGCACGAGCCAAGCTCTTCAAAGAATCCCTCCAAGCCCTTGTTCGAATTGTCCAAAACCAACATGGAGTCCATAGAGATATTGAAGGCTTGAAGGATTTTAAATGAGTTATCTACACCATGACCCAAGCCCATGAAGAGTCAAGTGGGCCTCCAAATGAGTTGGCCGAATAGGGCCTTAGGCCTTAGTAGTTATTTAGCAATTGATTAGTGTTTAAGTAACAGCATGGGCCGGCCCATCTTGTCCCAAGACCATGGGCCGACTTTTCCCTTTCCTAGTCCCTTTAGGGTTTCAGTCACTTTAGCCTATAAATAGGCTTGCTTTGTAAGGTTTTAGGTAGACGTTTTATCAATAAAGTTTTGCATATTTTCGATTCTTCTTGAGAGAGAGATTCGACCCCTTTACTTGCTTTGGCAAGGGTTTTGAGCAGTCTTGCGTCCTGTCCTAGATTGTTCTACCGACCTATTCCCCTGGAGTATTCACCTTCATCGGAGTGTCGTCTACCGTCTTGAATCAAATCGTGTCGTCCGTTTGGTTCTAGATCCCGCAATTCCAAGCGTTGGACGTCCTCGCTAGATCCTTGGGCAAACGTGCTACGTGTCTCGAAACGTGTTGATCGAGGAACGTATCACATATGCTCTTAATTTCTCAAAAACTATCCGATACTAGAAAAATCATCCAAAAACTATATTTACTCATAAAAAGTATTTTCCCAACTTCTCACATCAATAAAAAGTGGAAAAACGTGCAATTAAAAAAAAATTGAGTACTTTAAAACAAAATTACAGGCTCTCACACTTATACTTTTCGGGGCATCACACTTAAGTCACCAAACAACCCACCAAAGTGAAAGCTTCAAGCTTGGAACAAACTCTAGGATTGCAAGAAAGATTCTCAACTAACTCAAGATCTTTCTCTTTCGGTTTTTGCTCTTCATTTATTAGGGTTGGAAAGCAAGGAAAAAAATGGAGTTTCTCTCTTCCTCTCTAAGCTTCAAGAAATTCGGCCATAAGGAGAAAAAATGGCTAAGGCTAGTTTAAATTATCTTCTAATCTTTGGTCAAACAAAATACTTGGCTAGGGTTTTGCCACATAGCCCATTTCTTGTCCATAACTTCTCTTAATCCTTTGACTAATGATAGTTCAACCCTTCCAAATGTACCAATACCTATTTAACACCTCTAATCTCTCATATAAGTCCCTACCACAAATAATTACCACTTGGCAAAATGTAAGTGGTAGAAAAATGTAACTATCTCAAAAAAAATTGTTTTTAATTGAAGTAAAAAGAAATGAAATGTAATACATGGGAAATGTTATGACACATAGGGAATATAATACAAGGGCATATATTAAATGGTCTAGATCTTATAATAAGGCATGTAAATAAGAAAATTGTGTTTTAAAGTGAGGGTCAATACAAGGGATTTGTTGTAACACATGTAAAATACAATGCTATGGCATATAAGAAGTGGTTTAAATCTTAGTGCTAGGCATGTAGTTTAGGGGAATTGTATTTTAAGTCAGGGTTTTCACACTCTCTCCCCCTTAAAGAATTTCGTCCTCGAAATTCTCAGCTTGATTACTGAATAGTTCAGAATATTTTGTATGAATGTCCTTTTTAACTCTCTCGAGTCCTGTGATCACATGCTTTAGTAAAAAAAAACTTGCAATACAAAGCCATATTATGTAGAAATTGAGGTTCCAAAACTTTATTTAGAACATGCATCAATTTACAAGTTTTATACTCGTATAACCTATCAAAATATAATACTTGCCTGTTCCAATCGAGGAGTAATCCTTATGTACTTACTAATCAATGTTGCAAAAGTCATTTAGAGCAGAAGAGTATCACTTATAGTCAAAACGTTTTGAGAAAGTAGAAAAGACCTTCAAAATACAAAGTTGTAAATTGTCTGACCTAAAATGATTTGAAGAACTCATTTTCCTTTCATTTAAGCCTCAATCCACTCATAACCAACCTCAACATAGTTTACCAACTCCAATCTTAAAGTTGGAAATGTAAGTAGGAACAGTCCTAGGAAAATAGAAATTTTCCAGTTTTTGCGTGATCTTATTTAAAAATCATATCTCGACATTCTTAAGTTCAAAATTTATAAATTTTATACCGTCGGAAAATAGATTCAAATTGTTACAACTTTCTAGAATGTACCATTATAAGATCCAATTCACAAGTCAGTCAAATTCCAACCTAAAGTTATTGCTTCACCCAGTAACAGACAAAACAGGTATGCAATTTCAGTCAACTGGAAAAATCGTAGATATTCATGGGAGTTGAGAACAATACTGAAATTTTCATGGTTAATAGTACTCTGAATCTAGTTTCAAACATAATAAACGAAACTCAATTTTTTTATTTTTCTGCATCAAGATATAATAGATTTCCTAAAACTTCTCAAGGTTCCCTGCGGAAAAATTATCAGCGACACTTCCTTTGGATTTACTAAATTTTTTTTTTCTAGCTAATTCAAGGCTTCATTCTTCCCATGAAACAGCTTCAACTCAAGCATATACATATCAAGCCAACAACTTACCAAATCAAGCATATAACTGTCACCTACTCAAGTTAGAGAATGAAACCCTAAGCTGAAATTCCTAATCACAAGCTGGACGTTTCTTTAGGCAAGTCAAACTAGCATATAAAGGCTAGATATTTCACATAGCAAAGCTACCAAACCATGGCCAACACTTAAGCATCATGTGTGGGCAGAAATTTACCATAAAACTAAAAATTCACAACACAACTTCAAACCATGAAATTTTCTCATGAAACTACCAAAATTGAAACCCTAAACCACTAGTTTGCATATATTGGAAGTAGAGGAAAGTTTATTGCCAAAGTTACCTTGTACCTTCAAGAAAAATGGAAGCTTAATGCTTTTCCTCCAAAATCTCTCCACTCATGCCACTACCAAAATCTATCTAGAGAGAAAATCATAATAGTGCAATGGCTAAAACATCATGCTAAATAAAATCAGTGAAGATATGAAAGATGAGAGATGACACCAACTTTAATCTCGATAAAAAGAAGAGTTAAAACTTAGTTACTATTCTTGCTAGCTCTTGCACCCGTACACTGTCCATTGCATAATTTTTTCCTTTCGAATGACAAACGAAAAATTTTCACTTAACTTAAAGACTAAAATATAGAGATAGACTCATGGACAGGGATCCAATACTGCCCAACCACCAATATTTAATAGCACTTATTAAAACAGCAGGTACCAAGTCCACTGTTCCTAACGGGAATATAGCTTACTACATAAAATTTCACTACGCACAGTCCAATGATTACAACTATTTCGGGCAAGATCTCACTAATAGCTAACTTGACAAGGGATGTCTTGAAATGCTATTCGACTAGGCAAATGCACTAATTCAAACTTATTGCGTACCCCTTCTGGAATCCCTTCATATTTCATCTTCAATTCTATGATTTGGTGCAGTAGTTCAATTTTCTCCAAGTATTCTTGTTCCCTTCGTCCTTTCCTGTGCTCAGTTAATCTCTTTTGGAACTCTACTTCCTTTCGAATAATCTCTATTTTCTTATACAGATCAGTCACATTTGTCACCTTGCCGACTCACTTAACTCAAAGATAGCTTGCCAGGTAACTCTAATTACGATTGGCTTCATGGAAGCTCTAGTCATATAACTTTTAAGTTCATTCATTTCCAATCCAACCACGAGGAATTAAACTTAGCTATTCTCAAATGAGATAGACGAGAAAGTAGAACACAAGTGGGACAATACTTCAAAATACTATGTTACTTATTCCTATTCTGGAGTCTTAACACAAGGAGTACCATTTCCACTTACATACATAACGAATCCCTAAAGCATACTTTGTATGTCGAAAGTTTCACATCCTATCTCAAGCTCTTGCATACAGGTATAGAACCCAATTCTTTTCTCAAATCCCCATGCATAATTCCAAAACTCACGATCTTGCCACGATAATAATCGAGTCGAGTCCATACTTAGACATTAGTGGATAGTTGTCAAGGAAGTATAGGAAAGAATATCACAAGAGGGGTAGAAATATCCATATAGTTGCAATCAAATTGTCTCACATTCGAAATAAACACTTATCAAGTCTTCACAGTCATAAGAGAAGGAAATAGGTCTTCAGTGCAAATTTCTCGACGTACACTATAATCTAGCCACTGTCTATAGAAACCCTAACAGACTATTTCTAGATTAGTCCATGATAACTTCCGAGATCCATTCCCTCAATCAGTCCAATAACTAGGTCAAGTGTCAAAATCTTCTGCGCCTTGACTTTTGCCATTAATACTTATCTCAAGTGCAATCAAGATACAGACCCTTATTCTAGTGCTCTCCACTTTTTGGTACTCAAGTACAAGAATTCACAATAAGGTAATTCACAACTCGGCCGGCCGGTCCCAAGAGTAAATCACCCATATTACAGATTCCTATCCGACGTACATATCTATTTCTCCCAAGTACTCTAATAAAGGGTTTATGCTTATAACAGTCTTGATTCACAGCTTACGCCCAAGAACACCACTTGATCCCAAGCTCACTCCGCGCAGAGACCACACGAAACAGCAAAAATATCTTCCATTTATTCAAACCAATTCTCGGCAGCTTCGGGATCTGGTCCTCTAAGAAATTTAGGAGGCGCGAACTTTTGGAACCGTTTCAGGGCCCTATCTTCATGGTCCCTTTGCTGGTTACTAGGTACTTGACCTTGCTGGTTAACCAAACGGGCTAGTAAATCAGTCATTTGATTGATAGCCGTAGCTACCTGGTCCCCTCCTTCACCTCAAGGTCCCTGGTTCTGGTTAGCTACAGAACCTTGTTCCTGTCCTTGGTCCTGGACTTGCCTGGATTCTCGCCCACGGTCTCGATCACGTTGTCGTCTAGTTCCCATTCTTACTCAATGGTCTAGGGCCCAAATATAATAACTAACGGGTAAAGTACGCGTTGATACATAACAGGTACTTATTCATTTCCAAAAGCTAAATAAAAGTGAAATCGGAGTCACGATAAGTGAGTGAAAATGCAAAGCAGTTAAACGCCAATGTTGAAACAAAGTCAAAGTCAAAGTCAATGCCAAGGTCAAAGTCACAGTCACCGTCAAAGTTACAGTCACTGTCACTGTGAGGACTTGCAAATTTCTTACATATTTCTTGAAAATTTCCTTTTATTTGAAAATTATTTGGAAATTATTATTCTATACCATATTGCTACTTAATCACCCTAGAAAAAAAAAAGTGCCAATGATCATAGGAAATTAGGGTTTTCCTTTCCGATTTCAATTCGAAGTGAAATAGGGTTTTTCGTGTATACGTCGTGTAATTATTCGGTACGGAGCGAGGATCAAATTTGGTGCTTAAGAGTGACTTTTGGGTGAGAAATAATATGTGATTAGAAGAAATGATAAAAAGTTAGTGTATAGGAAGTAAAAAAATCTAGTACGTGTGATTTAAGGAAAAACGGTGCGAACCGACGTGTACCGTGCACTACCGATTGAACACACCACTTGATCACCACTTTCTTACCATACAAGCTCATTAATATTTGAGCAAAATATCCTCTCATTTTCCAGCTAGCTTTGACCGAATTTTAGGGCTAAAAATGCAAGAAAGAAAAAGAAAATTTTGGTTCGTATTAGTGGTGACAAGTGTCACTCAACCATGGCTACTTAAACAAGCCAAAAGTCCAACCTTCTTATCCTTCATTTTGCTCCATTTCCCTCCATTTTTCTGCTGCTTGGCCGAGACAAGAGAGGAGAGAAAGAGAGCAAGAAACAAACTTCCTTCTTCTTGAGTTGAGCCATCCAAGTGAGGAATTAAAATTCTAAACCGATTAAAGTGTGAGTTGTGAGCTTGAGAAGCTAGGGGAACCAAGAATTCCAAGAGGAGGTGAAGTATTACTCTTGCAAGCTTCATTTGTTGAGGTATAAGGCTAAACCATGGCTTTGGTTCTTTTATTTTGGTTTAAGTTGTATAATTCATGTTGTGGTTGGATTAGTAGTGATACAAGTTGTTATGATGATTTAAAGGTGATGTATGTGAGTTAGGGTTTGAGGTATTTGTTGCCTATACTTGCTATATGGATGATATATGTTGTATCTAAGCTTATATAAGTGGTTGTATTGATGATTGGAGCAAGAAATCAAGAAAGGTTGCATTGAATCCCAAAATTTCCAGATTTCTGGAAAATTATAGCCCTATTCTGTCCGGTTTTATTGTATCATGCTAAAAGCCGAATTAGGCTTAGAATAAAACATGAAAGTCGTAGAGAATGATATTTTATAGCTTCCTACAAAATTTCAGCGAAATTGGAGCAATGTAGCCTGTGAAAAGACCAAAATACCCTCGCTGCCCTAGGATATTTCCAGTGATCCGTTTTGGACAGTTCATCCAATTGACTGTGTTTATTCACTATGATCCGTGCAGATTTAGACATTTGCCAAAACATGAAAGTTTTAGTACTCTGTCTTAAATTTTAAACGCCTCAAAGAACGCCTTAAACGGACTTTGGTAGCCTGAGATATGACCATTTAAATGTAGTACAGTTACTTAGCCGATTAGTTGGAACCTGGTTCTGTGAACTGGGAATTTGATTAGGTTACACTGGAAATTAGACCAAGTGATCTTCATGAAAGTTGTAGGGCTTCGTCTTAGCTTTGAAATGGTATAATTTTCACACCAATCCGATAAGTGTAGCCTCGGATGTGTCCTTTCCGTAAAACCCTATCAAATCTGTCTTTTACTAAAGCTCATTTCCGCACTTGTTGTTCACTTGAATTTTTGTACTTATATGACTTTGAGCCTATGGAATGGCTATTGAAATGAGATGATATTGTGTGTGACTTTGGGATTGATTGAGAAAAACAATGAAGCCATAAATGGCTGGAAAAATAGGTAAATACAAAGGGCGTGCTGCCCAAATTTTCGCTCAAGGGCTAAGTTTCTATTTGAACTTGTATACTTTTGTTTGGCCAATACCATGACCGGCTTTCCATTTTAAAACATGATACCTCTTTAGTTTAACACTTCAAATGCTACTTACTCCTTCCCAAAATATAGAGGTATGATTTAGGGTTTTCTCGGCCACAAGTGAACCACTTTTAAGTGAGGTTTTAAGGGTGAACGTAAGGTAGTATTGTCCTCCTTTTCACATGATTTTATCATGACGTTTAGTCTATACTAGCTGCTTGGGTATGAGTTGATTTTGAACTATCTAAATGATTCCGAAAACAATATTTTTAGCCTATCTCGTTGGAGTCCGAGTTGTCTTTGGTCCAAGTGTTTTCCGCCGGACATTTTATAACCCGCTTGAGTTAGTTTTATGTTTGGGTTATGAAACCCTAGTTATTTTCATCCTCCGATCCAAATATCCCCTTTTCACTATAAAGGCGTCTTTATACGTTTTACTTATCATTTGCCGGTTTTTCTTTGATTTCACTTACTTGTTTGTGCTAGATAGATTGTAATATTCTTTCTCATTTACTCTTAGGTTTTCTCGATGACTGAGGTAATATCCGGAAGGATATTTGCACGTTGTTTTACGTAAATAGGTGAGTGTTCCTTGTTTGTTATATTTCCTTGACTTATTGGCTTGTTATTATTGATTGATAATGTGTTAAGTGCTTTCAATGATTGTTAAAATGAGTTTTCTAGGCGAGTGTGTACTTTATCGCACTCAACCTAAATAAATGTGAAATTTTCAATGATTAATGATTAAATGCTAGTTGCGCATGAATGTAAGCCATTTGGCTAAACTGGGCCCTGCCCTTCATTACTGATCGACTCAAGCCAGAAGCGGACTCGGTCGGGCGATATGGTGACCCTGGGTGTGAACGTTTGGTATACTCGAGTATTACCTTAAAGTCTGGTGGAGCCTGGCCAATGTCTGGGAAGGGGGTGAATGAAATGAACGAACTAACGAAGGTTTTACTTACAAAAATGCATTTTCAAGTGAATGGAGGAATAAGGGGAATGTCAGGAGAACGAACGAACGAACGAACAAATGGCTCCTTGTGAGCCTGTATCCTTTTAATATATGTGTTATTATCGCTTTCCATTGTAAATGTTACTTGGATTATTGAAATTCTATATTTAATATTTTGGATGGATTGCTGCTTATGTGTTCGGAACCTCACTGAGCTTTTAACTCATCCCTTTAGTTTTGTTTTCCTTAATAGGGGAAGGCGAGCAAGGACGAGAGCTCTGTATAGACTAGCTTGGTCTAGTTCTTTGGTTTTGTAATGGTTCTCGCCCTAGTGCTTGGCACGGGCTGGTTGTATGATGAATTGAGAACCTTTGTATATTCGACGGTTGTACTTCCTTCTGAGATAACAATGTATATAATTTTGTTTTAAGTTTTGGATCCTTGTTTTGCACTTTCTTGTGGTTTTATTTCTGATTTGCTTGAGTGAACGACTGAGTCCCGGCGAGAGTTGGGCAGGCGGTCTGCCGAACCCTTTGGTTCGCCTTAGGGGGAGGTGGGGCTGTCACAGTCACAGTCAAAGTATTATACATTCAAAGCCTCATAGCAATTGTTTACAAAATAACAAAACCAAAGTATCAAGTACGAGTCTAAAAAATACAGATACAGCCAAACAGTCATATCAAGTAAAAATCTTGTGTAAGTGGCCAAAAGAAAGCAGCACAACTACCGAGTCACCACATCCCCTATCCTCTCTATGTACTGTAGTCAAAATCGCCCAAAATAGTAGCCTAGAAGTTGTAGACACCAAAATTTTTAACTTATTTATTTTATTGTTGTTTTTAGTAATAACTATTATCTATTTTATTCATTAATCTCATAATTTTTGTTTAAGGCACCTTTTAGCATTTTTATAGCATTTTAGATTGTTATTATTTTTATTTTATTTTTATATTCATTTTTGATCATTTAGTCGTTTAATTATATTTTAAGGTTTTTTAGTGTTAAGAGTTGCCAGAAAATGGTTACAAAAATATGCCTTATCTCTGTTAGATTTTGTTTTATGCAAGTTTATTGTTTATTTAACTAAAAAAAAAAGAGAGAGAGAGAGAGAGAGAGAGAAAACCAAGCTCATGCGCCCGAAGCTGCACAGGATCCTGGCCTTTTATCGGTATCACATTTCAAGCAGAAATCATGCACGGAAGGACATCCCATTTTTCATTGATTTTTGTTGCTCCGTTGGATCAAGCCAATACATGATCACCTGGCTTTGATTCAACAACATAAAAGGTACAAAAATCAAATGCCATCTGATGGTCTTGATAGGAAGAGCAAAAATGCAGCTCCAAATCTCACCCCTTGGTCTTAGGTTACGGGGGGATTTCGGATGTCTATATAAAGGAGAGATATGAGAGGGTTTAAGGATGGCTGAAAGATAGAGAGTATGACGGCTGAAAGGTGAGGGTATGACGGCTGAAAGATAGAGAGCTAGAAAGGAGGACGGATGGCTGAAAAATTCTGAAGGGAGAGGATTTCTGGGGTGGCGGCTGGGTAGAGAGATCAGAAGCAAGAGGAAAAGGAAAAACCCGACGGCAAGAAGGAGAGTTTTTGACGGCTGATAAAAGAAAGGTGGGCAGCTAAAGCAAGAGGGAGTGTGGGTGTGACGGAAGAAAGAAAAACCAGCAAAGGAAGGAAAATTAGAGGGAGAGTTGATCAGAAAACAGAAGGGATGATAGCCATAGAAAAGGATCCGGTAGACAGCTAAGAGAGAGCCTATTGACGACTGAAATAGGAAAAAGCAAAGGAAAAAGAAAAGAGCTAGGGGATCCTTGTGACGGCTGAGTGTCGGAGAGGGAAAACAGACGAGCAAGAAAGGCTACTGGAAACTAAGACAAGAAAAGTAAAAAAAGAGGGAGCTTTGAGAGGGTTTCGGGGCTGAAGAAAGTAGCTACTGGATAGGTTAGGAAGGAAAATAAAGGGCTTCGGGTAGAGGAACTAAGGAAAGTTACGGGCTTTGGAAAAACTAGAAAGCAAGAGACAAAGGTTCCGGAGCTGAGCAAGAGAAAGGAGAAACTAAGCAAGAAACCTAGTTGACTCCACCACCATCACCTGTGGCTGTTCTCCGAGTGAAACCACTACTCAACGGAATCAGAAAGCTCACGGTAAGATTTCTTCTTGCCTTTTTCCTGTAGATAATTTCTGTTTGATAAATTATGATGCCGTGAGAATTGTGGGTTTGTTTGGTGTTCGATAAGTATGTGCTACTGTTGGTTTGAGCTTGTGAATATGGCCGAGAATTGAAGGGTCGTTTCTTGCGTTGGTTCATGATATACTGCCCAAAGATGCTGCCTTTCTACATTAGATTTTCTTAGTCATGTGTTTGGGCAGTGATTCATGAGGGTTGTGTGGAGTCCAATGAGTGTCAAGTCTTCGTTTGCTTGCTGTAATTTTGTCCATTTCGACATGGGGTAGGTTGCTTGAGATATTTTTGGCTGTCAAAGTTTTCCATTCCAGATTTGCATGCTCGATGATCGTTGTTTGGGTGACTTGTAGTTTAGTTTAATTGTTTGGAATAAGTCTAGTGAAGCCCTGTGTATGCGAGAGGAGTTATGGCCAGTTTTGATTGTTCGTTTGATGCCCTTTTACTTGCATTTTCATTGCCAAAGCTGTGTTTATAACCTTCTTGATGGAAATCATGGTCATAAGTCATTGGTTTCCTTTCATGCGCATTTTCTGATTCACATTTTGTTTTTCTGAAATTTGGGTTGAAGTTTGGCAAATGGTCAGGTCGTTTTTGCACTGAGGTGCCCCAAAAGCTCATAGGACGTTTCCCCTTTCCCTTGTTTCATGTTCTTGTTTTTTAGATACATTGAGTCATTCTCTGGTCACTGGTATGAGGAACCACAGGTTGCTGCAATAAGCTTGAAACAATCGACTTGATGCAGCAGCTTTTCTTTTCTTTTTGAATACTGAAGTTGGTAATCGGTTTGATATCTTCGTTGTTATTTGCCGTTTATTTGTGATAACATGAGCCATGTTTGTTTCAAGCTGTCCCTTGCGTGTTAATACCATATCTTCATGATGAGTTCAGGTTTTGGTTCAAGATTGGGTTGTTTTCTTGAATGTTGTAGCTTAACGTTTTCAAACAAAGTAATAAGGTTTTTTTTGCTGCATTTTGGTGGTTGTTCTTACTTTCTTGAACCTGGAACATTTTCGTTTGGGATAGTTAAGGGAAGATAACCATGCTTGAACATTGATTAATTGGTGAGTGAATATGTGTGTGAGTTTGGTGGATAAATGGAGAGTTTAATGCAATGTTTTCAGCCTTTAACGTACGCGAGTTGAAGTTGCGAAATTCACAGCAAAGGAAAAGCTGCTACATTTTTTTGTGTGTTGTTTTCTTCTCCGTGGCTGCTCTTTGAACCTTTACACTTGAGTTGCATGCTTAATCTGGTTTGAAGGGAAAGAAAGGGAAGGTTTTGGTGATGAGTTTGTATGTTTGGAGTCTGTAATACTTGAACTATGATCAAACACCTTGCTGGAAAATGAACAAATCCGGTTGCCGAATGCTTGCTGGAATTTTCTCCAGCATTTGTGTGATTTTCCTTCTATGTTTTGGTTTGTTGGGATGTTGAAATTGTGTGTCATGTTGCTTAGATCATGAAGCTGCGTTTTTCCCTTCTCATTATCCCAAGTCCTCCCAGTTTTGAGTTGAGTTGCTAATTTCATTATCCCTTCTCCTTCGCATGATTACGTCTAGGCTGACTGAAAATGCAGCAAGTTTTGTTGCAGCAGTTGCATCCGTAGGCCTGCAGAAAGTTTTTAAGAGTTTGCATGGTTTTCTTCTATGATTGTTGTTTGTTTGGGTTATGGTAGTGTTGCAGCTATTTCTTAATCAAAAGCTTTGATGTTTGGTTGAGGATACCTGATTCATTCTCGGTTGCCGAAGCTTCATAGCGTAGGATTTTTTTGCAGAAGCTTGTTTCATGGTTTTTGCATGGAACTTGCATGCAAAATGGCTTTCAAGAGTTGCACTTTAACCCCTCAAGCCTCCTTAATGCTACTAGGACCCAATCAATTGAATAATTTCATCAATTTGGTTCTTGGCAGCTTTAATTTTTGCAACTTCATTGCTTGCTTGCTTCAATTAACCATCATGCTTCGTTTAATTTACACTAAATTTACGATTTTAAGGGTTTTATGACCAAGTGAGTTTGTGTTTGCATATTTTCTTTAATTTTCTCAGTTAAAATGATGTCTTGACATTTTTTGTTTTGGAGGGTAAATAGGTTAAATTCGTGTCATTAGGGCCACAACTCAAGGGAGGTACACTCTATCCTTTATTCTTATTTTACGTGCAACTATGTGACTTTACGTGCCCCTATGTGACTTTACGTGTTCGATTGCATGCTCTTTGAATGTTTTCATTTTTTTTTATTATTATTTATTTGCTTTATTTATTTAAGTTTTGAATATTTGTTTTAGTTCAATTTTGATCATTTGAAAGGTACTTGAATGCCAAATTTGTAATAGTTAGGTATTTGTTTTTATTATTTATTTTATTTCCCCTCTTAGATTGTAGTAGGTTTCCCCCGAATGTAATAGTTAGAGCTTTATTTGCTTTATTTACCTTATGTGTGTTTTGCATGCTTACGTGCTATGTGTTACCGCTTTCTTAGGGTCTGGCATCTAGATATGCATGCTTATGTGTTATGTGTTATGTGAATTACGTGCTCCCATGTCTACTTGCTTTAATTATGCCCATTACTTATATATGTGTATGATGGATGCCAATGCACATAACCGTGGCTAGTCCAATGCTAGTCATGGTTGTCCCCTCGAACTCTTACAAGTTCAATGCTTGTGAGAGAGCGTAGATGTGGGCTAGTCCAACGCTAGACCCTTAGGAGCCCTTCGCGCATTAGATCATGATTGTGTGACAAAAAACACTTCATCTCATGCATATCTTTACTTTCTAGGGCCTCTTTCACCATGTTGCATGACACTTTCCTTATATATGTATACCCCTTCTCCCATATTTTCCCTTATATGAATATTACTTGCCCCTTTTGTATGAAACATGACATTAGACTTGCATTTCATATAAGCATTAGAACTAGGTTAGTTCATTTGCATGATTAGATTAGGGAAATAACCCCTCGAATATGGGATATGGACGAGTTTGGCTTTTCTAGCCTTGGCACGCTCGTATTCCCTCTATTAAAGGGAAAATTGAGTCACGAACATTAGTCCCCCGTACCCGACATGATGCATTCCTTTAAGACATGTATATTTCTATAATTATTTTTTTATTTCTTTTCTTTGAGTCTCATATTTTTTGCATTATTCGTGACCTCTCCAAAGAGTCATTATTGGGCGTCACAATTAATGTGATTGGCACTATTCAAGCTTTGAAGAGAAATTTTGCCCCCCGATACCCCCATAGGTCTAGGTTTTGCATTCATATAGTACATCCAAATGTGATAAATTCTTTGGTTAAAACGAGAAAATCCTTGACTAAATCACGCGACTAGCCTTGGCTAGGTCGAAAGGGTGCCTCGGATTTTTATCCTTGCCTTCCCTTTCTTCAAATGTGACTCCCAAACCTTTTTCTTTGATTTACGTAGATTTGGAGTCATTTAAAAAGGGTTTTTCCATTTTTTCTTTAAAATTTCGTTTTAGGTGACTTGGTACACCTTAACTCTATACCAAGTGGTGACTCCATTCTTTCATTCAATAAACCCTTTTTAAACTATATTTTGGGTCAAATCGTCGCATTACAAACCCCATTTAGGCCCATTTTCTTTTAAATCAAAAATCCTTTTTCAAATCAAAAATCAAACCAAAATTCACTTTTTTAAACCATTTATTTTCTTATAAAAAATGGGGCGCGACAGAAGTAAAAGCTTAGTCTACCGCGGGACTAGTGTCGCGCCCCATTTTTTAATAATAAAAGTATAATAAGTGAGTGAGGTATGGTTTGAAAAATAGTGATGTGTGTGAAAATGAAAGGGAAAGGCCATGGGACTTTGAAATGCGACGTTTTGGCCAAAAATAGTAATCTAAAAAGGTTTTGGTAAAATGTAAGAGTCGCCACATGGTATTGAGTTAGGGTGATGAGAATATAAAGACCAAGGCCATTCAAGCACATGGGGAATTGGAAAATTCAAGTGAAGACCAGTTGATTGCACGAATACTTGAGTTTAGTAGGATTATTTGATTTTTCTCGTCGATTTTGGTTATTTCTCGCTTTAGAAAGTCTAGGTAATTAAGCTAGTTTAATTGCGGCCCATTTGTTAGTAAGTGAGGCCCAAAATCTTCCTTAAGTATGTAGGGTAGTTTGGTCAATTTTTGTATTAGGGTTAATACTTGTAAGGGCTATAAATAGCCCCACTTCCTCTTTGTTTTGGGATCAGTTTTTGGCTATTAAATACGATTAGTGAGTTTTCACTTTCTCTTTGGCAAGAGAGCTTCCTTTGAATACTTGAGAATCTTCTCAAGTTATTCACCCGAACTTATCAATCGAGTATCTCCTTGATTGTGGCGTTCTACTACCTCCAATTTGGTTCGTTAATTCGAGTAGTTACGGGTTGAGATAATATCAAAATTGTTCGTGACTTCTAGGGATTAGTTGGGTCAAATTTCCGCTGCCTAAGCCATGGTGTTTTGGTTGTCTAGATCGGGGTTTCACATCAGTTGGTACCAGAGCTAGTCGACAACCACCAGTTTATATCTTTTTTTTTCATTTATTTCGAGTCATATATGTTTAATCCCAATCTGTTCGTTTGTTTAGAACCAAAAAAAAAATTATTACTGTTCTTTGACTGTTCACCGACACTGTTCACCGATACTGTTCGCCGACACTGTTCATAGTTACTGTTCATCCGAATACAAATCTGTCCAGCCTTGTTGTTTGTGTTATCCAACTTGTTTACTTGGTTTTCAAATCTGAATTTTGGCAAAACTTGTTGGAATTTTGTGAATCTTGAAGAGAACTTACAATAATCTTGAGCTTCTTGAATTCTTGACCACAATCTTGAAATTTCTGAAGTTCCTGACAACTTCCTTGAAAGTTCTTGAAAGATCTTGGAGTTTTTGGTAGTTATTATTTGTGGACTTCCTTGTTTTGTGTCGTGGTTGATAGTTGTAGTCAAGAAAAAAAAAACAGAAAACAAAAACGAAAAGAAAAAGAAAGAAAAGAGGAATCGGTTGGCAAGAAAAAAAAAAGGAAAGGAAAGAAAGTGGCAATCGAATTGTTTTGAATAGGGAACCAAATCTGATTTGTGTAATCTTTCTTGGAGTAGAATTTGGAAGTTACCAAAAGTTGTTTCAAGAAGATTACCAAAGGTTGTTTCAAGAAGGTTACCAAAAGTTGTTTCAAGAAGATTACCAAAAGTTGTTTCAAGAAGGTTACCAAAAGTTGTTCAAGAGGAAAAGGATTTTCAAAGGGTTTCCAAAAACTAACTTGTTTCCAAAATCAATTAGGAAACTAAGTAAAGCACTTGGATAACTCTTTGTACTCACTTGGACACTCTCTCTCCTACCTTTTTAGGAAACTTTCCCAAACTCTCTCATCCATTTTTTTTGGAAACTTTCCTAAAGTCTCCCATCTATTTTTAGGAAACTTTCCTAAATTCTCTCATACATTTTTAGGACCTTTCCTATATTTTCTCATCCACTTTAGGAAACTCTCCTATATTCTCTCATCCACTTTAGGAAACTCTCCTATATTCTCTTCCTAGATTTTAGGAACACTCTCCTACACTTTCTCCTATATTTTATCCCAGCTTTTAGGAACACTTCCATACACTTTCTCCTACATCTCCGTGATTACTCTTGCGGAAGAAGTTGGTGACAATTATTTGGGCTTGAGCAGCATTTCTCAAACTACCTAACCCAACAGGTAAAGGTGTTTGGTAAGTCCATTGGAGCGCTTTGAGTGACATACACGAGGGTGAGTGATACACTAAGGGAGTGAGTGAGGCAGTTTCTACTAACTGTTTGTTGAGCCTTGCAGGTACTCTATAAACATGTCTCAAACTCATGCGACAAGTGACCCTTATGACATGAAACATGTTCTTGAAGCATTAACAGGCGCCATTGATCGCATGGCTCAGAGAATTGATACACTGGAGGATAAGGTGGAGCGATCAACCCTAGGCAAGAATGCCTCCAAGAGACAACCATACGTGGAGGAGTTAGGTGATTCGAACAATGAGGAGGACATGGCAGATGGAAACCGATTCCGGAATTATAAACGCATCCCTAATCAAGGGGATGATGAACTAAAGGGAATCAAGCTCAAAATTCCTACCTTCCCAGGCAAGTCAGACCCTGAAGCATATTTGGAATGGGAGAGGAAGATTGAGATGCTCTTTGACTGCAACCACTACTCAGAGTCCCAAAAAGTGAAGTTGGCAACCCTTGAGTTCGCTGAATACGCAGCCGTTTGGTGGGATCAGATTCGCACCAGACAAAGGAGACATGAAGAACCACTCATTCGCACTTGGGAAGAACTCAAAAGGATCATGAGGAAGCGCTTCATACCAGCGTATTACCACAGGGATTTGCACCATAAATTGCAAACTCTCGTCCAAGGTAGTATGACGGTTGAGGATTACTTCAAGGAGATGGAGATGGCCATGCTGCGGGCTGATGTTCGGGAGGATATAGAAGCAACCATGGCACGTTTCTTGAGAGGACTACACGCTGAAATTGCAGATGTTGTGGAGCTCCAACATTACCTTGACATGGATGAATTATTGGACAAAGCTATCAAGGTGGAAAGGAGGCTCAAGAGGAAGGGTATCCCCCACCAAAGCTCCAACGCCCAATCTGGAAATTGGAGAACTCCGCAGTATAATGGCGAGATTACCCACACGAGCGAGCAAAAGTCCGCTAAGGCAAGTGGGGTTTCGAATGGAGCATGGGTGCCTGGTTCGTCATCTTCAAAACCGACCCAAAGGGCCGAATTTAAGGCTGATTTAGGGGCATCTAAACCTAGAAATCGCGACACTAAGTGCTTTAAGTGTCAAGGTTTCGGTCACATCGCGTCCCAATGCCCAAATCGAAGGACCATGCTCATGCTTCCAAGTGGTGAAGTGCTAACGGATGAGGAGGATGAGTATGAAGGCATGCCACCATTGGTTGAGGAAGAAGAGATAATTGCCCCTGACCAACCAGTTGGACTAGGCCTTGTTACAAGGTTGGCATTGAGTGCTCAATGCACAAATGAAGAAGAGCAGCGTACCAACATCTTCTACACCCGATGTCTAGTTAACGGGAAAGTGTGTAGCTTCATTATCGACGGGGGAAGTTGTACCAATGTCGCCAGTGCCTTATTTGTCAAGAAGTTACACCTACCTGTCCAAGATCACCCTACACCATATAAGCTTCAATGGTTTAGTGATTGCGGCGAAGTGCGAGTGTCCAAGCAGGTTTCTGTGAAGTTTAACATTGGGAGATATGAGGATGAGTTGGTGTGTGACGTGGTTCCTATGCAAGCTGCCCATCTTATTCTTGGAAGACCTTGGCAATTTGATCGCGAGGTTACTTATGAAGGTCATTCCAACAAATACTCGTTCATGCATAAAGGGACAAGGATCATACTTGTTCCACTCTCACCTACACAAGTTCGAGAGGACCAAAATGTTTTACAGAGGGAATGGGAGTTGGATCGATTAGAAGGCAAGGAGAAGAAAGGGCGAACATTGATCTTGCTCGCTAAGGCTGAGGACAACATCGGGCACTGGGAGCTGAATCTTTCCACCTTGGTGGTGTTTAACGTGTTTTCATTTGTGCAGGTTGTTCGTGGTCAGATATCCTTCAGCTTGCAGTGTGCAATACCCGCAACCATAGAGATCTGCGAAGAGAGTGCTGGTCAAGTAATTCCAACCAACACTAGTCGAGTTACATTGGCCTTTGATGCAGTGTTTGCACGTCTTGATGCGTACAACTCGCAGTCCAACCAAACCTTGGTTCACCGGGCATCCGCTCACGATCCACCCATAGGGTTGAGACGTCGCTTGTGTGACCATTGTCATGGAAATCTTGCTGTCCGTAACATGTATCTACCACCACCACGAGTTGTCCTTGTTCCACACAAGGATGTTATGATCATTCTACGCTTAAGAAGGCAACATGCAGGCTGCTTGGTGACTATACACATGCTCTCATCACTTTTGTTTTGTAAGAGAGTCATGATTTGGGGACAAATCGCCTTTAAGAGGAGGGGAAATGATACCAACTGATGTGAAACCCTGATCTAGACAACCAAAACACCATGGCTTAGGCAGCGGAAATTTGACCCAACTAATCCCTAGAAGTCACGAACAATTTTGATATTATCTCAACCCGTAACTACTCGAATTAACGAACCAAATTGGAGGTAGTAGAACGCCACAATCAAGGAGATACTCGATTGATAAGTTCGGGTGAATAACTTGAGAAGATTCTCAAGTATTCAAAGGAAGCTCTCTTGCCAAAGAGAAAGTGAAAACTCACTAATCGTATTTAATAGCCAAAAACTGATCCCAAAACAAAGAGGAAGTGGGGCTATTTATAGCCCTTACAAGTATTAACCCTAATCCAAAAATTGACCAAACTACCCTACATACTTAAGGAAGATTTTGGGCCTCACTTACTAACAAATGGGCCGCAATTAAACTAGCTTAATTACCTAGACTTTCTAAAGCGAGAAATAACCAAAATCGACGAGAAAAATCAAATAATCCTACTAAACTCAAGTATTCGTGCAATCAACTGGTCTTCACTTGAATCTTCCAATTCCCCATGTGCTTGAATGGCCTTGGTCTTTATATTCTCATCATAGGGTGTACCAAGTCACCCAAAAAATGTGGATTTAAATGTAAAACCTTTTTAGATTGACTCCAAAATCTACAATAAATCAGAGAAAAATGGTTCGGGGGTCACAGTTGAAGAGAGGGAAGGCAAAGACAATGTCTAAGGCACCCTCTCAACCTAGCCTAAGCTAGTTGCATGATTTAGTCATGATTTTCCTAATTTCTAACCAAAAGATGTATCGCATTTGGATGTAACTAATATGAATGCAATCCTCAACCTAATGAGGAATCAAAAGGGACAAATATCTCTTAGAGGCTCGATCGGACTAAATCACATGAGTTGTGATAGCCAAGGATAAGCCCTCCAAGAGGTCACGAGTAATGCTAATGATGAAAAAATGAATGGAATGAATGTATGCAATGTGAAAACATGAGCTTGTGTGAAGTGAAAAAAGTAATAATAAAAATAATAGTGTGTAAGTGGGAGTGTGCAAATGGGGGTGCAAGGTGAGGTATGTAAAGTGATAGTGTGAAGTGCATGTGTGCTCAGTGGTAGTATGTAAAGTGCTAGTGGTAGAGTGAGAATGTGTAAGATAAGAGTTGTGTGAAGTGAAAATGTGGAAAAGGGGATAGAATATGAAGTGAGAGTGCAAAGTGATACTGGATAAATGAAATGCATGAACCCTAGAGGAATGCAAGCAAGATGGGTACGGGGAGACCCTAAATCATGACTTTTGATTTGCCTTTTGGTTAGAAAAAGAATGAGCGTGCTAAGGCTATATGTAGCCACACTCGTCCATTCCCCTTACCAGAAGGGTGACTCTCTTAACTAATCAGGCAAATGACACTAATAACTAGAATGAAATGCAAAAAATCCTAAAGATCATACTTAGAATGTGGGAAAAGGGGAAAGGATCATGCAAAAATGTAAAAATACTAACAAATGCATGAAAATGTAGTGAGGGCATGCGAGCATGTACTAGCGAGGGACGGCCCTATTGGGTCTAGCATTGGACTAGCCCTTTACTAACGCTCTCTCACAAGCATTGGACTTATGAGCGATCGGGAATAAATAGCCATGACTAGCATTGGACTAGCCACGATTATATCGTGCATTTGCATTCACCATATATACACAAGTAAATGAGCACAGTTAAAGCAAGTAGGCATGTGAGCACATAATTCACATAACACATAAACATGCATATCTAGATGCTAAATCCTAGGAAAGCGATAACACATAGCAAGTAAGCACAGGGCAAATCAAGCAAAGGAAGCCCTATCTATTACATTAGGGAGGCCCTACTACAATCTAAAAGGGGAAATAAAATAAATAATAAATACCTAACTATTACAAATTTGGCATTCAAGTGCCATTCAAATGATCAAAATTGAACTAAAATAAATATACAAAACTAAAGCCAATAAAGCAAATAAATAAACAAATGAAATAAATAAATAAACATTCAAGAGGCATGCAATTAAACACGTAAAGTCACATAGGGCATGTAGGGTCAAATAACGTAAGAAATAAGGGATAGGGTGTACCTCCCTTGAGTTGGGGGCCCTAATGAAATGAACTTACTTATTTACCCTCCAAAAAACAAAGAAAGGATCAAGCCATCACTTTAGTTAACAAATAATAACAAAAGATAAAAATAAACATGAAATTGAATCAATTAAATCATGTAAACAACCCACATTTAAAGAAGTTAAAAGAAGAAGGGACTTAATTGCAAACATTAACAAAGTTTTGGGGCCAAAATTAACGAAAAATAAAGTTTAAGGGCCTATTTACAATTAAATTAGGGACCCGATTGAAAGAGGACAAAAGTTTTTAGGGCATGGCATAATTATTTAGAAGTCCGAGGACTGATTTGCAAATTTGGTTTCCAGATTCTTGGCAAGACAGGCCTTTGGGTCATTTTATTCATTTCTTGGGCCACAACCCTCTTAGCCCAAACTAAGACCCAACCAAAACAGACGGGCTAGCCTACACTTTCCAACAAAACAAACCCAACCAAAAGAGTGGGCTTTTACCTCCTAAGCCCAAACCAGAATCCAAACAAAATAAATTTAAACCCACTTTTACAAATCCAAACAAATTATTATTACCCACGACCCAAACCATAATACCAAACCTAACAAGATTAGCAAATCAACTAAAATTATTAAGCCACAATTATGATCTAAATCCCAAAATTAATCTATCCAACAAGTCACATAAAATATGCAAACTGAGGAATAAGTTTAAAAGGGCAAAATTAGGTCGATTTTTCCAGATTTTGGGCCACAGTGAATTTGGGCAAAAATTAAGGGGTTAAATTGTAATTTTCAGCAATTCATTCATTCATGAATCGCAGAAGCTTTCTTCTTCGATGCAAATGAGAGGGAAAGGTTTCTGCAACTTCTGATGCTTCAAAAATCCAGCAAATTTACACGGCAAAAATCACACCACCATCATCCAACACAAAAGACAACCAAGACTTATTCTTTTTGGTTCAAACTCCTCGTTCGGACATTTTATCGAACAGGTGAGACGCATTGAAATTTCACCAGATTTTTGCTCAATTTGATGTAAATCAGCACCCAAAATTATCAGAAATACCAAGTAATTCAACCCAATCAACACACAAAGCATGTATGTTCTGAAATTCATGAACAATCAACAAGAAAATAGCACTGAACAAAGGCACGGCAGACATGGTCTGAAAATTTCCAAAGCCTGTGCTTGAGGGAAAACTGAAATGCAAATAAAAGGGATGACTTACGGCGATCTGCAAGCGGCAGTGCTGGATTCAGACGAGGTAGTGGTGGTGGCTTCCAGTGGTAGCAGTGGCAACAGCAAACGCTTGTTGATTCCTCTGTTTCCGTCTACTCTCTGGCTCTCTCTCTCTCTCTCGTTTTTGGCCTCACCCGAAAACTTCCCCTCAATATTCCCAAACCTTCCCCCTTTTTTGGCTCTGTGTTTTCTTCAGCCGCCTGAAGCCTTCTATCTCTTGGCTTTCTTTCTTTTTTTTTTCCTTTTCTTCCAAAGTCCCTCTTTTTCTTAGCTTCTCATAGCTTTCTTCGTAGCCTCCACCTGAAGCTCTCTTTTTCTTGTAGCTCTCAAAGCCTCTCTCACTCTCGGCTTCTTCATCCAGCCGCCACCCCCTTTTTAGTTTCCGTCGTTTTTTCCTTTTGCTCTGTTCTTTTCTTTCTTACTTGGCCGATAGCTTCCCCCTTGCTAATCTTTGTCCACCACCACTTTCCTTCTGTTTTTTCTCTCCGCCGTCTCTTTTTTGGCGGCATTGTTCTTTTTCTTTTTGTTTCTTTCCTTTGCTCATCCCCATCCGCCGCCCTCTTTTTTCTTCCTCTCTCCGCCGCCAACTTCCTTCCTTTTCCTTTCGTTCAGTTTTTGCCCTGCGTTGCTCTCATCTATTTCTTACCCTTAGCCTCTCTCCCAATTTCCCCGTTTTTCTCATCCGCCCCCATTCTCTATTCCATTTTTCTTTTTGTTCTTCCCCTTCTTAGTCGAGGTCCCCTCTGTTTTTTTTTTTCACAGCCCTCCCGTTTCTTACCGTTAGCTCTTCATTTTTGCTTCGCTCCCCTTTTCTTCCGTAGCTGCACCCTCAAAACCCCTAGCCTTCCCTTCCTTTTTTATTCTCCAATTGATCCTAACACTACAAGTGTCTAGACACCTTACCATCTAGGTGATGTGTTGTCCAAGACAAAAAGGGACATTTGTCCCCAATCACATACACTCCACTTGTCTCACATGCAAACTTCCACCAATTTTTGTCATTGTCATTTTTCAAAAATCACTTTAAATAAATAAATAATATAAACAAATTTAAAAAACAAATTAAACTTTCAAAAATGGCCATTATTTTCCAAATTGAATTTAAAAGAATTGAAACAAATTTTTCTGAAGATTTTCACACTTTTTTCTTAATGCAAAAGATACCTTAAAAAATCAAATAAAAAAAATAAATACAAATATTGAATCTTAAAAAAAATAAAAATTTGGTGTCTACAGTTTGCCCCTCTTTGTCTGAGTTTCGAAGAAACTCGAGACAAAGACGTAGACACAAAATACTCACATGTGATTATTGACTGACGTTTTTTGACATGAGGACTGACCCCTTTGAACAAAACAGAATTTGAAAGGGAGTGACCCATACGACAAATTTAAAATGGGACTGACCGGAACAGGAATTTAAAACGGGACTGACCCGAACAAGAAATTTAAAACGGGACTGACTCGAACAAAGAATTTAAAGCGGGACTGACCCGAACAGAAAATTTAAACGGGACTGACCCGAATAAGGAATTTAAAACGGGACTGATCCGAACAGAAAATTTAAAACGGGACTGACCCGAACAGGGAATTTAAAACATGGGACTGACCCGAACGAGAAATTTAAACATGGGACTGATCCGAACGAGAAATTTAAACATGGGACTGACCCGAACGAGAATTTAATCATGGGACTGACCCGAACAAGGAATTTAAACCATGACGAAGTGAAGTGAAATGAAGTGTTAGTGGGACTGACCCATGTCTAACGACAATGTAAATAAAGTGTTCACTAGTAGGACTGACCCACGTCTAGTGGCAGTGTAAATGAAATGCTCATTAGTGGGACCGACCCACGACTAGTGGCAGTGAAAATGAAAATGCTGGTATGTTTGAAGAAACTATATAAGACTTGCTTGGAAAATTATCCAAAAATTTGCCCCAGTGTGATGAATTGGTCAGTGGGATTAAACCCGAGTCTACCATAATAATCTTTCAATGGGATTGAACCCATGGCTGCCTTGATGATCGGTCAGTGGGATTGAACCCGAGCCTGCCGTGAGAATTGGTCAGTGGGATTAAACCCGAGCCTGCCATGATGATCGGTCAGTGGGATTAAACCCGAGCTTGTCATAATAACGGGTCAGTGGGATTAAACCCGAGCCTGCCTTGATGATCGGTCAGTGGGATCAACACCCGAACCTGCCATTCACTTGATTATTCACTTGGTCAATGGGACCAACACCCGAGCCTGCCTTCAATTGGTCATTCACTCGGTCAGTGGGATAGCACTCGAGCCTGCCTTGATAATCGGTCAGTGGGATAACACCCGAGCCTGCCTGGATTTGGTCGGTCAGTGGGATAGCACCCGAGGCAGCCTTGATAATCGGTCAGTGGGATAGCACCCGAGCCTGCCTTGATAATCTTTCAAAAAGAAATCAAATTTGATTTATCAATAAACAAGAAATTAAATTTGATATTCCAAGAAACAAGAATTTGAACTTGATTTTTGATTTTTGACTTTTTGAATTTTTTTTGAATTTTTTTTTTATTTTTGGTTTTTTTGGGATTTTTATTGAGAGAATATTTTCAAAAATAATTTGCCCCAGTGTCGGCCTTTTCTTTCTTCTTTCTTCTTTCTTCTCTTTTCCAGTATCGGTCTTCCACATCGCTTGATGCTTCTTCATTGATTTCAGCCATGAATACCTGCACAGGGGGCTTACCAAAAATACAACATGCACTTAACTTCCTTATCTTATTTTTTAAAATTGATGCACCTACTACTTATGTAAAGAGCAGCATGATTGATTCCAAAAATATCTCACTTGACTCTTTGACAAAAATCTTCAAATGTACTACAAAAATTTGCCCCAGTGGGGGCTTATTTTGCGAGATCTCACAAATAAAATTTTGCCCCAGTGTGTGCTTATTTTGCAAAATTTCACAAATAAAAATTTGCCCCAGTGTGGGCCCATTCGATTGCAAAAATTTTGTTCAGATGACTCTCCATTTATTTGAACAAAGTAAGATACTATGTTTCCTAAAATCTAAGAAATAATCACATGCCAACATATAATGTGAAGAAAATTAAAAGTCTTGTTTAAACTCATACAGAAAATTTCATAATGAATTTCTCAAAATAATACCAAATTACAGAATATTTCTTCCTTACTTTAGCATCGATGCTCAGGGTAATGGGTCACCACTTCTTATTAGCTCGTCTTTCAGGACCAACCAAGTGATCTTATTTCTGATTTTGAGGGGGTTAAGGGAAATGAGAGGTCAGGATTTGTCTTATTCTTGTGCCCAAATTGTATGTAATCCCTTCAATATCACATCTTAGTGAAAGCAAATAGCTTGTCACCCTTATTTCTTAAGAAAATTTGATCAACATATAAGCTTTATAAGCTTGTAACATATGGGTAGAAACGATAGCTAAACATGTGGAAACAGGTTATGGCTTTATGATCCCGAATGACTGATGGATCCCTTAGAAGCATAATCCTCACTTCGAGTCATCATGAAGGATAAGTTAGCGATGGACTTTATGAGCTTGTAATGTGGCTTGAAAATGACAGTTAAATAAATAAGATTTTTAAGGACATTGCACTGAAGATCGCATTTCCTCCCAAAAATTGCCCCAATTTTGGACTCAAAGATCTCGACCTTTGTTTGACTTTTATAATCACTCAACAGGGACTTTCAGCATCGAATCTTTTTGCATTCTTCTTTTGCATTTATTTCGCTCGCTTTTTCCTTTTTCTTTTCTTCTTTTTTTCAAAAGTGACCTTGCGGGTTTTCACATGAAGAGCAGTGTCAACCTCACACCTAATCAATTCAGAAATACATCTAAAAATTTCCAGGCATCAGTATATGAACATCACTTGCCAATTAAAAAATTTCTTGACAGCGATATTTGCAAAGAACAGAAGTCAGGACTTTCGGCTTTTGTAATGGGGTCTGGTGGGGTGTTTAGAAAAGTTAAGGTTTGAAGGCAGATTTCAAAAGTGGTTTAAGTAATCTGAGATCGCATTGTTGCGCCAACCCTATTTTTAGGGTTAAATCAAAACCTGCCCCAATTTATTCTCAACTGAGACTCTTTTCTCTTTCATTTTCTTCTCTCTCTTTTCTTTTTGGCCTTCTGCCATTCTTTTGACCTTTTCAAAATCTGCCCCAGTTTATGGTTAATCGAGGTTCTCTTTTCTTTCATTTTCTTTCTTTTGCTTTTGTTGCTTTATCACTTTTCATCTCTTGAAACCTTTCTTTCCTTTGCAACTCAAACTTGCCCCAGTGTGGGGTTTGCGATTCTCAAGGGTTGCCAAACGAAATAATTTATTCTGAAGGCTCGAAAGGGATAACTAGGGATCAAATATTTGATTGGAAAAGAAGAGGGCCTGACTTTTTATTCCGTTCCTTACAATAACTCTAAAAGGAAACTTTCATTAATGCGAAATTTCTTGCATGTATCTGAATTAATTGATTGAGGAAGACTCCTGTTCATTCATATCTGTGAAACATAAGTGATCCGCCGGACAATACTCTTCCTTTTCTTTTCTCTTTCTCCCTTTTTTTTCTTTTTCAAAATTGAAGCCCAGATAGAATCAAATTTCCCCAATTTGTAATTCCCTCTCTTCTTCTTGAATTTTAGCATTTTTGCCCCTTTTTCTTCTTTTGAAAATCCTCCAGTCTCCTTCCCCGGTGTGGGGTGCGATCATAGGTGCTTTTGAAAAGAACCACCCATTTTAGTTCAAATGAGGATGCAAGGGGTAAACAGTATTTAGGTTGTAGAAATGATGGCCAAAGCATCATTCTTACGCTTCATGACAACCAAAGTAACGAAATGCTCATTGAGAATCCACTTCCCTTTGATATTTGAAAATCTTCCAATGTAGGGTAGTGATCATTAAGGCTCTTATTTGAATCGAAATTATTCTTTTAAAGGATCAAATGGGGGAGCAAATGATAAAATATGTATAGATAGAGAAACGAACGCTTGAAGTATCATTCCAAATTTTCAAAACAAACAAGGATAATGTACATTTTTGCTTTCACTTAGATGTGGATTGAATTTGATTAGACACAATGAACATTTTTCAATGAAAGATTGCCCCAATTTATAATGTATCAATCAATGTGACTGATTTTATTTTGAAGTGGGCAAAAATATGAATTGTACAGTGAAGGAGAAAAAGGTATCGCATTGGGTCTTTTGAGTGACCTCTTTTAATTCTGAGCACTCTTATTATATAACTCGGATCACCAATCTAGTGTACGTAAGGATTTTAGAAAGCATACACTTGTGAATTGTCAGGCTAGAGGTTGAAAAAATCTCAATTTAGTCTTATTTTTTAAAATTCACCATGAAATCTCCAATGAGCAAAATAAAGAATGAAATGTACATGAATATATACAAGACAATAATTATCTAAATAAAAACTTTATTACTGGAAAAGTTTGAAACAAAATTTCTTGTTCAATCATAATGCAAATGAGAAGAGAAAAACTTCTAAAGAGCTCCACATATACACACTTTTGTCTCCTTTTCTTTTGGAACAAAATGTATTAACAAATCAAATAAACAAAAATTTTCTCTTTCACAAACAATTATGAAGTCCCTTAGGTGCTTTAGCCTAGCGCCTCCAGATAGATTATTCAAATTGTTGGGTCTGCCCAAGAATCAAGTGATAATTGTAATTTTCAAGATTTATTCAATAAAATCGTTATCAGATATAGAAAAATATTTTCACCTTCTTGAAACATCTTTTATAAATGCAGGGGAAGGGGAAAAATAAAAAGAAAAAAAAAATCCAGAGTTAGTAAGCAAAATTGTAATATCGGTATGCATGTCCTATGGGGGAGCCTTTTTCTGCCAAGGGTAGGCCTAGCATGAAAATGCAATCCTCTGGAGTAGGCACTATACAATACCTGATGAATCCGATCCAATGATTTAAAATTTGACCAATTGGAGTGAGAAGAGACATTTGTCCTAAAAATGAGGACAAAGTCCGAATGGATTGCTTGCTTTGATCAACACATAATATGATGTGTAAAAGAACCTACTCTTGTAAGGATTGCAATGTCTCGACTAATTTATTCAGTGAACCTTAGACTTAAAAGGGAATAAGTGGGTCAAATGAATAGGATGAAATTGATAATTTATTCAAAATTGACTAGATCACCCTAAAAATAGATAAACTGGTCCAATGAATTGAATGAAATTGATGATTTATTCAAAATTGATCAGATCACCCTAAAAAGGGTAAATTGGCCGAATGAAATTGATGATTTATTCAAAATTGGCTGGACCACCCTAAAAAGGGGTAAATTGGTCAAATGAATTGAATAAAATTGATGATTTATTTTGAAATTAACTAGATTGTCCTAAAGATGAATGAATGGATTGACAAAAAGAATTGGATGAAAATGAATAAATTGGTCAAATGGTTTGAATGGAATTCAAAATCGATTGAATTATCTACCCATTGGTAGTTTCAAAAAATTCATTGCGATACATTAGTCTATGAGCCTTCTAAAATCAAGATTTGGCCTCAGTTATGTTTATCGTCTCAACAAAGTGGAATTGTTTGTAGATTTCTTCAAATTAATGTCCATTACGCAAGGGATTTTTACCAGTTTTTGATAAATGGCCAAAAAGTGATTATTAGATGTTCATATTCTAACATGCAAAAATTGCTCTATTATCTTCAAAAAGATCGGATCCTTACCTTACCTCGTGCACTACCCCTTCGGACAGTACAAGAAATATAAACGTGCAAGTCTCCTTGGATTAAGTATCCGAGACACGAGGTGGCTTTATTCCTAAAACGGGATTCCCTACGGGGCATTCCCTCTCTAGGGTTTATGCATGATGCCAATTTATCAAAACAATTTAAATATGCAAAATATGACCTAAGGAACCCTTTGTATGCCAGGGTGGGCCTAGAATGATGTTCAATTTTCAATCTATAAATGCAATTCATTGGAATCTTAAACATGCAATAACCTATCTAAGAGGGTAAGTTCTAAAAGTGGATCATGCCAGATCTCTTATTTCCTAGCGTTTGTGAATGCAAAAGACAAGAAAACAAGGAAATGTTAGTTCAACAAATAATCACATAACACGTTGAGGCAATTAATTGATATAAAAGGCAATAAAGAAAACTAAGGAAAGAAGGGTGGAATCCCTCCCGTCGTACCTAGTGTTCCTAATTCAGGATAAGGTCAACTCTACCCTAGGTAATTCTAATATGGATGCATGAGGTTTGGCTCACTAATGCATCTAAACTCGATAAGGTTTCGGCTCCCAAGCCTTCAGACCTAAAGGCGAAGGGTCATCACTCCCAGGGCCTTCGGTCGGTGGCTCGAGTGATCCCTTAGGCATCTTTATGGGCGCAGTGCACACCATCCGCCTACCTAAGGAAATCGATCTTAATCCTACAAGGAGATGTGGGATAGCGCCCACAATAAAGAAAAAATAGGATAAATAAAACTATGCATGCACGTATGAAGTGCTCTTCTTTTGAGGGGAGGGATTATACCATCAAAATGCGGACGAAGGTTCTAGGGTAATATCCCTCCACCCAAATGCAATGCAAAGCGCGGGATAACATAAATAAACCATCCATCCATCAAATCAAACATACGCAAATGGGTGAGGGAGTGAGTTGATACACGCGAAATGCAAAATCCTAAAAAAAGGAAAAATGCAACCCTAAACATCCAAATGCGATACATGAAAAGGGTAGAAGAGAAAAATAATAACTAAATCAAGTGCTCGGACCCACTTAGGAAGTCCCCAGTGGAGTCGCCAAGCTGTCGCGCCCCATTTTTTAATAATAAAAATATAATAAGTGAGTGAGGTATGGTTTGAAAAATGGTGATGTGTGTGAAAATGAAAGGGAAAGGCCATGGGACTTTGAAATACGACGTTTTGGCCAAAAATAGTAATCTAAAAAGGTTTTGGTAAAATGTAGGAGTCGCCACTTAGTATTGAGTTAGGGTGTACCAAGTCACCCAAAAAATGTGGATTTAAATGTAAAACCTTTTTAGATTGACTCCAAAATCTACGATAAATCAGAGAAAAATGGTTCGGGGGTCACAGTTGAAGAGAGGGAAGGCAAAGACAATGTCTAAGGCACTCTCTCAACCTAGCCTAAGCTAGTTGCATGATTTAGTCATGATTTTCCTAATTTCTAACCAAAAGATGTATCGCATTTGGATGTAACTAATATGAATGCAATCCTAAACCTAATGAGGAATCAAAAGGGACAAATATCTCTTAGAGGCTCGATCGGACTAAATCACATGAGTTGTGATAGCCAAGGATAAGCCCTCCAAGAGGTCACGAGTAATGCTAATGATGAAAAAATGAAGGGAATGAATGTATGCAATGTGAAAACATGAGCTTGTGTGAAGTGAAAAAAGTAATAATAAAAATAATAGTGTGTAAGTGGGAGTGTGCAAATGGGGGTGCAAGGTGAGGTATGTAAAGTGATTGTGTGAAGTGCATGTGTGCTCAGTGATAGTATGTAAAGTGCTACTGGTAGAGTGAGAATGTGTAAGATAAGAGTTGTGTGAAGTGAAAATGTGGCAAAAGGGATAGAATATGAAGTGAGAGTGCAAAGTGATACTGGATAAATGAAATGCATGAACCCTAGAGGAATGCAAGCAAGATGGGTACGGAGAGACCCTATATCGTGACTTTTGATTTGCCTTTTGGTTAGTAAAAGAATGAGCGTGCTAAGGCTATATGTAGCCACACTCGTCCATTCCCCTTACCAGAAGGGTGACTCTCTTAACTAATCAGGCAAATGACCCTAATAACTAGAATGAAATGCAAAAAATCCTAAAGATCATACTTAGAATGTGGGAAAAGGGGAAAGGATCATGCAAAAATGTAAAAATACTAACAAATGCATGAAAATGTAGTGAGGGCATGCGAGCATGTACTAGCGAGGGACGGCCCTATTGGGTCTAGCATTGGACTAGCCCTTTACTAACGCTCTCTCACAAGCATTGGACTTATGAGCGATCGGGAATAAATAGCCATGACTAGCATTGGACTAGCCACGATTATATCGTGCATTTGCATTCACCATATATACACAAGTAAATGGGTATAGTTAAAGCAAGTAGGCATGTGAGCACATAATTCACATAACACATAAACATGCATATCTAGATGCTAAATCCTAGGAAAGCGATAACACATAGCAAGTAAGCACAGGGTAAATCAAGCAAAGGAAGCCCTATCTATTACATTAGGGAGGCCCTACTACAATCTAAAAGGGGAAATAAAATAAATAATAAATACCTAACTATTACAAATTTGGCATTCAAGTGCCATTCAAATGATCAAAATTGAACTAAAATAAATATACAAAACTAAAGCCAATAAAGCAAATAAATAAACAAATGAAATAAATAAATAAACATTCAAGAGGCATGCAATTAAATACGTAAAGTCACATAGGGCATGTAGGGTCAAATAACGTAAGAAATAAGGGATAGGGTGTACCTCCCTTGAGTTGGGGGCCCTAATGAAATGAACTTACTTATTTACCCTCCAAAAAACAAAGAAAGGGTCAAGCCATCACTTTAGTTAACAAATAATAACAAAAGATAAAAATAAACATGAAATTGAATCAATTAAATCATGTAAACAACCCACATTTAAAGAAGTTAAAAGAAGAAGGGACTTAATTGCAAACATTAACAAAGTTTTGGGGCCAAAATTAACGAAAAATAAAGTTTAAGGGCCTATTTACAATTAAATTAGGGACCCGATTGAAAGAGGACAAAAGTTTTTAGGGCATGGCATAATTATTTAGAAGTCCGAGGACTGATTTGCAAATTTGGTTTCCAGATTCTTGGCAAGACAGGCCTTTGGGTCATTTTATTCATTTCTTGGGCCACAACCCTCTTAGCCCAAACTAAGACCCAACCAAAACAGACGGGCTAGCCTACACTTTCCAACAAAACAAACCCAACCAAAAGAGTGGGCTTTTACCTCCTAAGCCCAAACCAGAATCCAAACAAAATAAATTTAAACCCACTTTTACAAATCCAAACAAATTATTATTACCCATGACCTAAACCATAATACCAAACCTAACAAGATTAGCAAATCAACTAAAATTATTAAGCCACAATTATGATCTAAATCCCAGAATTAATCTATCCAACAAGTCACATAAAATATGCAAACAGAGGAATAAGCTTAAAAGGGCAAAAGTAGGTCGATTTTTCCAGATTTTGGGCCACAGTGAATTTGGGCAAAAATTAAGGGGTTAAATTGCAATTTTCAGCAATTCTTTCATTCATGAATCGCAGAAGCTTTCTTCTTCGATGCAAATGAGAGGGAAAGGTTTTGCAACTTCTGATGCTTCAAAAATCCAGCAAATTTACACGGCAAAAATCACACCACCATCATCCAACACAAAAGACAACCAAGACTTATTCTTTTTGGTTCAAACTTCTCGTTCGGACATTTTATTGAACAGGTGAGATGCATTGAAATTTCACCAGATTTTTGCTCAATTTGACATAAATCAGCACCCAAAATTATCAGAAATACCAAGTAATTCAACCCAATCAACACATAAAGCATGTATGTTCTGAAATTCATGAACAATCAACAAGAAAATAGCACTGAACAAAGGCACGGCAGACATGTTCTGAAAATTTCCAAAGCCTGTGCTTGAGGGAAAACTGAAATGCAAATAAAAGGGATGACTTACGGCGATCTGCAAGCGGCAGTGCTGGATTCGGACGAGGTGGTGGTGGTGGCTTCCGGTGGTGGCAGTGGCAACAGCAACCGCTTGTTGATTCCTCTGTTTCCGTCTACTCTCTGGCTCTCTCTCTCTCTCGTTTTTGGCCTTACCCGAAAACTTCCCCTCAATGTTCCCAAACCTTCCCCCTTTTCTGGCTCTGTGTTTTCTTCAGCCGCCCGAAGCCTTCTATCTCTCGGCTTTCTTTCTTTTTTTTTTTCCTTTTCTTCCAAAGTCCCTCTTATTCTTAGCTTCTCATAGCTTTTTTCGTAGCTTGCACCTGAAGCTCTCTTTTTCTTGTAGCTCTCAAAGCCTCTCTCTGTAACGCCCCGAGGCAGAAGAAAAGGAAAAAATTTCTGGTGAATTGTGTTTTGTGGGGAATCCGGCCAGAAGCCGTGCAAATTCCTTATATTTTTCTTAAAATTCCCTTTTCTCTGACAAATACTACTTTATAATGGCCCTACTACTCAATCACCCCACAATAAGTGCCAATGAACCTAGAAAGTAGGGTTTCACGCTTCGGTTTCAAGTTTAGAGCAAAATTAGGGTTTTCGCGATTTTTCGCCGGATGAATTTTCGGTACAGAGTAAGGATTAAATTTGGAGAGTAAAAGTGACTTTTAAGTGAGAAATAATATGTGATTAGTTGCAATGATATAAGGTTAGTGAATGGGAAGTAAAAACCCTAGTACGTGAGTTTTTAAGAAAAACGGCGCGAACCGGCGGGTCCCGCACACTACCGATTGAACGCACCACTTGACCACCATTTTTCTTACCAAACAAGCTTATTGTCTTTGAGCAAAATATCTTCTTAAATTACAGCTAAGGCTGACCGAAATTGGTGGCTAAAATGACAAGGAAAAGAAAAAAAAAATGAAAGGTGGTGGCGACAAGTTTCTTGGCCAAGTGATCAACTAGCCTTCTTAAACCAATTTTCTGCACTTTCCTCTTCATTTTTCCAGCAGCTGGTCGACCAAGAGAGAGAGAGAAAGTGAGAGCAAGAAAACAATTCCATCTTCTTGATTTGCTTCAACTAAGTGAGGAATTCCAATTCCAAACCGATTAAAGGGTAGGTTGTGAGTTGGGAAGCTTGAGGAACCAAGAAATTTCAAAAGGAGTGAACTATCACTCATCCAAGCTTTGCTTTTGAGGTATAAACATCTGATCATGATCCTTGTTGCTTTAAATCTTGCTTTAAGATGTTTTTTTAGCTTAAGTTTTGGCTTGATTTCATGATTATGCAAGTGGGTGTGATGAATATGGGATGAATAAGCAAGTTAGGGTTTCATAGTTTTCTGCCTAAACTTGCTGTATGATTGCACATGTTGTAAATAAGGTTATAAAAGGGGCTTTGGTAGTGATTAGAACAAGAAAATTGAGAAAGTTCCATTAAATACCAAAAATTCCAGAATCTGGAAAATTTGCCCCATCATTCTGTCCGGTTTTGTAGCCCTATTTTAGAGGCCGAATTGGCCTTAGGTAAAAGAATTAAAGTTGTAGATAATGGTATTTTATAGGCGCCTACAAAATTTCAGCTCAATCGGAGCAACGTAGGTCATGAAAAGTCCAAAATACCCTTACTGTTTTAAGTTTTTCCCCAGCAGTCCGTTTCGTCAGTTTGTCCAGTTTATCACGTTTTTTCACTAGGATCCGTACTGATTTAGCTTTTTTCCAAAACATGAAAGTTGTAGTATTCTGACTTAGCTTTTAAATGCCTCTAAGAACACCTGAATCAGACTTTTATAACCTGAGATATGACCATTACAGTGCAATGTGGTTAAATAGCCGACGAGTTAGATTTTGGTTCTGTAATTTAAGGATTTGACTAATTTGCATTAGAAACTGGACTAGGTGACCTTCATGAACATTGTAGCCCTGTGTCTTAGCTTCGAAACGGCATAGGTTTCGCCTTAATCCGATAAGCGTAGCCTCGGATATGTTATTTCCGCATTCACACGTCAAATCTGTCTTTTGCTAGATTGAATTTCTGCACTTGTTATTATTGTGATTCTTATTCTTATGATATTATGAGCCTATGGAACGGCTTTTGACCTGAATTATGATATGCGTGACTTTGGGTTGTGGCTGAGGAAAAATAATGAAGCCTAAATGGCTGGAAAATTAGGTAAACACAAAGGGCATGCTGCCCGAATTTACGTTCGAGGACTAGAAAACTATACTTGTAACTTGTGTAAAGGTTAAGTGATTATCACTTAAACTAGCGAGCACCTTTACTACTTTGTTATCGAGGGTTATACGTTAAAAACCTAAACGAACTTGTACCTTTGAGGAAAAGATATAATGGCCAATGTAAACTTGTATTTCTTTGTACTTTCAACTCAAGTGTTGTTTTCCAAGTATATATACTACAAAAACCTTACGATTTGAAAAGCGAGCAAGTGTTTCACGAATGTCTTTCAAATGAATTTCAATTGGTTGATTCTTAATGAACGGAACGTTTAAGTTTCAAATCTTACTCGTGTTTCAAAGTTCTCAAATTGGATTTCTATCGCAGATCTGGACTTCAAACCTGGAGTATAGTTGAACGTGAATACTTGAAGCACTATAATTGGAGTGAGTGATCCCTCGACTGTTCCCAAAGTTACTTTTGAACTAATTCTTGCATTTATTACTCCATTGCATATCATTTGGGTTCGGGTGTGTGCCATGACATAATTTGGCTCCAATGAGTTCCTGGAAAGTCTTGTGCTTAGAACCAATGTCTCCACTATTGTTTACATATTCTTTGGAGCCCGATGGCTCCTTACTTCTGTTTCACGGTTACCTGATCTAAACGAGCATTGGATATTTAAGTACAAGAACTTCACTGGCTCACATGAGCAATAAATGAACATTTGATTACTGCATCATGACATCATATCAATGCTTTATTGTGAAATATACTTGGCTGTTGATTTTACTGGTCACTCGCTGAGCTTCTAGCTCACCCCCTACTATCTTCTTCTCCCCACAGGGATCGAAGTAAAGAAAGAACTTGTTTTTGGATCTTTGTGTGGCTGGATGGCGTACATCTTGTATAGTTTAGTTTTGGTTTTGGTTTATGTACTTTTGGGCTTGTATAAATATTTGGAATTGAATCGGATGTAAATCTACATTTTACGCTTAGAACTAGTTTCCGCTTCGCTTATGATATGTAATTTTGGAGAATTGGATGTATTATTTGAGTTGTACCTTGTAATTTACTTGAGGAATGTAGTAAGTGAATGAGTCCCGGCGAGAGCTGGGCAGGCGGTCCGCTAAACCCTTTGGTTCGCCTTAGGGGGAGGTGGGGTCGTTACAAATGGTATCAGAGCTTAGGCTTCAGATCTTTGTAGTGTATCCTAGGCTTAAAGTTTAGGATGCCGGACTGTGGGATTGGTTTGTACGTTCAGTGCTCTTTTGGAGCGTCAGTTGTGAATCTTGAAAATGGTATGCGTAAGATATGATTTGGTTGAATTACGCTTGAGAGCGTACGGCCTGAGCTATACAGTTTCTTAGTTTTGGATTCTTGGCTAGGGTTTTGATAGATTCTGGTGGCCGGAATTGTTGAGAAAAGTTTTGGTTTGCATTTTTCTTCTAAATTTCCTGTTTGATTAAGGTTATACCACCCGAGTGGTAAATGTTAAGATTTGAGATATTTGAACTGTCTAAGACCGACTGGACTGAGCTCATTTGAGACTTGAATTTGTATCGGCTAGTGTACCCTTACGTACACTTGATAGACCTGACCTGACTGAAAATAGGGTATCTCTTTTACTCTTGAGCAAGTATCTTGATTCATATATGATCTGTATGTGCATTTGAGTTTGATGACTGCTTGAGAGTGTGAATTACTGGGCATAAGCTAGGCGAGTGAGTTTCTCCTCGTACCCGTGTCCCTTGAACCTGAAATAATTGACCCTGCTTTTGAACCGATATACTTGAACCCTGCTTTTGACTCTGTTTCTGAACATTTTCGTACTTGTTTGGTTATAGACCGGCTACTACTCTTCTGTAGCGGTTGAACAGAACCTCTCTGGTGAGGCATTGCCTGTTGTGTTTTCAAGCACCGTCATTCTTCTGGCGAGGCATGCCTGCTGTGTTTCAAAGCACCATCAGGGATTGAAATTCTTGAACAGAACCTCTCTGATGAGGTATGGCTTGTTGTGTTTTCAAGCACCGTCATTCTTCTGGCGAGGCATGCCTGTTGTGTTTCCAAGCACCATCAGGGATGAAACTTTGACTTGAGGCTCTCTGGTGAAGCTTAGCCGTAGTGCTAGCTTGTTGTGTTTCCAAGCACCATCAGGGCCAATTTCTTGAGCTAAGATCCTCTGGTGAAGTTTAGCCGTTGTGCTAGCTTGTTGTGTTATAAAGCACCACCAAGGATGAAATTTTGAACTGAGGTTCTTTGGCGAGGTATAGCCGTTGTGCTAACCTGTTGTGTTGTCCAGCACCGCCATGGACAAAATCTTGCATCTGAGGCTCTGGTGAAGTATAGCTGAGTGCTAGCTTGTTGTGTTTTCAAGCACCACCGGGGACAAATTCCTGAGACTTTCTGGTGAAGTATAGCTGAGTGCTAGCTTGTTGTGTTTTCAAGCACCACCAGGGGTATTTTCTGACCTGAGACACCGTTATGTCCTGGATTGTTTTTCCAAATATCAGGGACTTTAAGTCTAATTTCGAGCCCCTTTTGTATATGTATCCAGTTACTCGTCTGACTATCTATTGGATCAAGATTATTTGATAAGTTGGATTGGAGTACTTTTAGTAATTGATTGTGATGAGTGATTCTTAGTATGTGATTGACCTTTGAGATATTTGATCTGATTAGTATTTGATTATGATAAGCGAGATTGAAATGATTCTTAATACGTGATCGACTTTCGAGAACTATTTTGATCTGATTAGTACAAGTTGGAATGTCGAGGACGACATTCTTTTAAGGAGGGGAGTTGTAACGCCCCGAGGCAGAAGAAAAGGAAAAAATTTCTGTTGAATAGTGTTTTGTGGGGAATCCGGCCAGAAGCCGTGCAAATTCCTTATATTTTTCTTAAAATTCCCTTTTCTCTGACAAATACTACTTTATAATGGCCCTACTACTCAATCACCCCACAATAAGTGCCAATGAACCTAGAAAGTAGGGTTTCACGCTTCGGTTTCAAGTTTAGAGCAAAATTAGGGTTTTCGCGATTTTTCGCCGGATGAATTTTCGGTACAGAGTAAGGATTAAATTTGGAGAGTAAAAGTGACTTTTAAGTGAGAAATAATATGTGATTAGTAGCAATGATATAAGGTTAGTGAATGGGAAGTAAAAACCCTAGTACGTGAGTTTTTAAGAAAAACGGAGCGAACCGGCGGGTCCCGCACACTACCGATTGAACGCACCACTTGACCACCATTTTTCTTACCAAACAAGCTTATTGACTTTGAGCAAAATATCTTCTTAAATTACAGCTAAGGCTGACCGAAATTGGTGGCTAAAATGACAAGGAAAAGAAAGAGAAAAATTAAAGGTGGTGGTGGCGACACTTGTCGCCACCCTAGAGTTTCTTGGCCAAGTGATCAACTAGCCTTCTTAAACCAATTTTCTGCACTTTCCTCTTCATTTTTCCAGCAGCTGGTCGACCAAGAGAGAGAGAGAAAGTGAGAGCAAGAAAACAATTCCATCTTCTTGATTTGCTTCAACTAAGTGAGGAATTCCAATTCCAAACCGATTAAAGGGTAGGTTGTGAGTTGGGAAGCTTGAGGAACCAAGAAATTTCAAAAGGAGTGAACTATCACTCATCCAAGCCTTGCTTTTGAGGTATAAACATCTGATCATGATCCTTGTTGCTTTAAGATGTTTTTTTAGCTTAAGTTTTGGCTTGATTTCATGATTATGCAAGTGGGTGTGATGAATATGGGATGAATAAGCAAGTTAGGGTTTCATAGTTTTCTGCCTAAACTTTCTGTATGATTGCACATGTTGTAAATAAAGTTATAAAATGGGCTTTGGTAGTGATTAGAACAAGAAAATTGAGAAAGTTCCATTAAATACCAAAAATTCCAGAATCTGGAAAATTTGCCCCATCATTCTGTCCGGTTTTGTAGCCCTGTGTTAGAGGCCGAATTTGTGAGAACCCATAAAACCCTACTTATTATCCTAGGGTTTATTTCCCCTGAATTGCATGTTTTTTTCATTTTCTGGCTTAGAAATATTTTCTTAGTGGATTTTATGAGCAATTATAGTTTTAAGATGATTTTTTCTAGCATTGGAGAATTTTTAGAAAATTAAGAGTAAATAGTGGACGTGGGACCCACTAGTGCGAAAAGTTCGGAAAAATTCGGCCAATAAGGTTAAGTTTCGGATACTGTTTAAAATTTATCGGGTGTTAAGTGATAAGTAGAATGTGTGAAGTGATTGATGTGAGAGAGGAAAGAAAGATAAGAATGCATTTATGGAGGTGACAAGTGTCACCTCCTCATTGGAAGTTTTTTAAGAATTACTATTCCCAATTTTGACTTTTTTGACCAAAGGATTATATATCAAAAAAATGCACAAAAATCACCATTTTTCTTCTCTTGTTGGCCGGCCACCTTGAGCAAGGAAGGAAGAAACTTTCTTCACCATTCAAGCTTCTACTTGTTGCAAATCAACCAAAAACATTGGTTACATCCAATTCCATTCCATACAATCTTACCTTCTAGTGCTAGTAAGTTGTTTATTGAAGCTTGGTTGAAGGTTTAAGGTGTTCAACAACCTCTTCTCTCTTGTTTCTTGGTAAGTGAAGCTTGAACACCCTCTTACACCCTATGAAGCTTAAATTATGCTTAGTAGTGCTTGAAGTGCTGAAATTTCTGGTTTTCTCTTGGTTTGAAGTGATTTGGTGAAGTTTTTCATTTTATTGATGATTTTTCTGGTTTAATATGATCTTGATGTTGGGTGCTTGTATGATGGATTGTAATGGTTGGAAATGACTCTAGTGAGTGTGAATTATAGTTAAATGCAATCAATTTTGGATTTGGTGTGAAATGGAAAAGTTAGGGTTCTTAATTCCCCAATTCTGTCCGGTTTTTGATCATAGGTTTAGAGGCCGAATTTGACTTTTCTCAAAACATGAAAGTTGTAGGTATTGGTGAGTTTGATGTGCCTGCAAAATTTCAGGTTATTTGGATTAGTGTGGAGTGAGATATGACGAAATTACTGTAGCTGTTCTGCTTTGGACAGAATGCGAAAACTGCGATAGTAATTGGCCATTTTGACTGGTTTTGGTTTGGATTTTGGAGTTGGTGTCTTCTGATGAAATGTAGCTGGATGACTTAGCTAACTTATGCCTTTGGAATTTCGGCAATTGGACTTGTATGGACTGAGATATACTGATTACAGTTTTTGGTGATTTGCAAACCTGTTTTGGTATTTCTGGTTTAGTATTTTGCAATTTTGACCTAGTTAAGCTAGGAACTGGATTGAGTGCCCTTCTACATTGTTGTAGCCCTGTTTCATAGCTTCGAAATGGTGGGTCTTACAACCCCAACCGATAACCGTAGGGAATTTGACGCCATTACCGCATTATAAGATCAAACACGGTTTTTCTATCGAGGCTTAAGTTAAGGCCATATCTTAATTTCTGGTTTGCTATCATGCCTACTTATGCATGTGAAACCCTATTGGGGTTGTGTTTAGCATTGTTTGGTGACTCGTTCTCGAGTCTCATTGTATGTGTTCCATGTTCTAGGGCTTGAAGGTAGTGCTCGACGGCTTGGTGATCGTGGTACATGAAATACCACTTACTTGCTTGGTGAGTATACTACTCACTTGATGGATTACTATGTGGCTTGTTAAATGTTATGTGATGCCTTAATGGCTTACTTGGATATTGAAATTGATCAAGGTGAGGGTGTACTTGACAGCCCTCACCTCCTTTGATATTGTCACTGATTGGTTACCGTCTTATTGCATTACTGAACTTGATATATTGGTTAGTGAATTCCATTTCATGGAAACTGAATTGATGTCGTTTGGACGATGTCCAACGGCCATAATGCATTACTGAGCTCAACCCCGTTTGGTAGTCAATTGGATCGAGCCGGCGAGGGCTTGGTCGTGAAGATTGAATTGCCACGGGGACTGTACTGGGGAACCTTGTGGTAATGAGACCATTGGTTCCGGTAAACTCGAGTATTACCAAAAGCTACTGAAATGGAGTGCGGGCCCGGTTGGGGTATGTTGGGTGGAAGGAATGGGAGTATAGTGAAGTCTACGGTTTGGTACTCTTAACATTGACGGAGGGTCAATGAGATTGGATCAAGATGGCAAGCGTGGAATTGGGCTCTTGAGAGCCGACCGTATCCTTTTACCGTTTTGCTTCATTGCTTATTTACGCACTTTAAATGAAGGTTCATTCTTATATGACTTTGATTGCTTATTGGGTGGTATACCACTGGGCTTTGGCTCATTCCGTGTTATTTGTTTTCCTTACAGGATTATAATTGCTTTTGAAAATGGACTGGATAGTCAATTGCCATACTGAGCTTGTAAATGTCTTTTGTATAGCTCTTGAAGTGAAACCCTAATGTATCACGGGATTCATTTCCTTTTGATAGTCAAATCGAATGTGTACTTCCTTAGTGAATGGTTTTGGCTTGCCGTTGTGGCTTGTAACTGGCTAATGTTAAGTTGTATATGTTTTTCGATGCTTGGTTGGGTTTCGGACGGGTCGGTTACTATTCATGGCCGACTCTGGAGTTCGTTTCTTTTATTTTGGGATATTTTGCCCTTTTGCCTTGTTGCGCGCGTTATAAGTTTCAAACGTGATAGATCGCTTTATACTGCACCGTTAGTCCTGGCGAGAGCTGGGCAGGCAGTCCGCTAACCTCTTTGGTTCGCCTTAGGGGAAGGTGGGGCTGTCACAGGTGGTATCAGAGCCTAGGTTTGAATTAGCCTGGGTGTTATCGGATTGTTTGACTTGCGGATTGTTGCTTTTGGCCTTTAAGTTTATATTGATTATTGATGATTACATGTTCTTGTGATGTAGGATGGCCGAACAGGGTGACCCTAGTGCTAGTCCTTCGGGGGCTAGACCTCGTAGAGTACTCCCCGTGATTCCCTATCAGATACGGCCGGGAGGGGCCGTCATTCGTTGGAGCCCTTCTAACCGTCTACGACGGTGCCCGTGTAAGGAGAGGTATGCCTACCCGAACACCCTCGTGTTTGCGCTAGATAAAGAGCGCAAGGGGTTGGCGCGAGAGAATGCTCGACTGGAGGTCGATGCTATCCAGGATAGGGCGACCAAGGATAAGCAAGCGGCGCGTATAAAAGAGTTAGAATACGACGTGCTTGAGGCTGAGGATCGAGTGGATGACCTTTGCGCTCAATTAAAGGAGGCACGAGAGCGAGAGCTTAAGCGAGCTCGCAAGGTTAGGGGTCGCGCTGAGGCGATCCTTAATTTATGTGACGACGGCCTGGAAGAATGTAGTGATGAGGCTTCGTGTGCGGAGGCCGACCCTGGGGAGGAGTCTACCCCATCGCCTGGGTCCCAGACCCCAGCGACCGACTAGGCCCTGACTTTTAGGCCTCTTTTGGATAGTGGTGGTTTTTGAATGTACATAGGGATAGGGATAGAGCCTTAGCTAACCGTTTTGGATGTAGAGTTAGCTACGTGTAAATCTCTTTTGATAGGCCTATCCTCAGGTGGATCTTTTGTGTACGTACGTGCTTTGGCCGTACTTGACTGACTGCTTGTATAAATGTTTGGCTTGTATATATGTGTGTTTGTGCTCATGTTTGCGACGTATAACTGTGTGTTAATGTGCAAGTTTATGTGTTACTTACTTGCTTTATTACTGCTTTGGATTAGTACTTTTGCCTAGACCGAGTGAACTCATGGAAGGTACTCGGAGTGGTCGGGGGCGTGGGCGCGGTATTAGACAACCCACACCGGTTAGAGAAACTGGGGAAGCTTCTACTGGCCCAATTCCTGAACCCCAAATAGACCCCAATGCTCAAATAGCTGCTGCTATGCAGCAAATGACCAACCTACTTGCACAAGTAGTGCAACAACAGGGCCAGAACCCAAACCCTAACCCTGGAAACCCCGGAAACCCTGGCCATCATAATGAGAGCGAAGATAGAGCTCTAGAACGTTTCCAAAAGTTTTCCCCGCCAAAGTTTATTGGGGGACCCGACCCTGACGTCGCCGAGAAGTGGCTTGAGAAAATGGTTGATATCTTCGCGGCCCTACACTACCCAGACGAACGGCAGGTCACTTTTGCCGTGTTTCAACTTGAAGGGGCTGCCCGTTCCTGGTGGAACGTAATTAGGCAGAAATGGGAACGAGAGCAGACACCGAGGACTTGGGTGAACTTCATCCGAGAATTTAATGCCAAGTTCTTCCCTCCTCTTGTCCAGGAGAGGAAGGAGGACGAGTTTATCCGGCTCCGGCAAGGGGCTCAGACTGTGGCGGAGTACGAGAGTCAATTTACCCGCTTGTCCAAATTCGCGCCTGAGCTAATCATAACTGAGCAACGACGGGTTAGGCGCTTCATTCAGGGTTTGAATGTCGAGATCCAGAAAGACCTCGCGGCGGCTCAAATCACTACTTTTAGTGAGGCAATGGAAAAAGCCCAACGGGTTGAGAGTGCACGGCTGCAGGTCCGAAACTTCCAGGCTAAGAAGCGTGGTTTTCCTGGGAGTACGTCCGGACAAGGTGAGAAGAGCACTCCCTCGAAGTTTGGACGAGGATCGGGTGGTGGTCGACAATCTGGATCAGGCAGAGGGACTCCGTTCAGGGGTGGCCAAGCTGGGCGAGGACAGAGGGCAAATGCTCAGAGTAGCGCGGCTTTGGCACCTCGTGGTCCCTGTGGGCACTGTGGGAAGACAAACCACACCGAGGATAATTGCTGGAGGAAACTGGGGAAATGCCTGCGGTGTGGAAGTGCGGACCATCAGCTGGCTACATGTCCGGTCCTGAAACAAGACGGAAAGGGGAGCCAACTACCGTCGAGGACCAATACTGGATTGGCCAAGGGAGACGGATCCAAGCCTAAAGTTCCGGCTAGGGTATATTCCTTAGAGCCCCACCAGATCCCAGAGTCTTCCGAGGTGGTGGAAGGTACGATCCCTATTTTCCACCGCTTTGCTAAAGTGTTAATTGATCCTGGTGCCACTCATTCGTTTGTTAACCCTGATTTCATGTGTGGCATCGATATAAAACCTGCTAGCTTACCATATGACTTAGAGGTTAGTACACCTACGGGGAATCAACGTTTGGTGACTAGTATGGTTTATAGGGATTGTGATGTATGGGTTGGTGAAAGGAGATTTCTAGGAGACCTGATTAGCTTGTCCATTAAGGGGTACGACGTGATTTTGGGTATGGACTGGTTAGCCAAATATAACGCCCAACTGGACTGTAAAACGAAAATAGTAGAATTTCGCATTCCTGGCGAGGCAACCTTAAGGTTGGATATAAGGGGTAGGTTAGCCTCATCTGCTCTCATTTCGGGCATTCGAGCTAGGAAACTGATAAGTAAAGGGGCGCAAGGATTTTTGGCCTTCTTAATTAACACCCCTACGGATAAGTTAAAAGTAGAAGACGTGGCCATAGTGAGGGAATTTCCGGATGTATTTCCTGATGAATTAGTGGCCTTACCTCCGGAAAGGGAGATAGAATTCCGAATAGATCTTTTACCTGGAACCGCACCTATCTCTAAAACCCCTTACCGAATGGCGCCTGCAGAACTTAAAGAGCTTAAGTTGCAATTGCAAGACCTTTTGGAGCGGGGATTCATCCACGAGAGTGAGTCTCCTTGGGGAGCTCCGGTCCTATTTGTGAAGAAAAAGGACGGAACGTTGAGGATGTGTATTGATTATAGGGGGTTGAACAACGTTACGATCAAGAACAAGTATCCACTGCCCCACATCGACGAGTTGTTTGACCAGCTGCAAGGAGCAGTGGTCTTCTCGAAGTTGGACCTCCGACAGGGATACTACCAGTTGTTGATTAGGAAGGAGGATATTCCGAAAACTGCTTTCAATTCAAGATACGGGCATTACGAGTTCGCCGTTATGCCCTTTGGACTGACTAATGCTCCCGCCGCCTTCATGGACTTAATGCATAGGGTTTTTAAACCCTACCTGGACCGATTTGTCGTGGTGTTCATTGACGACATTTTGGTCTACTCTAAGTCACGCGAGGAGCATGAGGAGCATTTGAGAGTGGTGTTGCAGACATTGAAGGAACATCAACTGTACGCCAAGTTTAGCAAATGCGAGTTCTGGTTGGAGAAAGTAGCGTTTCTAGGGCACGTGATCTCCTACGAAGGTATTTCAGTGGACCCGGCGAAGGTTGAGGCCGTGACAAATTGGAAGAGGCCAGAAAACCCCCACGGAAATTCGTAGCTTTCTAGGGCTGGCTGGATATTACCGACGGTTTATTAAGGATTTTTCCAAACTGGCAGGACCTTTAACTGACCTAACAAAGAAGCATGGCCAGTTTATCTGGAACGGCCGATGCGAAACGAGTTTTCAGGAATTAAAGAAAAGATTGACCATGGCTCCGGTACTGGTCTTGCCAAATGGAGTGGACGGGTTTGCAGTATATGCAGACGCGTCGCGAGAAGGATTGGGGTGCGTTTTGATGCAGAACCGGAATGTGATTGCTTTCGCCTCTAGAAAATTGAAGCTTCACGAGCAGAACTACCCGACTCATGATCTGGAACTAGCTGCAGTGGTGTTTGCTCTGAAAAAGTGGAGGCACTACCTGTATGGGGTGACCTTTGAAGTGTTTTCGGATCACAAGAGTCTTAGGTACCTCTTCTCCCAGAAGGAACTGAATATGAGACAACGGCGATGGATGGAATTCTTGGAAGATTACGACTGTACGATCAATTACCATCCGGGAAAGGCAAATGTGGTAGCAGATGCCTTGAGTCGTAAGGTGCAAATAGCAGGGCTAATGATTAAGGAGTGGGGTTTGCTAGAATCCGTGTGCGAGTGGAAACCCTGTCTAGGGAGCCATAAGGTGATATTTGGCAATGTTAGGGTTACCTCCACTCTACTGGAACGTATTAAAGAGGCACAAAAAGAAGATTTGATGGTACAGAAATGGAAAGAGAAAGTGGATAAGGGAGAAACAACGGACTTCAATTTGAGTCCTGAGGGTATTGTAAAATATCGGAACCGAATAGTGGTACCAAAGGATGAGGCATTGAAAGCAGAAATTCTGGAGGAAGCTCATAGATCTAAGTACACAATCCATCCGGGTAGCAGCAAGATGTATCAAGACCTAAAAGGAACCTATTGGTGGGACAATATGAAGAAGGAAATTGCTCAATACGTACAGAAATGTCTCATTTGCCAGCAAGTGAAGGCAGAGCATCAAAAACCGTCAGGTCTGTTACAACCCTTGGAGATACCCGAGTGGAAGTGGGAAAACATCACCATGGACTTCGTTTCAGGTTTACCGAGGACGAAAAGAGGACACGATGCCGTTTGGGTGATCGTTGATCGATTAACCAAGTCGGCCCATTTCTTGCCGGTGAACATGAAGTACTCAATGGACAAATTGACTCGACTGTACATGGATGAGGTTGTAAGACTACACGGTGTTCCTGTGAGCATCGTTTCCGATCGGGATCCACGGTTTGTATCACGATTTTGGCAGAAGTTCCAAGAAACCCTGGGGACGAAACTCAATTTAAGCACTACCTATCACCCTCAGACGGATGGCCAGTCAGAACGGACGATTCAGACTCTTGAGGACATGCTACGAACCTGTATTCTGGACTTTGGAGGCAATTGGGGTCAGCACATGACCTTGGTAGAATTTGCGTACAACAATAGCTTCCATTCGTCAATTCAAATGGCTCCGTACGAAGCTCTCTACGGACGCAAGTGCCGCTCACCGATCTACTGGGACGAGGTTGGCGAAAAGAAAGCACTGGACCCGACAACTATTCCATGGATGGAAGAGGCACACGAGAAGGTCAAGTTGATACGGCAACGAATCCAAACTGCCCAAAGTCGCCAAAAGAGCTACGCGGATAACCGAAGAAAAGACTTGGAGTTTGAAGTTGGGGACTACGTATTTCTCAAGATCACACCCTTACGAAGTCTTACAACGGGTAAAGGAAAGAAGCTTCAACCACGGTACGTCGGACCCTACAAGATCCTTCAGAGGGTTGGAGTGGTCGCGTATCGATTGGAGCTACCGTCCAGTCTTTCTCGAATCCATGATGTATTCCACGTCTCGATGCTAAAGAAGTACCATCCTGACCCATCTCATGTTTTACAACCGGAAGATATCGAAGTAGATGAATCACTGGCCTATGAAGAGAAACCAGTCCAAGTACTCGATCGAAAAGTCAAAGAGCTCCGAAACAAGCGGATTCCTCTAGTGAAGGTGCTATGGAGAAACCACGGAGTGGAGGAAGCTACCTGGGAAATGGAAGGGGAAATGCGAAAGAAATACCCAAACCTTTTCGAGAATTAAGGTGAGAAATTTCGAGGACGAAATTCTTTTAAGGGGGGGAGAGTGTGAGAACCCATAAAACCCTACTTATTATCCTAGGGTTTATTTCCCCTGAATTGCATGTTTTTTTCATTTTCTGGCTTAGAAATATTTTCTTAGTGGATTTTATGAGCAATTATAGTTTTAAGATGATTTTTCTAGCATTGGAGAATTTTTAGAAAATTAAGAGTAAATAGTGGACGTGGGACCCACTAGTGCGAAAAGTTCGGAAAAATTCGGCCAATAAGGTTAAGTTTCGGATACTGTTTAAAATTTATCGGGTGTTAAGTGATAAGTAGAATGTGTGAAGTGATTGATGTGAGAGAGGAAAGAAAGATAAGAATGCATTTATGGAGGTGACAAGTGTCACCTCCTCATTGGAAGTTTTTTAAGAATTACTATTCCCAATTTTGACTTTTTTGACCAAAGGATTATATATCAAAAAAATGCACAAAAATCACCATTTTTCTTCTCTTGTTGGCCGGCCACCTTGAGCAAGGAAGGAAGAAACTTTCTTCACCATTCAAGCTTCTACTTGTTGCAAATCAACCAAAAACATTGGTTACATCCAATTCCATTCCATACAATCTTACCTTCTAGTGCTAGTAAGTTGTTTATTGAAGCTTGGTTGAAGGTTTAAGGTGTTCAACAACCTCTTCTCTCTTGTTTCTTGGTAAGTGAAGCTTGAACACCCTCTTACACCCTATGAAGCTTAAATTATGCTTAGTAGTGCTTGAAGTGCTGAAATTTCTGGTTTTCTCTTGGTTTGAAGTGATTTGGTGAAGTTTTTCATTTTATTGATGATTTTTCTGGTTTAATATGATCTTGATGTTGGGTGCTTGTATGATGGATTGTAATGGTTGGAAATGACTCTAGTGAGTGTGAATTATAGTTAAATGCAATCAATTTTGGATTTGGTGTGAAATGGAAAAGTTAGGGTTCTTAATTCCCCAATTCTGTCCGGTTTTTGATCATAGGTTTAGAGGCCGAATTTGACTTTTCTCAAAACATGAAAGTTGTAGGTATTGGTGAGTTTGATGTGCCTGCAAAATTTCAGGTTATTTGGATTAGTGTGGAGTGAGATATGACGAAATTACTGTAGCTGTTCTGCTTTGGACAGAATGCGAAAACTGCGATAGTAATTGGCCATTTTGACTGGTTTTGGTTTGGATTTTGGAGTTGGTGTCTTCTGATGAAATGTAGCTGGATGACTTAGCTAACTTATGCCTTTGGAATTTCGGCAATTGGACTTGTATGGACTGAGATATACTGATTACAGTTTTTGGTGATTTGCAAACCTGTTTTGGTATTTCTGGTTTAGTATTTTGCAATTTTGACCTAGTTAAGCTAGGAACTGGATTGAGTGCCCTTCTACATTGTTGTAGCCCTGTTTCATAGCTTCGAAATGGTGGGTCTTACAACCCCAACCGATAACCGTAGGGAATTTGACGCCATTACCGCATTATAAGATCAAACACGGTTTTTCTATCGAGGCTTAAGTTAAGGCCATATCTTAATTTCTGGTTTGCTATCATGCCTACTTATGCATGTGAAACCCTATTGGGGTTGTGTTTAGCATTGTTTGGTGACTCGTTCTCGAGTCTCATTGTATGTGTTCCATGTTCTAGGGCTTGAAGGTAGTGCTCGACGGCTTGGTGATCGTGGTACATGAAATACCACTTACTTGCTTGGTGAGTATACTACTCACTTGATGGATTACTATGTGGCTTGTTAAATGTTATGTGATGCCTTAATGGCTTACTTGGATATTGAAATTGATCAAGGTGAGGGTGTACTTGACCGCCCTCACCTCTTTTGATATTGTCACTGATTGGTTACCGTCTTATTGCATTACTGAACTTGATATATTGGTTAGTGAATTCCATTTCATGGAAACTGAATTGATGTCGTTTGGACGATGTCCAACGGCCATAATGCATTACTGAGCTCAACCCCGTTTGGTAGTCAATTGGATCGAGCCGGCGAGGGCTTGGTCGTGAAGATTGAATTGCCACGGGGACTGTACTGGGGAACCTTGTGGTAATGAGACCATTGGTTCCGGTAAACTCGAGTATTACCAAAAGCTACTGAAATGGAGTGCGGGCCCGGTTGGGGTATGTTGGGTGGAAGGAATGGGAGTATAGTGAAGTCTACGGTTTGGTACTCTTAACATTGACGGAGGGTCAATGAGATTGGATCAAGATGGCAAGCGTGGAATTGGGCTCTTGAGAGCCGACCGTATCCTTTTACCGTTTTGCTTCATTGCTTATTTACGCACTTTAAATGAAGGTTCATTCTTATATGACTTTGATTGCTTATTGGGTGGTATACCACTGGGCTTTGGCTCATTCCGTGTTATTTGTTTTCCTTACAGGATTATAATTGCTTTTGAAAATGGACTGGATAGTCAATTGCCATACTGAGCTTGTAAATGTCTTTTGTATAGCTCTTGAAGTGAAACCCTAATGTATCACGGGATTCATTTCCTTTTGATAGTCAAATCGAATGTGTACTTCCTTAGTGAATGGTTTTGGCTTGCCGTTGTGGCTTGTAACTGGCTAATGTTAAGTTGTATATGTTTTTCGATGCTTGGTTGGGTTTCGGACGGGTCGGTTACTATTCATGGCCGACTCTGGAGTTCGTTTCTTTTATTTTGGGATATTTTGCCCTTTTACCTTGTTGCGCGCGTTATAAGTTTCAAACGTGATAGATCGCTTTATACTGCACCGTTAGTCCTGGCGAGAGCTGGGCAGGCAGTCCGCTAACCTCTTTGGTTCGCCTTAGGGGAAGGTGGGGCTGTCACAGAATTGGCCTTAGGTCAAAGAATGAAAGTTGTATATAATGGTATTTTATAGGTGCCTACAAAATTTCAGCTCAATCGGAGCAACGTAGGTCGTGAAAAGTCCAAAATACCCTTACTGTTTTAAGTTTTTCCCCAGCAGTCCGTTTCGTCAGTTTGTCCAGTTTATCACGTTTTTTCACTAGGATCCGTACTGATTTAGCTTTTTTCCAAAACATGAAAGTTGTAGTATTCTAACTTAGATTTTAAATTCCTCTAAGAACACCTGAATCGGACTTTTATAACCTGAGATATGACCATTACAGTGCAATGTGGTTAAATAGCCGACGAGTTAGATTTTGGTTCTGTAATTTGAGGATTTGACTAAGTTCCATTAGAAAATGGACTAGGTGACCTTCATGAACATTGTAGCCCTGTGTCTTAGCTTCGAAACGGCATAGGTTGTACCTTAATCCGATAAGCGTAGCCTCGGATATGTTATTTCCGCATTCACACGTCAAATCTGTCTTTTGCTAGATTGAATTTCTGCACTTGTTATTATTGTGATTCTTATTCTTATGATATTATGAGCCTATGGAACGGCTTTTGACCTGAATTATGATATGCGTGACTTTGGGTTGTGGCTGAGGAAAAATAATGAAGCCTAAATGGCTGGAAAATTAGGTAAACACAAAGGGCATGCTGCCCGAATTTACGCTCGAGGACTAGAAAACTATACTTGTAACTTGTGTAAAGGTTAAGTGATTATCACTTAAACTAGCGAGCACCTTTACTACTTTGTTATCGAGGGTTATACGTTAAAAACCTAAACGAACTTGTACCCTTGAGGAAAAGATATAATGGCCAATGTAAACTTGTATTTCTTTGTACTTTCAACTCAAGTGTTGTTTTCCAAGTATATATACTACAAAAACCTTACGATTTGAAAAGCGAGCAAGTGTTTCACGAATGTCTTTCAAATGAATTTCAATTGGTTGATTCTTAATGAACGGAACGTTTAAGTTTCAAATCTTACTCGTGTTTCAAAGTTCTCAAATTGGATTTCTATCGCAGATCTGGACTTCAAACCTGGAGTATAGTTGAACGTGAATACTTGAAGCACTATAATTGGAGTGAGTGATCCCTCGACTGTTCCCAAAGTTACTTTTGAACTAATTCTTGCATTTATTACTCCATTGCATATCATTTGGGTTCGGGTGTGTGCCATGACATAATTTGGCTCCAATGAGTTCCTGGAAAGTCTTGTGCTTAGAACCAATGTCTCCACTATTGTTTACATATTCTTTGGAGGGCGATGGCTCCTTACTTCTGTTTCACGGTTACCTGATCTAAACGAGCATTGGATATTTAAGTACAAGAACTTCACTGGCTCACATGAGCAATAAATGAACATTTGATTACTGCATCATGACATCATATCAATGCTTTATTGTGAAATATACTTGGCTGTTGATTTTACTGGTCACTCGCTGAGCTTTTAGCTCACCCCCTACTATCTTCTTCTCCCCACAGGGATCGAAGTAAAGGAAGAACTTGTTTTTGGATCTTTGTGTGGCTGGATGGCGTACATCTTGTATAGTTTAGTTTTGGTTTTGGTTTATGTACTTTTGGGCTTGTATAAATATTTGGAATTGAATCGGATGTAAATCTACATTTTACGCTTAGAACTAGTTTCCGCTTCGCTTATGATATGTAATTTTGGAGAATTGGATGTATTATTTGAGTTGTACCTTGTAATTTACTTGAGGAATGTAGTAAGTGAATGAGTCCCGGCGAGAGCTGGGCAGGCGGTCCGCTAAACCCTTTGGTTCGCCTTAGGGGGAGGTGGGGTCGTTACACTCTCACTCTCGGCTCCTTCATCCAGCCGCCACCCCTTTTTAGTTTCCGTCGTTTTTTCCTTTTGCTCTGTTCTTTTCTTTCTTACTTGGCCGATAGCTTCCCCCTTGCTAATCTTTGTCCGCCACCACTTTCCCTCTGTTTTTTCTCTCCGCCGTCTCTTTTTTGGCGGCGTTGTTCTTTTTTTTTTGTTTCTTCCCTTTGCTCATCCCCATCCGCCGCCCTCCTTTTTCTTCCTCTCTCCGCCGCCAACTTCCTTCCCTTTCCTTTTGTTCAGTTTTTGCCCTGCGTTGCTCTCCTCTGTTTCTTACCCTTAGCCTCTCTCCCAATTTCCCCATTTTTCTCATCCGCCCCCAATCTCTATTCCATTTTTCTTTTTGTTCTTCCCCTTCTTAGTCGAGATCCCCTCTTTTTTTTTTTTCACAGCCCTCCCGTTTCTTACCCTTAGCTGTTCATTTTTATTTTTGCTTCGCTCCCCTTTTCTTCCGTAGCTCCACCCTCAAAACCCCTAGCCTTCCCTTCCTTTTTTATTCCCCAATTGATCCTAACACTATAAGTGTCTAGACACCTTACCATCTAGGTGATGTGTTGTCCAAGACAAAAAGGGACACTTGTCCCCAATCACATACACTCCACTTGTCTCACATGCAAACTTTCACCAATTTTTGTCATTGTCATTTTTCAAAAATCACTTTAAATAAATAAATAATATAAACAAATTTTAAAAACAAATTAAACTTTCAAAAATGGCCATTATTTTCCAAATTGAATTTAAAAGAATTGAAACAAATTTTTCTGAATATTTTCACACTTTTTTCTTAATGCAAATGATACCTTAAAAAATCAAATAAAAAAATAAATACAAATATGAATGTTTAAAAAAATAAAAATTTGGTGTCTACAACTGGCTGACCCCTCAGCCTGGGTAGGTTCAGCTCCTGCCTCGCCTCCAATGTAGAAAGCCTCATCGCTCACATCTCATAGTAAGTCATCACAAATATTCAAAATCGATTCTGCTCTATTCCTCACTTTCATGGCCCTCTTAACTATGAGCTCCTGAGCTTCTCCAAGCTATGCACAAAGGTCATCAACACTTTCTCGACCCTGGACCACATCATACTCAAGCTCCTTAATCCGATCAGTTTGCGTTTTAATAGTTTCCTTCAGTTGATTCACTTCAGTTTCAAGCCTAGCATTGTCCCTTGCAAGCACCTTCTACTCCTTTACAACAGCCAACACTACTTCATTAGGATAGGTATAAATATGTAGACACTCGCATCGCCTGTAGCGGTTAGATAGGCTCTAATAGGCTGTAACTCCTCCGGGCCTAATTTGATACTTAATCATCGGTAAGTCCCCACGAGACGGCTCACCAACCGGTCTATTGCTAGGGCCACTAGATCCGTCCCATCCATCCTACAAAAAGTGTAGAGGAAACTTAAGTACTCTTAAGGGGAAATAGTCTAATATAATCCTCAAGTCAAAAATTTCTAATTCACTCAAGCCAATTCAAACCTAGGCTCTAATTTTTATCCCTACCAGTGATCGTCAACTTTCAAACCAAATCCCACCGGCTGGCATCCTAAACTTTTAAGTATAGGATACACTACAAAGATCTGAAACCTAAGCTCTGATACCAACTGTGACAGCACCACCCCTCCTTAGGCGAACCCTAGGGTATTAGCGGACTGCCTGCCCAACTTTCGCCAGGGGTCGATCGATCAAAGAACTTGCAACTCAAAATAACTGGTGAAATAACTTCAAATCGAAACGTACAAACCCTAATGGCATATAAACGTCAAACCACTTTCCAAACTTAGAATGGCAAGCTAAAAATCACACTTAGCACTCCACACTACAATTACATAACATAAGTCGAACTTATGAATTCAAGTTTACAAAAGTCAAAAGTAAAGTCATCTTAAACAAAAGGTTACAAGTTCAAGCAAAATAAAGCTAAGAAAGCTTTTGACCGTTAGTCTGTCCCCGATCTGTTAAGGAAAACAAAGGGAGTGGGGTGAGCTAAAGCCCAGTAAGGTTCCAAGTAAAACAAATAATCACATAGCCAAATAGGGCACAAAATAATCAAATAAACCATACAATGGAAAGGTAGTTTAAACACAGTTTAATTCAAGGATACAGGTGGCTTTCAAAAGCCAAAAAACCCTTGAGCTTGATCATAGATATCTCCGTTGACTCTCCGTCAACACTTGTACACACAGAATATCAAATCCGTAGAACACCACTTTCACCAATCTCGGTCCACCATTCAACCCCCTACCGGGCCCGCACACCACAAACAGTAGTTTGGTAATACTCGAGTATATTTGGAATCCAAGATTCCAAAGAAACAAGATCAAGTCGTGGATTTTATCACTGGTGGTTCTGGGCAACACAACAAGTAAGCACAACGGCTATACTTCACCAGGGACCTCCAAACATCAGTCCCCAAGGTTTATCGGCCTTCTCGACCAAGCCCTTGTTCGCTCGATACAACCGACTCACCTAAGAGGTTGGGTACCCAAACAGTAGTAGTAGTTGATGGGACATCACCCAAACAACTCAAACACAGTCATATATCAAGAAATCACATCTCATAATAACAGTATACAGAGCCTTATTGGAAAACAAGGGAGGTCGAGTGCGATAAAGTACACGCTCACCTCCATTTTATCAAAACAGTATTTGGCTCCAACAGTCATAAATCAAGTATTTCAGATATTCAGATATTTTACATAACAGGTAGCAGGTAGTGGAACACTCACCTGTCAAGCAATGCAGTAGTCAAACGTTAAGTATCTCAGTTACGGCTGTGACAGCCCCACCTCCCCCCAAGGCGAACCAAAGGGTTTGGCGGACCGCCTGCCCAGCTCTCGCCGGGACTCAGTCGTTCCTTAATCAAATCCGAAATACAACCAAAGGGATAACATACAACAATCCAAAACTTAAGTGAAACTTATATATATATTGCTATCTCAAAAGGAAGTACAACCATCAAATGTACAAAGGTTCTCAATTCACCACACATCCAGTCCGTGCCCAACACTAGGGCGAGAACCATTACAAAATCAAAGAACTAGATCAAGCTAGTCTATACAGAGCTCTCGTCCTTGCTCGCCTTCCCCTGCTAAGGAAAACAAAACTAAAGGAATGAGCTATAAGCTCAGTGAGGTTCCGAACACATAAGTAAACCATCAATCCAACACATTCAACATAGAGTATCAACAATGGAAAGCGATAATAACACATACATTAAAAGGATACGGGCTCACAGGGAGCCATTTGTTCGTTTGTTCTCCTGTCATTCCCCTTATTCCTCCATTCATTTGAAAATGCATTTTTGAAAGTAAAACCCTCGTTTGTTCTTTCGTTTCATTCACCCCCTCTTGAAAATTGGCCAGGCTCCACCAACTTACAAGGTAATACTCGAGTATACCAAACGTTCACCCAGGTCACCAAATCGCCCGACCGAGTCCGCTTCTGGCTCGAGTCGATCGGCAGCAAGGGCAAGGGCCCAGTTCAGCCAAAAAGGCTTACATTCATGCGCAACTAGTATTTTAACATTTAATCATTGAAAATTTCATGTTTCATTTAGGTCGAGCGCGGTAAAGTACACGCTCGCCTAGAAAACTCGTTTTGGAAATCCTTGAAAGCACTTAACACATTATCAAACAATAACACAAGTCATGAAGTCAAGAAAAATATAGCAAACAAGGAACACTCACCTATTTAAGCAAAATAATGTCCAAAGTATCCTCCCGGATAACACTCTCAATCGCCAAGAAACCCTAATAATAGCCAAGAGAAAATATTACAGTTAAACCCCTCCAAAGTTTAAGTGAACCAAAGAAAATCCGAATAACTACTAGTACAAAGTATAAGTATAGTTTTGGAAGTGAAAAGAGTACATTTAAACCAAAGGCTATGAGTAAAATATTTGTAAAACTTATGCTTGCTCGTAAAACTTTGAAATCTCCATTTAAGTCGAAGTGACAAAGAAAACGTACTCCGAGCAGTCATTATTTTATTTCTCAAGGGTATAAATTCGGCCAAGTCCTTACTCAAGTTGCAAGTATAGTTCTCTAGTTCTCGAGCGTAAATTTGGGCAGCATGCCCTTTGTGTTTACCTCATTTTCCAGCCATTTTGGCTTCATTATTTTTCTCATTCAAACCCAAAGGTACACACAACACAAATGCATTTCAATAGCCGTTCCATAGGCTCAAGACAATACAAGGACATAAATCAACTAATAACAAGTGCGGAAATGAAGTTTACAAAAGACAGATTTGACGGGTTTTTGCGGAAAGAACACATCTGAGGCTACGCTTATCGGATTGGTGTGAAAATTATACCATTTCGAAGCTAAGACGAAGTCCTACAACTTTCATGAAGATCACTTGGTCAAATTTCCAGTGTAACCTAATCAAATTCCCAGTTCACAGAACCAGGTTCCAACTAATCGGCTAATTAACCGTACTACATTTAAAAGGCCATATCTCAGGCTACCAAAGTCCGTTTAAGGTGTTCTTTGAGGCGTTAAAAAGCTAAGACAGAGTACTAAAACTTTCATGTTTTGACAAATGGCTAAATCATCACGGATCATAGTGAATAAACACAGCCAAACAAATGAACTGTCTAAAACGGATCACTGGAAACATCCTAGGGCAGCGAGGGTATTTTGGTCTTTTCACAGGTTACGTTGCTCCGATTGGGTGAAATTTTGTAGGAAATTATAAAATATCATTCTCTACAACTTTCATGTTTTATATAAGCCTAATTCGGCCTCTAACATGGATGCAATAAAACCGGACAGAACAAGGCTGAAATTTTCCAGAAATCTGGGAATTTTGGGATTCAATGAAACTTTCTTCATTTCTTGCCTCAATCCACCACCACAACCTCCTATATAAGCTTAGATACAACATATATCATCCATATAGCAAGTATAGGCAGAAATCATCAAACCCTAACTTACATATATCACCTTAAAAATCATCCCAACAACTTGTATCACAACTAATCTAACCAAAACATGAATTATATAACATCTTAATCAAAAATAAAAGAACCAAAGCTATGGGTTAGACCTTATACCTCAACAAAAGAAGCTTGTAAGAGTAATACTTCACCTCCTCTTGGAATTTTTGTTTCCCCTAGCTTCCCAAGGTCACAACTCACACTTTAATCGGTTTAGAATTTTGGTTCCTCACTTGGATGGTGCAAATCAAGATGAAATGGTGAAACTCTTGCTCTCTCTTTCTCTCTCTCTTGTCTCGGCCAAACCAGAAGAAAATGAGGAAGAATGAAGCTAAATGGAAGATAAAAAGGCAAGACAATTGGTTTGGTCAAAGAGCCATAGGTGTGTGACACTTGTCACCACCAAAGCCTTCCAAATTTCTCTTTCTTTTCCTTGCATTTTGGGCCACATATTTTGGTCACATGGCTGAGGATGAGGGGGGATATTTTGTAAAAATATCAAGGGTATGTGGTAGTAAGAAAGTGGTGGTCAAGTGGTGGGTTCAATCGGTAGTGATCGATACCCGTCGGTTCGCACCGTTTTTTCTTAAATCACGCGTATTAGGGTTTTTACTTCCTATTCACTAACCTTTTATCATTGCTTCTAATCACATATTATTTCTCACCTAAAAGTCACTCTTAAGCACCAAATTTGATCCTTACTCCATACCGAAGAATCACCCTTCGGAAAAACGTGAAAACCCTAACTTGCTCCAACTTGGAAACGAAAAGTGAAACCCTACTTTCTAGGTTCATTTGCACTTATTGTGGAATGATTGGGTAGTAGGGCTATAATAAATAAATAATTTCCAAATAAAGGGCATTTTTAAGAAAAACGTGAGGAATTTTACAATTCCAGTGATTAAAATTAGGGTTTCAATTAAAATATGAGGGATTTAAGAAAACCGGTTGGTCACAAGTAAATTAGGGTTTTTGATTAAAATATTAGGGTTTCTAATCTTTTAAAACAAAATAAGGTTTTAAATCAAACCCAAAGAAATACACTTTAGTATCTTCTTTACAAACAACTTCCTAATATTCGGGGTGTCACAACGACCACCTTTGTTTCCCAATCCTAGGGCAACGAGTGAAATCGTTAACAAATTAGGTTCATTTCCCACTCAATTGTAGTCTCATTAAGTGACCAAGTGAGTGGTTAAAGTCACTCAATTCATCATGAAAATTAGGCCCAAATGCAGTAAAAGTTCATGAGAAAACAAGTTCAATAAGTGCATGAAAGTTGGGCAAAAGAAAAGTTTCATTCAAGCTTAAAATGTTCTTCGCGGGTAAAACAGTCGCGCTCGCGCAGTCTCGGTAAAATGACTATATCTCACTTTAGGAAGGTCAGAATTAGGTGCCGTCAGCTGCGTTGGAAAATAGACTCAAAGGGCTTTCCAAAGGTACCAATTACATACTCTAGTTCATCTCCTAGCAGTACCAGTAGCTCAGACAAGTCGGCTGTTTTTCCAACCCTGGATCAGCCCTAACCTCAAGCAAAACTACATTAGTTCTTGGTGCTATCCTCATTTGTTTTGGTTCAAATTCACCCAAAACAGTCCTCAAATGTTCATATACAGGGGGTCACATCACCTAGGACCATTGGAGTTCAAAATATAATATATCAACATGAATAAGAATAACCATAGTAGCCTAGCCATCAAGAAAACCAAACTAGTCCACTGTATAGACCAAATCACTACTTTACTTGCTCGAATTTCATTCAACTCACCCATGAGCTTAACCAATGTCTACCCATGATTATTAGGCTTGAATAGGGTACATTTGAACCACAAAAATCAAGGGGAAACCCCTTCTTCCAATACCGGTCAGCCAAGGCAAGAAAATCAGTCCACAAGTTTACATGTTCATCTAACTTTCATCCTTTCATGATTTTCATTTAAACAACACATCAACTGGTAGATCTAACTCAAAAGAGGTTTAAAACATGTTGATACTTCATAAACAAACATGAACAAGATCCAAACATTTCATCAAACACTTGGTAGGCATAAAAACTAACTCAACTACTACTTGTTTCATTCAAGAAATTAACCCCAAATCTCAACCAAAACAACTTGTAGTTTGCCATTAAAACTTAAAGTAGGTGATATAACATCATAAAACTCTAATTTAAAGGTCATTTACCTCTCTTACAAGTTGCTTAAGTTGTGACGCCCCGAAAGAATAAGTTTGAAAACCCGAAAATTTTTATATATTTTCTAGACATTATTTTGTTTCCTTGTCTATAATTTTATGCCTTTCTTCAATATATTAATTTCCTATACATTTTTATAAGGGAATATAGTTTTCAAATCATTTTCTTGATACAAGTTAGTCCACGTTAATTTTGAAGAGTATTATGAACGTGGGACCCGCTAGTGCGGTAAATGCAATATATTTTTGATAACTTGTTGGAGTTTTGTATTAAGTGATATAATTTTACAAGGTTCTAAAAGATAATTAGATGTTACCTATATGGATTAGTATTGGAGAGACAAAAAGATAAGTTTTAAACCAAAAGGTGACAAGTGTCACCATCCAATTCACCCTTGGACTTTTGACCAAGATATTTATACCTTCTTAAAGCTAATTTTGATCAAAATATCTCTTCATTTTAGCTCCTCTTGGCCGACTCTCTCTCTACAAGAAAAGAAAAGAAAGCTCTCAACTTGTTTCTTCAATTTCTTGCTTGTATCTAGCAAATCAAACCGATAAAACTTCAAATCACTCCATAAAATCCCTTTGCTAAGTGGTCTTGAGGTAGTTGGTGAAGTGGTTTGAGAAACAAAGATGCTTAGTTGGTTCTTTTCTTGAGGTTCCAAGGTGAGTAGCTAATGGATTCCTTCTTTGGTCTTGCTAATGTCAAATTAATGGTTTGTGTTGGGTTAAAGATGTGATTTTATGGATTAAAGTGAAGTTAGCTCAAATTTTGATTTTATTGGAGAATTTTCTGATTTTATATGATGATCATGGTTTAATCATGGTATGATGGCTGGTAATGGTGTAAAATGAAGCTTGTATATGTTAGTTACGATTGTTTGCGGAAAATTTCGGTTTTATGCGGAAATTCCAGGTTAGGGTTTTGAATCTGCCCTGTTCTGTCCGATTTTATTTGAGCATGTTAGAGGCCGAATCAGGCTTAGGTTAAAACATGAACGTTGTAGAAAATGGTGTTATCTAGCTGCCTGTAAAATTTCAGCTTGATCAGAGCACTGTATCATGTGAAATGACCGAAATACCCTTGACTGCCATAAATCCCTGTTTCGCGCCCAGATTTCTATTTTCGTGGAGATTTCCATTTTTTACCATGAAAATGCATGATTTGGCTTCTGAGGTCTTCATAATAAATGTAGGTATATGTCTTGGCTTCGAAACGCCATAAGATTCATTTCAATCCGATAAGTGTAACTTCAGTTATGGATATTGTGCCGAAAGGTGTATTTGATAGTCTATGATGTGTATGTGATTGATTTGAGATGAAATGATGTTGCTTGTAGGATGGAAAAGTAAGGAAATTATGGGGATATGCTGTCCGATCTTTGAAAGCATTTGATTGCTTTGAGTTTGAGTTGAAGGGCTTGGATTTGGGCAAGGCAATGATATATGATGGATGGTTGCTGAGCCGTGGAGGTGAGTGACCCTAAACCATTTCCAAAGTTACTTTTGAACCGTTTCTTGCATTATTTACTTGTTTGCATATCATGTGTGCCGGCATGCGAGTTCATGACATGATTTGGCTTAACTGAGTTCTTGGGAAGTCTGTGCTGAACACCAACGTCTCCACTATCTGTTTACTAGTTATTTGGAGCACAATGGCTCATCATTCCTGTTTATCTGTTATCTGAGCTATTTGAGCGTTGGGTGTTTAAGTGCAATGATTTCACTGGCTCATGAGAGCAAAAATACGTACATTTAATCTTGGAATCATGACATCATCGAAATGCATTATTGTGAAATATATTTGATTACTGATTTTATTGGTTACTCACTGAGCTTCTAGCTCACCCCAAAAATATTTTATTCCCCTCCACAGGGCTCGTGGCGAAGGAAGGCTTGTAGTACTTATTCACGTGACTGGATGGCATATATCTTGTACAGTTTGGATTTGGAATCATTTTATGCATAGTTTGGGGAATTGTTTCCGCTTCGTTTATGACATGTAATTATTGGAGAATTTGATGTAATATTTGAGATTTATCTCGTAATTTATTTGAGGACTGTAGTGACTGACTGAGTCCAGGCGAAAGATGGGCAGGCGGTCCGCCGAACCCTCTGGTTCGCCTTAGGGTGAGGTGGGGCTGTCACAGTTGGTATCAGAGTTTAGGCTTCCGATCTCTGTAGTGTATCCTAGGCTAAAGTTTAGGATGCCGGACCGTGGGATTCGATTTGATTTGAAAGTTAAGCGATTATGGGATAAAACCTATAGCTGCGACGTGTGGTCTCTGTACGGAGTAAACTTGAGCCAAGCGGTGTAATGGTTCTGATGTGAAATGTGTAAAGGACTAAGTGCTCTTCGGGAGTGTAAGTTGTGAATTATGAAGTGGTAAGTGCAAGATATGACTTGATTAGTACAAGATGGAATGTCGAGGACGACATTCTTTTAAGGAGGGGAGTTTGTGATGCCCCGAAAGAATGAGTTTGAAAACCCGAAAATTTTTATATATTTTCTAGACATTATTTTGTTTCCTTGTCTATAATTTTATGCCTTTCTTCAATATATTAATTTCCTATGCATTTTTATAAGGGAATATAGTTTTCAAATCATTTTCTTGATACAAGTTAGTCCACGTTAATTTTGAAGAGTATTATGAACGTGAGACCCGCTAGTGCGGTAAATGCAATATATTTTTGATAACTTGTTGGAGTTTTGTATTAAGTGATATTATTTTACAAGGTGCTAAAAGATAATTAGATGTTACCTATATGGATTAGTATTGGAGAGACAAAAAGATAAGTTTTAAACCAAAAGGTGACAAGTGTCACCATCCAATTCACCCTTGGACTTTTGACCAAGATATTTATACCTTCTTAAAGCTAATTTTGATCAAAATATCTCTTCATTTTAGCTCCTCTTGGCCGACTCTCTCTCTACAAGAAAAGAAAAGAAAGCTCTCAACTTGTTTCTTCAATTTCTTGCTTGTATCTAGCAAATCAAACCGATAAAACTTCAAATCACTCCATAAAATCCCTTTGCTAAGTGGTCTTGAGGTAGTTGGTGAAGTGGTTTGAGAAACAAAGATGCTTAGTTGGTTCTTTTCTTGAGGTTCCAAGGTGAGTAGCTAATGGATTCCTTCTTTGGTCTTGCTAATGTCAAATTAATGGTTTGTGTTGGGTTAAAGATGTGATTTTATGGATTAAAGTGAAGTTAGCTCAAATTTTGATTTTATTGGAGAATTTTCTGATTTTATATGATGATCATGGTTTAATCATGGTATGATGGCTGGTAATGGTGTAAAATGAAGCTTGTATATGTTAGTTACGATTGTTTGCGGAAAATTTCGGTTTTATGCGGAAATTCCAGGTTAGGGTTTTGAATCTGCCCTGTTCTGTCCGATTTTATTTGAGCATGTTAGAGGCCGAATCAGGCTTAGGTTAAAACATGAACGTTGTAGAAAATGGTGTTATCTAGCTGCCTGTAAAATTTCAGCTTGATCAGAGCACTGTATCATGTGAAATGACCGAAATACCCTTGACTGCCATAAATCCCTGTTTCGCGCCCAGATTTCTATTTTCGTGGAGATTTCCATTTTTTACCATGAAAATGCATGATTTGGCTTCTGAGGTCTTCATAATAAATGTAGGTATATGTCTTGGCTTCGAAACGCCATAAGATTCATTTCAATCCGATAAGTGTAACTTCAGTTATGGATATTGTGCCGAAAGGTGTATTTGATAGTCTATGATGTGTATGTGATTGATTTGAGATGAAATGATGTTGCTTGTAGGATGGAAAAGTAAGGAAATTATGGGGATATGCTGTCCGATCTTTGAAAGCATTTGATTGCTTTGAGTTTGAGTTGAAGGGCTTGGATTTGGGCAAGGCAATGATATATGATGGATGGTTGCTGAGCCGTGGAGGTGAGTGACCCTAAACCATTTCCAAAGTTACTTTTGAACCGTTTCTTGCATTATTTACTTGTTTGCATATCATGTGTGCCGGCATGCGAGTTCATGACATGATTTGGCTTAACTGAGTTCTTGGTGTGACGCCCCGAAAGTATGAGTGTGAGAACCCGTACTTTTCCCATGTTCTAGGGTTTTATTTATTTAATGGCTTGTTTTCTGCGTTTTTTTTTTGTAGGGACATTTTCTAGATATTTTTAGAGCCGATATAGTTTTTGGATGATTTTTCTAGTATCAAATAGGTTTTGAGAAATTAAGAGTGTATACCGGATGTGGGACCCACTAGGGCGAAAAGTTCGGAAAAATTCGGCCAATTAGGTTAAATTCCGGATACTGGTGGAAATTTATCGGATGTTAAGAGATAAGTAGAGGGTGAGATTTGATTGATGTGAGAGGAAAAAAAAAGATAGGATTGCATTAATGAAGGTGACAAGTGTCACCATTATATTGGATATGACTTATGACAACTATTCACCTTTTGGACTTATTTGACCCATTGATTAAATATCTCAAAATTACCACAAAAATCACCAGTTGTCATAAGTCATATCCAATATAATGGTGACACTTGTCACCTTCATTAATGCAATCCTATCTTTTTTTTTTCCTCTCACATCAATCAAATCTCACCCTCTACTTATCTCTTAACATCCGATAAATTTCCACCAGTATCCGGAATTTAACCTAATTGGCCGAATTTTTCCGAACTTTTCGCCCTAGTGGGTCCCACATCCGGTATACACTTTTAATTTCTCAAAACCTATTTGATACTAGAAAAATCATCCAAAAACTATATCGGCTCTAAAAATATCTAGAAAATGTCCCTACAAAAAAAAACGCAGAAAACAAGCCATTAAATAAATAAAACCCTAGAACATGGGAAAAGTACGGGTTCTCACACTCATACTTTCGGGGCGTCACACCAAGAACTCAGTTAAGCCAAATCATGTCATGAACTCGCATGCCGGCACACATGATATGCAAACAAGTAAATAATGCAAGAAACGGTTCAAAAGTAACTTTGGAAATGGTTTAGGGTCACTCACCTCCACGGCTCAGCAACCATCCATCATATATCATTGCCTTGCCCAAATCCAAGCCCTTCAACTCAAACTCAAAGCAATCAAATGCTTTCAAAGATCGGACAGCATATCCCCATAATTTCCTTACTTTTCCATCCTACAAGCAACATCATTTCATCTCAAATCAATCACATACACATCATAGACTATCAAATACACCTTTCGGCACAATATCCATAACTGAAGTTACACTTATCGGATTGAAATGAATCTTATGGCGTTTCGAAGCCAAGACATATACCTACATTTATTATGAAGACCTCAGAAGCCAAATCATGCATTTTCATGGTAAAAAATGGAAATCTCCACGAAAATAGAAATCTGGGCGCGAAACAGGGATTTATGGCAGTCAAGGGTATTTCGGTCATTTCACATGATACAGTGCTCTGATCAAGCTGAAATTTTACAGGCAGCTAGATAACACCATTTTCTACAACGTTCATGTTTTAACCTAAGCCTGATTCGGCCTCTAACATGCTCAAATAAAATCGGACAGAACAGGGCAGATTCAAAACCCTAACCTGGAATTTCCGCATAAAACCGAAATTTTCCGCAAACAATCGTAACTAACATATACAAGCTTCATTTTACACCATTACCAGCCATCATACCATGATTAAACCATGATCATCATATAAAATCAGAAAATTCTCCAATAAAATCAAAATTTGAGCTAACTTCACTTTAATCCATAAAATCACATCTTTAACCCAACACAAACCATTAATTTGACATTAGCAAGACCAAAGAAGGAATCCATTAGCTACTCACCTTGGAACCTCAAGAAAAGAACCAACTAAGCATCTTTGTTTCTCAAACCACTTCACCAACTACCTCAAGACCACTTAGCAAAGGGATTTTATGGAGTGATTTGAAGTTTTATCGGTTTGATTTGCTAGATACAAGCAAGAAATTGAAGAAACAAGTTGAGAGCTTTCTTTTCTTTTCTTGTAGAGAGAGAGTCGGCCAAGAGGAGCTAAAATGAAGAGATATTTTGATCAAAATTAGCTTTAAGAAGGTATAAATATCTTGGTCAAAAGTCCAAGGGTGAATTGGATGGTGACACTTGTCACCTTTTGGTTTAAAACTTATCTTTTTGTCTCTCCAATACTAATCCATATAGGTAACATCTAATTATCTTTTAGCACCTTGTAAAATAATATCACTTAATACAAAACTCCAACAAGTTATCAAAAATATATTGCATTTACCGCACTAGCGGGTCTCACGTTCATAATACTCTTCAAAATTAACGTGGACTAACTTGTATCAAGAAAATGATTTGAAAACTATATTCCCTTATAAAAATGCATAGGAAATTAATATATTGAAGAAAGGCATAAAATTATAGACAAGGAAACAAAATAATGTCTAGAAAATATATAAAAATTTTCGGGTTTTCAAACTCATTCTTTCGGGGCATCACAAACTCCCCTCCTTAAAAGAATGTCGTCCTCGACATTCCATCTTGTACTAATCAAGTCATATCTTGCACTTACCACTTCATAATTCACAACTTACACTCCCGAAGAGCACTTAGTCCTTTACACATTTCACATCAGAACCATTACACCGCTTGGCTCAAGTTTACTCCGTACAGAGACCACACGTCGCAGCTATAGGTTTTATCCCATAATCGCTTAACTTTCAAATCAAATCGAATCCCACGGTCCGGCATCCTAAACTTTAGCCTAGGATACACTACAGAGATCGGAAGCCTAAACTCTGATACCAACTGTGACAGCCCCACCTCACCCTAAGGCGAACCAGAGGGTTCGGCGGACCGCCTGCCCATCTTTCGCCTGGACTCAGTCAGTCACTACAGTCCTCAAATAAATTACGAGATAAATCTCACAATAGTTACATCAAATTGTCTCACAATAAATTACATGTCATAAACGAAGCGGAAACAATTTTCCCCAACTAGCATAAAATGATTCCAAATCCAAACTGTACAAGATATATGCCATCCAGCCACGTGAATAAGTACTACAAGCCTTCCTTCGCCACGAGCCCTGTGGAGGGGAATAAAATATTTTTGGGGTGAGCTAGAAGCTCAGTGAGTAACCAATAAAATCAGTAATCAAATATATTTCACAATAATGCATTTCGATGATGTCATGATTCCAAGATTAAATGTACGTATTTTTGCTCTCATGAGCCAGTGAAATCATTGCACTTAAACACCCAACGCTCAAATAGCTCAGATAACAGATAAACAGGAATGATGAGCCATTGTGCTCCAAATAACTAGTAAACAGATAGTGGAGACGTTGGTGTTCAGCACAGACTTCCCAAGAACTCAGTTAAGCCAAATCATGTCATGAACTCGCATGCCGGCACACATGATATGCAAACAAGTAAATAATGCAAGAAACGGTTCAAAAGTAACTTTGGAAATGGTTTA